>NC_069086.1:1075157-1422709 GCF_947172395.1 Bicyclus anynana
TTCTGATTGAATATTTACTGTAGGATTCTGAATGGCTTGCAGCAGTGTTACTGGACATTATTAGCTAGAGCAGAGGCTCTGGCTCTTACTTTTTTGCCCTAGGATTAAAAACGGTAGAGGGAATGAGTATTACACGGAGGAGGTTTCTTTCAAGGCACAGATATTAGAATTCAAGTAGCCTGATTATTTCAATATTTGTACTACAGTTTTGGAAATGCCCTCCGTGATTTCCGGCGATTTCAGCGTCAATTTTCATCACCCAAACTCTAATACCTATTACAAGGCTATGCTTACTTTAAAGCTAGACGTGTGATATTTATGTGTATGTGTGTGCATATATTTATAACATTAAAACATGTTTCTTTTGTGTCGCCAGTTAAAAACAAGCGACCGTTTAGAGAATCACCAAAATTTTCACGACGTGAAAACTCGAAAACTCGGACAAAAGCCGTCTCGTTTACAATACGCAGTGTTTTGATTACTTGTCATTTATTTTCACTTGTACAAATGAGATGTTTCTACTCGGAAATTTTCTTACGGTCGTTAAATCCTGTAATTGTCTGTTACGCAGACGGCGGGAGCGGAGCGACACTGTTTGTTTCCAAATAAATTGGGCACAATTTTGAAATGTTGTATTAAAATTTGTTGCACAGTTCACTTGTAATTTTCTTCCACGGCTTCTTACATTTTAGAGTGACTTTTTGTTTCTTTACTAGTAGAAAGAAATGCATTATTTTTATTATTTTATTCAATGTTAGACCACGATCTTACCTGATGTTAAGTGACGATGCAGCAAGCTTACTTAGAAGAGTTAAAGATTATACTACCCTTAACTGTGACGGTTTCTACGCGGCGTAGTATACCACAGTATTCTGCGTCGTCAAAATTCTATTTTTCTGCATGTTTATTTTTTTTTCTTTACCTGTTATTCCTTGAGTACAATCTGCTGGCTGAGGCTGGTGGGAGGCTTCGGCCGTGGCTAGCCACCCTATCGACAAAGACGTGCCGCCAAGCGATTTAGCGTTCCGGTACGATGTCGTGTAGAAACCGAAAAGGGGTGTGGATTAACAAGTTAGCCCGCTTCCATCTTAGACTGCATCATCACTTACCATCAGGTGAGATTGTAGTCAAGGACTAACTTGTAAAGAATTAAAAAAAAGAATTAAATTTAAAATAAAATGTTAGGAAAACTATAATTTTTGTTTCAGTATTATAATAATAGTAAGAATAGTCAAACAGTATGCAATCAACTATATTTTATTACACATGTAGTATCCGTTTACCTATAAAATACAGGATACAATTTGTCATACAAGTAATAAAAAAAATATGTACAATTCCATTTTATAGGTCCGCTTATAATGTTCGGCGATAAACAAAAATAGTCGAGAGCCGATTTCGTCGCGATCATAAAAACGCAATTAATGATTTGAATAAATTCGAGGGTAACAAAAAAAATACTTTCACTATAAAGGTGTAATTCCACTTAAATATAGAGAGCGCGAACGATAGCTCGACGATCAGCTCTGATGAAATTCTGCATCCCAAATCATAATAAAACATTGACATCTCTACTTAACAATAAATAGAAAATTAACACCTATACCGCGATTATGCTAGGGAAATTCAATACAATGCCCTATGTTATGTCAAATATTAAAAAATATTTGTATTAAATAATGTCAGTCCTTGCGCAGAAAATCATACTTAATGTGCTTAAGAGAGCGCGAACGATAGCTCGACAAGTTACAGCTGTGCGAATTGCAAATGAATCCTAATAAGGTTTTGAAACTCGTTTTTTAGAATTAAATAACTACTAAATGATATAGTTAATACAAAAAATCAACAAACTACCTACTAAGCTGCCTTTTGACTCGACAATGTTTATAGATAAAGCATAAGGAGCAACTTAAAGTCAATGAAACGAAAACGAAATTGAGACATCTTTGTAACAAAGCTCCTTTGTACTACCGCCTTGCTTACTATTATCTCTTTCAACGTACAGCATTCATTGTTTTTATTTAAATGATTCAGTAACGATTCACTAGAAGAACCGTGGTAGCTCAGTGGATATGACCTCCGCTTCCGATTTCGGAGGGTTTGGATTCGAATCCGGTCCAGAGCAAGCACCTAAAACTTTTCAGTTGTGTCTTAAGAAATTAAATATCAAGTGTCTCAAACGGTGAAGGAAAACATCATGAGGAAACCTGCATACCAGAGAATTTCCTTAATTCTCTGCGTCTGCCAATCCGCATTGGGCCAGCGTGGTGGACGATAGGCCTAACCTCTCTCATTCTGAGACTCAGCAGTGAGCCGAATATGGGTTGATAACGACTATTCAGTAAAATTTCGAAGTTTGGTAAAAGGACAGTTGACGAGTTTGATGGGCGCAGAGTACAAGATACCTATCAATCATAATATACTCCGAAGTTCTGCTGTGTGATAAGCGATGATTTTAATGTATAGTAGCTGAGTAATCTGTTAGTTCCATTTAATATTAGTGTAGCCTTTTTCAACAAAATCTTCAATTCCTCGCCCCGCAGTTACAGTGGAAATGTACCTAATGGCGAATTTGAAATTCTGTCGTTGTTTTATCGGCGGGCCATCGTTAATGGCATCTTAATATCTCGTTGGCACCTCGTTGGGTGAGCTCCTTATCATTTTTACAAAGTCCTTTTTGAATACCAAATGTAGCTGCGATACTGAAATTGTAAGGACTATTTATTGATAAGGCCGCTCACTAGTACGAGACAGATTGTAGTTTTGAATTTATTTTTATTATTCTATAAAAATAATTTTGATCCAGATTTTGGTAGCTTTTTTAACTAATAACTTCATATGCTGTAGCAATTTTGTGTAATATTTTTGATCCAATCTCCAGGTTGAGGTAAATAAGGAATTCTCAATTTCGAAATAATAACGGAACGGTTGACGTTTAAAAACTTAAAAAAGGATCGAAAGTTCTTTGCTAATACCTGCTTTTTTAAACAATAACTTTGCAAGGGCACTTCCGTCTTTAGCGTGACTGATTTGTCGGAGGAGCAAAGAATTTACGATTTAAGTCAGGTTATTCCTTTACTTACTTTACTTCCCCGGAAGAAGTCCTTGCAATAAATGATCATCATCATTATCACAATCAGCCAATGAACGTCAACTGCAATCTGCAACTACTTCTGTAATCTGTGACAGCCTGCGGCTCTCTTGATGGCGTCATACTACCTAGAGAGGGGTTGAACAAAACTTCGCTTTCCGGTCCAGCACCTTGGGAGCACAACGTTCATCAGCTCTTCGCGGCTTGAGCTGTGTCGATGACTTGGATTCTTCTGCAATAAATACATTAAACACGTACTATTTAGCATAATATTGTATGTGTAGTGAATTTAGTTAATAGTAGTTTTAGTTTTAGTGACAAATTTGTCCTAGTCGTATCCCCGTGTCTGAATTGTGTCGTCGGCCTATATACCACTTCCCCGTACAAATTCAACATGGCCAGATGACGTCACGTAAGATTTACGGCTCTATTCACCGAGTTTCTTTTCATGATCTCATTACAATTCTACTGACACACTCATCGCAACATCTGCGTTCACTTTGATTCTATTTACATGTATACGTCTATTGTCTTGGCTCTTATAAACAGATTCTTAAAAGTCAAATTAATTAGATGGGTGGGATGGGATGGGATATGTTGTTAATTATAATGATTAAACAATCTTATTTAATTTTCATATATTTTTAATAGCCCACTGCAGATCACAGGCCTTCTCTTTCATATAGTGACTAGCTGACGCCACGTGGTTTCACCCGCGTGGTTCCCGTTTCCGTAGGAATACGGGGATAATATATAGCCTCGCTAGATGGGCTGTCTAACACTGAAAGAATTTTCCAAATCGGACCAGAAGGTCCTGAGATTAGCGCGTTCTATCAAACAAACAAACAAATAAACAAACTCTTCAGCTTTATAATATTAGTATAGATGTGAAGATGGGCTCAGAAAAAAATCCTGATAATACTTCTCAAACTTTGTGTATTAAGAACCGAATCTATAATGATAAACATAACTGTGAACGAAGCGAATTACGGCGGTTGAGCGTTTTCTTTTCAAACCATTTTCCATACTAAGGTATGCCTGATAACAAATATACTCCCTGAAAATTATTCGATGAGGTTACCAAGGTTACAAAGTTTTATAAAAAAAACATGTCGCTTGATGTTTGAAACCCTCGTCACTTTAAATAGGTATAAGTTAACATAATTATCTAATAGCATTGGCTGAGGTTTCATAAGTGCTTGTAATAAAGTCTAATTGACATTAACTAACTTTGACTTTTGACTTTAACTGTAAGTCCCATTAAAGGAACTTCTATCCAAAAACTGAGCAAAGCTTTGTCAGCCAGGCATTAATAATACGAAACATTTGACTTTGTACATAAATAGCCGCCAGTTTCTCGGTAGCGTCTAGTTATCGCGGCGCGCTATCATACGTTATGCTCAAAGCCCGAGATTCTCAGTAAAGGCCACTTACAATAAGAAGTGACTACGCGCGTCCGCCTTTATTATAAGTTGAGAAAAATATAGATTCTGATGATACATCATACAACATCATAATCAACCTATTTTAATAGCCAAGGGTTCTACAAGTCCAGGCTTGCTTTTTAAAGGATAGGATATTACGGAGCTTGGACCTACCACACCGTTTCAATGCAGACTTGTGGGCCTATGATGTTATGATTATTATCAGCCTATTTTATCGGCCGACTAAAGGGCCAGGTCTCCTTCTGGGGATACGATGCTAAGACTAAACACACCACTGCTCCAATGTGGGTTGGCAAGCTTAAGGTGATAATTCTTTGACAATCACTATCAGTATATGTTTATGACCGGAACTGACTGCTTAACGTGCTCTCCGGGTCAACACCACTGATATTCCAACTCTGGGCTAAGTATTGCCACTGAAAATTCCTTGAAAGTAAGAAAAACTCTGTTATTCACGTACCGACTCAAAACTCGAAACCTAACCTAACCACGAGACAAACGAGTCCGCCTAGCGAGGCGATCCGGTGATGGTACGGAGTTGATGTAGTGAGCGCATGCCCTTACAAATCCATACGAAGATTGCCAACTACTCGAGGCGAGGCGGTGCGGCTCGTGTCCCGGGTGGCTCTAATGAGCTACGACCTTTATGGTGTACTGCAACGTCATATGTAGAGCGCTTTTCAATTTCTCAATACTTTGCTTTTAAAAGTATAATAAAAGACATTAAACCTACGACAGAAATATTAATTTAAGTGAAATCATTTAATTACTTTTCATTTAAAAAAAGCCCTTAATAGTCAACATAAATATTTTCTTTGAAACAGAATTCCTAATAAAGCAATCTAGACATCTTATGGCATCTAAAACTTCAGCGGAAGCTCAGAATAGCTCAAAATAAACTGTCACAGCCCGCAAAGGACGGTTAGACGCAGCTGCTCCGTTCCCGAGATATCGATTGCAAAAAGGACAGACAAACTGACATGACGGAGCGGTGTGCTTAGTGTCAAGATGCGGGTTCGTTGTTTGCCCGCAAATATTATATTTTTTGGTCGGAAAAAGTTTTTAAGTATTCTTGGAAAGTTCGCAAAGTGAAGTGCACTTGGGAAACGAGTACTTTGACTTTTCTGTTGTGAGAGAGTGAAATTCGAGTTGACATAACTAACACAAGATGATCTCTCTAGTATAAATAAGAAACTTTGTCTAGAATGTTTGTTATGTTGAATGGTTCTTTTACGCAAAATTTAAGGGATTTTAATTTTACTATAAGAATTCAAATGTACTATATTTGAGCTAAGTTTTTATGTAGGTGTAGGTTTATTTTATAAATATGTATAAAGTCTTATAATATGTTTGTTACCTACCAGTTTGAAGTCAGATTGTATCAAGGAACTCTGCAGCTGCTCTTCCTACTAATATAATAATCCTACTAATATTATAAACGCGAAAGTTTTTGGATGGACTGAAGGGTTTTAGCCGAAATTTGGAATGGAAATAGATTTAACTCTAGATTGACACATAGGCTACTTTTATCCCGAAAAATAGATTTGCGAAAACTGATGATTTTGATGATATGAATGTTTGTTACTCTTTCACGCCTCGACTACTGAACCGAATTAACTGAAATTTGGTATTGAGATATATTATAATATAGATTAACACATAGGCCACTTTTTATCCCGGAAAAATTCATGGTTCCCGAGGGATTTGTGAAAAACTAAATTCCACGCGGACGAAGTCGCGGGCATCCGCTAGTATAACATAATCATAATTAAGATACTTTTGGATGTATTTGAAGTTTAAACAACATATTAGCAGTTTTTCCTTAAAACCACGTCATGCTACCAAAAAGATGACAAGAAATAACCAAACTCTTAAAATAATACACGTATTTTGCGAAAAGTTGTAAAAATGTAGAAGCTAAACTATAAAAGTGACATTTTTATTTGGTTGTGTTTTATTCCTTTGAAGTCAGATAACGAGTACACTTTTAAAAGCATTGTTTGAATGTACAAAGTGAATGAAAACCCTTTGACGGTTACGTTTTTATTAAAAACACGAAATTTCATACAAAAATTTCGTTAAAATGAAATTTGAAAAAGTTAATACTTCTTTTTTGTGGATCAACGGACGCGTTATTGAAATAAAATGTGAAAATGACAGCGCGGAATGTTTCCCAATGGACCGAGGGCCTGCATCAACCAGACATGCCTCATTCTGTTGGACCTCACGCTGAGGCCTTGTTTGTCCACTTTAGCAACTTTATTATTTGTAAAATTGTATGTGGACAAATAAACGTTAATTCATTCAGTTATTCATTTTAGAAAGGCTGAAAGCATGAAAAAAATACTCACTGACATCGAGATGCGGAGCTAAAGTGGGTGGGGCACATAGTTCGAAGAGCCTACGGATGCTGGGATCCCAAGGTGCTGGAATGGCGACCCCGCACTAGAAAGCGTTGGTTGATATAGATGTTGGATTCGCTGGATGTAGGCGGCGCAGGATCGTGAAGTTAGGAAGTCCCTACAAAAGGCCTATGTCCTGCAGTGGAAATCCATCGACTAATATGATGATGATGTATGTATGTCAGCTCATTCAGTTTGGTAGCCTATTATGTAGTTTGGACTATGGTGGCTTTGATTGCAAGGGTCAAGTTTTTTTTTACTGCGCCATAGAGCCTGTCAAAAAAGAGGATACCGTTCAAATATAAACCGTTCAAGTATAAATTAACTGCCGGCAGTTAATTTATACTCAAAGCCACCATTTATTATCTCTAACACTGTTATAAATATATTAAAGAGAACTTTAAAGGTGTCTAGGGAAGGGATAGGGTTGACATGAAGCCAACTGTTTGGATACTGAAGATTTTAGTTTCTGTTACTGTAAAAAATATCAAAAAAAATTGTTTTTGGACAACTGAAAATCTGGAGCCTTGAAACCGGCTTCCTTCCAAAGCAACCACAGTGCAAGCCCCTTTTTGACGGCCTCCGTGGCGCAGTGGTATGCGCGGTGGATTTAATGACGGAGGTCCTGGGTTCGATCCCCGGCTGGGCCGATTGAGGTTTTCTTAATTGTTCCAGGTCTAGCTGGTGGAAGGCTTCGGCCGTGGCTAGTTACCACCCTACCGACAAAGACGTACCGCCAAGCGATTTAGCGTTCCGGTACGATGTCGTGTAGAAACCGAAAGGAGTGTGGATTTTCATCCTCCTCCTAACAAGTTAGCCCGCTTCCATCTTAGACTGCTTCATCACTTACTATCAGGTGAGATTGTAGTCAAGGGCTAACTTGTAAAGAATAATAAAAAAAAAAAATGGTACACCGTACTTAGCTAGGCTCTCATTTTAAGAAGGTCAAAATTGATCAGAATCAATTTTGACCTTCTTAAAATGAGGCGTGTCTGGTTATCGCAGGCTCTCGGTCTCATCATCATCATCATCATTGTCAGCCGATAGACGTCCACTGCTGGACATAGGCCTCTTGCATGGACTTCCAAACAAAACGGTCTCGAGCCGCCAGCATCCAGCGGCTCCCTGCAACCCGCTTGATGTCTACGGTCCACCTAGTGGGGGGTCGACCAACACTGCGCTTTCCGGTGCGGGGTCGCCATTCCAGCACCTTGGGACCCCAACGTCCATCGGCTCTTCGAACTATGTGGCCTGCCCACTGCCACTTCAGCTTCGCGACTCGCTGAGCTATGTCAGTGACTTTAGTTCGTCTGCGGATCTCCTCATTTCTGATTCGATCACGCAGAGAAACCCCAAGCATAACACGCTCCATCGCCCGCTGAGCTCGGTCTACAAAAGAAAAAATATTACACTGAAAACGAAAATTATGCTAAACACGGACATGTTGGAATTGGCTTGACGAATGTGACTCGTACCGAGGGTAGGCCTGATATAAATATGTTTTGTTTCCCAGCAGTTTAGAGGTTGGACAGATGTTTATAATATAACTAGCTGACGCCGCTCGGTTTCACCCGCGTGGTTCCCGTTCCCGTAAGATTACGGGGATAATATATAACCTATAGCCTTCCTCGATAAATGGGCTATCTAACACTGAAAGAATTTTTCAAATCGGACCAGTAGTTCCTGAGATTAGCGCGTTCAACCAAACACACTCTTTAGCTTTATAATATTAGTATAGATTGGTTTAAATAGACCATCTAAGTATTTTACTGATACTGATAATGATATATAATGGATCGTTATTTATCATTATCTGTCTTTTGTTATAGTTAATAACGGCAAACTTTTTGAAGAGCGCTATCAACTGATGCTAATGATAACGACCGGGACCGACGGTTTAACGTGTCCTCCGAGGCACAGTGTTTTAACACCACCGACTTCGGACTGAGAATTTACAAAAAAAAGCTCAGAATTTCACAGCGCGACTCAGACTCGAACCCCAGACCGTTATCCACATAGGCTTAGCCACTCCTGCTTAAGGCTAGACTAGACTCCTTATGCCTTTTTTAATAACAAAGGCAATAATTTCGCAAAATCGCAAGAACATCTTTATTGTAATCGCCGATAAAGCGAAGTGATTATTTCCTTCCTAACCCGTGCTCCGGATGTTTACAGCACGTGGTGGTGTGGGGCCGAAAATACCCCGCGGTGTAACGATGCGCCGAGCTACCCCGCACCGGACACACATGAGATACACTTCGAAATATCTTCAGACTATATTACTACGTGCGACAGATTTGACAACCTCCGTGGCGCTGTGGTAGGTATGCGCGGTGGATTTACATGACGGAAGTCCTGGGTTCGATCCCCGGCTGGGCCTATTAGGGTTTTCTTAATTGGTCCCGGTTTGGCTGGTGGGAGGCTTCGGCTATGGCTAGTTACCATCCTACAGACAAATACGTACCGCCAAGCGATTTAGCATTCCGGCATGATGTCGTGTAGAAACCGGAAGGGGTGTGGATTTTCATCCTACTCCTAACAAGTTAGCTCGATTCCGTCTTAGATTGCATCATCACTTACCATTAGGTGAGATTGTAGTCAAGGACTAACTTATAAAGAAGAATAAAAAAAAAAGATCGTATCTAGCCCAGTTTGATTTAATGAAAAATTGCATTATGGAAATTCGAGGAACAGATATTAAGCCATAGGTGCCTTCCGTAACCAAACGTCAGTCCGTAACAGTAAGCAATGCCATTTGTGGATACAAATAGGCATTGAAGTAGTTCTTTCCCGAAGAACCTCTTTCACAACGAGCTATGCTTAGAATGTGTTAAAGTTATCTTATTGTAACTTCTTAGTAAAATTTATCAATGAAAATGTACGAGTATGTTATAGATCTAGAAGCCCAGTGAAAGACTAAGAAGAAATTATACAATTAATGAAATTAAAATAATAATGAACAACTCAAAGCCCAATTCATTTACGCTCATAATTAATGAAGAAGACAAAACACTGTTTAAAACAACGATTTAACGTCCTTTACATTTGTAATTAGAAATTTTAATTAACTATGCAAACTACTGTCACATTTAATGGGACTAATCAGCTACAAAAGCGACGACAACAGACAAGAGAGTAGAAACTACAAATTAACTAAATCTCGCTTCGAAGCGTAACATTAAAATGGATCTATGTAAATGTGCGGCATGGAGTAAGCGAAGCTTGTTGTAAACATGATAATGGTTAGTCCCGCAAATTGTTCGACAGAGACGAGTCGGAATTCATTTGTAACTACACTTTGTGTGCGATTTCGAATGCGAGAATTTCAAAAGATCGATGATTGGATTGACGATTTTATTACGAAGTACTTCTGTGGATACTATCAGTGTATTGGTATTGCAGAAGAATATGTGGTTATGTAATAGGTTTAAAAAAAATGCTTGTAGAAATCACAATATTCTTAAAGTTATTTTAACATAATTTAAAAACATTACAGGCATAATAAGATTTAATAAGAGAAAAATGTACTATTATTCATCATAATACATTCAGTTGTAATGCAGAATTGAGAAATATAAATCCAAATGTTCAAACATACAAATACATTTATAATAATTATATTTAATAGTTATACTCGTAGACACTGTAAATTTTACATATGTCACATGTATGTCACGGTTTTATTAATGAAATAGTCTGGTAAGAGTCATGATCAAAAGTGAATGTTTAAATCAAGAATGTGTAAGTTTAGAAATTTATCTCGGAACTGTTTACCCCTCTGGCGCACATTCCGTCTTATTTTGGTATTTGAGTCGAGCAGGGACAGTTTGGAAGAGATCCAGTTGTGCGCGCGCGCACTGCGGTATTGATCGTGAAATTTGAAAATCGAAAAACAACGCACAACATAAATCGCGGGTGAAAAAATGACCCAACGGTGTTTGAGGGTTGATTGAAATCGCGTGAGAAATTTTTCACTCAATTTTTAGTGCGTGACTATTTGTGACTGTGCTGAAAATCGTTTGTTAGTACAATTGTAGTTTTTTTGGTAAATTGGATTAAAGGTAAACCTTGCTATATGAATTCGTGTGCACGTGAACCAATTATTTATCGGAATGTGTTTAATTGGTTATTCGAAACGAGCTGACATTTTCCGTGGAATTTAACGTGAAATAACAATGTTTCGCAACTTGAAAGCTTGTTCTAGAATGCGAAGGAAATAATGAAGACGTTAATAAAACGGTGAACAACTCCAGATGTGATAGATAATGGCTATGGTGAATAAAGGAAGGATTAATCATAAAAAACCGCGTTCAAAAGTGACTCACTCGCGTCGCTGTAAAACGAAATCACCAAACAAACTATAAACCAAAGAGTATATTTTAAGCAGTGCAATGAGAACAAATCGGTGGACTTAACCAAAATGGCCGCTCGGCACGCGACTCCGTTTATAAGCCACAGTTTGTTTATTTATATAGCCCTCTCGCTCTTATTGCCGATGGCTAACGAAGGGGCGACAGTGTACGAAGATCCTCGGACGTTTTCTAAAGATGAAAAGCGGTTGTCCAGGGAATATCATTTGCGGCAAGGCGCTTTGAGAGGGCTGATAGTAAAGCCTGGGAAGAATTATGATCTTCAGCCAGTGGAAATGTTTCTAGGGATTCCGTATGCAGCGCCACCAGTTGGGAACCTGCGCTTTATGCCACCAGGTAAAAAGAGCTATAGTTTTCGGATTTCTTTTATTTTTTTTATTATTCTTTACAAGTTAACCCTTGACTACAATCTCAACTGATGGTAAGTAATGATGCAATCTAAGACGGAATCGAGCTAACTTGTTAGGAGTAGGATGAAAATCCACACCCTTTTCGGTTTCTACACGAACCGGGACGCTAAATCGCTTGGCGGTACGTCTTTGTCCGTAGTGTGGTAACTAGCCACGGCCGAAGCCTCCCACCAGCCAGACCTGGAATAATTAAGAAAATCTCAAGCGGCCCAGCCGGGGATCGGAAACCAGGACCTCCGTTTTGTAAATCCACCGCGCATACCACTGCGCCACGGAGGCCGTCAAAATGAATTAAAATTAGTGTTTTTAAATAGGGACAAACAAATAAACTCATGTTCTTATCAGAATACAGCTCACTAGCCCTAATTTCATTAACTATCGTTTAGGTGATAAAGAGATTTAAATACTTTGTTAGTCAATCAAATAAATCAGCTCACTAGATTTGTCTAGCAGGCTTGATGTATAATCTAAATTGCCGTTGATTACTTTTGGTCCCCATCTGTTTGTGACGGATTCTAATTTTATTTAAAAACATAATAAAATTACGCTTCAAACTCGAATAATTGAGAGTCTATCTTTGTAATCTTCCACTTACAAACACACATAACATACATGGTCTTTTGGGGTCTTTACATTTTGGTATAATAGCTCAACGGCAACTAGGGCGGACGGACTCATCACCGAGGGTTGGTGGTTCGATCCCCGCCCGTCGGTCTATTGTCGTACCCACTCCTAATACAGTTTTTCTCGACTAGTTGAAGGGGAATATTGGTCATATTTAAAAGATATGGCAAATATTCATCGTAAAAAAAAATCATAGCCTCTATACTTAAACTATATGTTACCTTTCTTTTGAACCACTATCTATACCTATGGTAGAAGCATGGTCTAAAAACTTTCAAAAAAGTTAAAAAGGGGCTAACGAAGCCTTAGGATAAAGATAACGACTGCCCAATATGTAATGATATTGGTCGTCCATGAGTAAGTACGTGTGTTGCCATTGAACACCCTGTCATCATCATCATCATTATCAACCTATATTCGGCTCACTGCTGAGCTCGAGTCTCCTCTCAGAATGAGAGGAGTAAGGGCTAAAGTCCACCACGTTGGCCCAATGCGGATTGGCAGACTCGACATCCGCAGAGAATTAAGAAAATTCTCTGGTATGCAGGTTTCCTCACGATGTTTTTCTTCACCGTTTGAGACACATGATATTTAATTTCTTAAAATGCACACAACTGAAAAGTTGGAGGTGCATGTCCCGGACCGGATTCAAACCCACACTTTCCGGAATCGGAGGCAGAGGTCATATCCACTGGGCTATCACGGAACACCCTTTACTGTATAGACAAAGTTCATTTAAAACTTCAAAAGAAGAAAATACAAACAAAGATTTTATAAGCTCCAATGTTACTGCTATCTACAATTTTTAAAATTAAGTTTGCTTCATTCAAAATGATTTCTGGTGCAAATGTATTTTAAATGTTCCCCAGCAAAAGTTTTTCATTTACTTTTCTAAATTACTTTTGCTGCAGTTTCATTCTATTTCAGTAATCTAAGCCCCACTGTGCGAGATAATAGAATTCAGTTATATTAATGGCTATCATTTCTCTCCAAAGTTTATGCTATGGAAAACTGCACTTTCTGTTGTGTTTTACAATTCTAATAGTTCCTCTCTCACGTTAACGGGATTTTCTTTTCTCCATTATTATCTTTTCTGGAGCATTAATTTAATAGCAACTAATGGCACTTTTTTATTGAATTTTTTTTCCGAATAATATTTTTTTTCTGTTTTAATTACTACTCGTGCTATAAATCTGTGAAAGGCACAAGGTTTTTTAACTTTAGTAAGTACTATATATCTATATACAGTTGTCTTAAATAATCGAGGAAAACATTGAGAAGAAACCTGGATACCAGAGAATTTTCTTAATTCCCTGCGTATGTGAAGTCTGCCAATCCGCATTGGGCCAGCGTGGCGGACTATTGGCCTAACCCCTCTCATTCTGAGAGGAGACTTGAGCTCAGCAGTGAGCCGAATATGTGTTGATAACGATCTACAGTTTAAAGATAAGAACTAGAAAATTGTACTTAAATTATTCGTATTAATTAATTAATAAATTTAATTTTACATTTTACTTAATATTAAACTTATCTAGATATTGACATTATGCCAGTAAAGTTTTCGCAGTAATATTGGACATTTCTTACGGAACCCTTACAAAATCACTTTGTTGTCCGTCTGTCTGTCAGGACCATTTATTTCAGTAATATGTAAAAACACTGTATACTCAGGTTCACGATCCTATAAAGTTGTGAAAAAAATCAAACTTCTAAGTACTATACCTACCTACGTAAAATGGCCGTATAATTAGCAAAAAATGCATATTTGACACTATCAAAGGAATCAAATCTTACTTACTTTTGATAGGTCTCACTTACCTAGAACTATGACATGTTGACAAGTAACATCGATATAGATTACAAGTAAAGACAAGAAAAAAATCTCAAAGCATACATTTGTAAATGTAAATCTACTTACAAAGCTGTACATGTAAATACATACAACATTTTGAAGTCGGTTAAAAATTGCGCATTTTTTTGCGAATTAATCGAGATAATTCTACTACATACGGAACCCACGGTGCAGGGTTTCGAGTCGCACTTGTCCCTTTTTATAATTTTGTTTTTAGAGTAATTTTTTCGTTCACATTCATGCGGACGAAACTTTTGTAAGCATTTTGCACTGTCATACCCGCGTTTATTACAATAACACGTTTGTTAACCCAAAAACTGTTTCAACTTTTGCTTTTGGTAATGTTTTCGTTTAGAATAACACATTTTTTCTAGACCCAACGTCGAAGGGGTGTTTTGAAAGTAAAAACGAAAATAAAAATTGTTTCCTTCATAGTTAATATGTCACTATAACAACATAAACTCTTGGCTTTTTGTTTTTTAAGCCTATAGTCCTTTTCATGAAAGAAGTCGGTAATATCTTTGTCATTGTCATTTCGTAATGGCGGTCTTATTATCATTTGTGTAAGGCGCTGCCAATTTAAGTTCAGGTTTTAGCCGCGGGACTTCTTTCATGAAAAGGACTCTACATCTTTTTAATAAAATAAACACTTTTTAAAATTTCAGTTTAGCAAAACGGAAAACGCTAATTTAATTTAAGTTCTTACAATCTAAAACTTACTTTTTTAAATGTAAAAATATGTGATTCATATCCATTCGCTGCCCGCGAGTATTTTATCGGTGAGCCCGTCTGCGTTGAAGAAGCCGACAGTCAGGGAATGCGGTTTTAATCTACCGTTGTGAGCCATTTAAAAAATCTTTATATTCCTCTATCGCGCGGAGCATGATACTGTGCTCGCCTATTGCCCTTAGTGGTAGTTATATTTTTTTACATGTCACGTAACGGATACGATGGGCGACCGGTCGTCCATTTAGGAGTCAAATGTCAAATATGCATACTTATTAGACAACATAAAAAAACCTTTTGAATCCTTTGAAAATTTGACCCGCAATGAAAAATCTTTTTTTCTTCCAGTCACTGCTCCGCTCTGGCAAGGGGTACGGATGGCGACCCGGTTCGCGCCCGTGTGCCCACAATCTCTGCCTGTTATCAAGAAAGGAAACCCACCATCCATGGGCAGGCAGCATTACCTCAACCGACTGAAACCATTCCTAGCTCAAGAGTCCGAAGACTGTTTGTATCTCAACATCTACGTACCTTATAGAGGTAAGGCTTTTTATTTATTGACAAGTTAGCCCTTGATTGTGATCTCACCTGATGTTAAGTGACGACGTAGTTATGAAAGCGGGCTTACTTGGAACAGGTACAAGTTAATATAATTAGAGCCTCAATAGCTCTATTAATAATATATTATCAGATTTGCAATAAATCAATATAAAAAGAATCGATTCTTCAGCTACTAAACATCAAAACATCGTTCAAGTAATCGAATATTCTGTGTAACGAGCCGAAGCGTTTAGTTTTTTAATCCGAGTAAAAAATACACGTGTGTTTATTGCGAATGGTATTGTGTACCTATGTGTAGTGTAAGAACACTAAATATATTTAATGGTGTTTGACGGCCTCCATGGCGCAGTGGTATGCGCGGTGGATTTACAAGACGGAGGTCCTGGGTTCGATCCCCGGCTGGGCAGATTGAGATTTTCTTAATTTATCCAGGTCTGGCTGGTGGGAGGCTTCGTCCGTGGCTAGCTACCACCCTACCGGCAAAGACGTACCGCCAAGCGATTTAGCGTTCCGGTACGATGCCGTGTAGAAACCGAAAGGGGTGTGGATTTTCATCCTCCTCCTAACAGGTTAGCCCGCTTCCATCTTAGACTGCATCATCACTTACTACCAGGTGAGATTGTAGTCAAGGGCTAACTTGTAAAGAATAAAAAAAAATATATATATTTTCGATGTGTGAGTTTACATCGTCTCCCTCAAAAACTGTCAGACAATTTTGTTGGTGAAATTTGGTGCGATATAAGCCCATATGTAATTGGTCTAAGGTCGTGTTACACTCTCGCGCCTTATACTTTAGCATAGCACTTTAAACCATCGATCCTTTTCATTATATCATTCATTTCTGATAGTGATAGTTACAAAACCAATTACTCGTACAACCCCAAATTAGGGGAGCGCAGGTTCTATATCTCTTCTCTTTTTAAGGCCTCATAGTTGCCTATTAAAATAGGTTTACATAAAAAATTATGATGATAATATTTTAAGACAATTATCCGGTTGTATAGTTGACAGATATTTTTTTGATAATTCATAAAAAGCAGTTCCAATTTAACCCGGTTTCCCCACATGAGATAGGACAGTCCCATTTAAAAACAGGTCAGCGTTATAGCGAAGCGGCTCTCAGCAATCGGGTCTGTCCTAAAAACGGCGGAAACGCCTCTGTGCTGACACTTACTTTTGATGTCAGCTGATGTCTGACATTACTCTCTGTAGTCTGTACGTTCTGAATCATGAACGTTCTTACGACCTCAGTGAGTCTTGTATGCGGTCCTTTGCAATCGTAAGTATACTTTGTTCTACTAACAAAAGACTGTTTAGTTTTCGATGTAGTAATATCACAAAATATTATAATAGTACAAAGTACTATTCAATTATATTCATACTTATTTGTACCCTAGCCTTGCAGACACGGGCACAAGTCAGTTATTTCTGCATATCGTCTCCAAAGATTAAAAAAAAAATTGTTGGTCTGTACTCTTCTATAAGAAGATCCCCAAGACAGTGATGGACCTGCCAATGCATAGCTTTAAGCAATGTGCAGTTACTGCAAAAAAAACATTTACTTAGTCGAGGTTACTACACCATTGATGAGTTCCATAAAGATAAAGGCGTTTGGAGGCCATTGGATCAGCTTCCACCTTCACACAGGAAGTAAAACTATAAGAAATTGTAATGTTGTCTTCAATTGTAAATTATAACACTGTATGATTTGTTTTAAAAGGAGCAACTGTTGAGTTTCTTGCCGGGTCTTCTCAGCAGAACCAGCATTCCGAACCGGCGGTGGTAGAATCTTTACAAATAGTCAACTGACGTGTTAAAAGTGCCTGTAAGCTGAGCCTACTTGAAATAAATGAATTTTGAATTTGAATGCAGTTTACCCGTATAGTCCCTGTTTCCCTCGGAATACGGGTAACATTGTCGACGAGCTTTCGACAAGCTTTCTATTGTTAAAAGAATTTTCAAAATCAGTTAAGTAAATCATAATAAATATAATAAAATCCAAAGAATACCTCACAAATTTTGTTTATTTATAGTATACTCGTAGGTAAGTGATAGCTCAGTGGGTAATATGACCTCTGCCTTCGATAGGGCATAGGTTCAAATCCGGTCTGGGGCATGCTCTATTCAACCAACTTTCAGATATGTGCATTTTAAGAAATTAAAAATCACATGTCTGAAACAGCGAAGGAAACACATCATGAGGAAACCTGCATACACGAGAATTTTCTTAATTCTCTACGTGCGTGAAGTCTGTCGTGTTAATTCTAAAAGTTAATTTTCTTAGTACGTACGGCCAATCCACATTGGACCAGCGTGGTGGACTATTAGCCTAACCCCTCGCATTCTGAGAGATGACTCGTGCTCTGCAGTGAGCCGAATATGGATTGATGTCTACTACAACATAAGTACATATTACATTTCACACTAATATTATAAAGGTGAAAGTTTGTGTGTGTGTGACCTATGGGTTAATTTAATGGGTTGCCTCGTAACTTTAATTTTAAGTTTTCGACTATTATTACCACCATTAGATTAGTTTTAATGTAACGGTGGTAATAATAGTATGACATAATGCTGACCTTTCAAAAGTGCTTGTAAACTAAGCCTAATTGAAATAAATGAATTTTGAATTTTTGAATTTTTGCGCTGCGGCTACTGAAGCGATTTGAGTGAAATCGCTTTAGCTTTGGAATCGAAAACAGGTTTAACACTTAGGCTACTGTTCATCCCGGAAAAGTCCATGGCTTTCGCGGGATTTGTAAAAACTGAATTCCACGCGAACAAAGTCGCGGGCGTCCGCTAGTAGATTATAAAAATAACAACACAAAAAACGAACACTTATAAATAACAGAGTCGTCTATACAGCGTTTAAGTTTTCTTTTACAAAGTTCTGCATCATATTATCCTGTTAACACGCGGTCTGCGACCAATGGCTCGAGCAGATGTTACTAACACTGCGTGCTCGACAAAGTTGTCGTATCAATGCAGTTTACTTTCGTCATTTTCCTTCAGCGCTAAGGGTGTGTTCACATTTAAGGTGCTGATAGACTTAAGCATTCACTTGTAATGAGCATTCGTGCTAGCCCAGTGGATGTGACCTCTGTCTCCGATTCCGGAGGGTGTGGGTTCCAATCCAGTCCGGGGCATGCACCTCCAACTTTTCAGTCGTATGCATTTTAAGAAATTAAATATCGGAGAAGGAAAAACACCGTGAGGAAACCTACATACCTGAGAATTTTCTTAATTCTCTAAGTGTGTGAAGTCTGCCAATCCTTATTGGGCCAGCGTGGTAGACTATTGGCCTAACCCCTATCATTCGGGGGCAAGACTCGAGCTCAGCAGTGAGCCGAATATGGGTTGATAAAGAAGCGCGAATTCACGACAAAAGCATCACGGAAAAATATGAGAACATTCTCAAGATGTTCATAGCAATATTTGGCTCTATTCTTGACTCGGCTCGTTGTTCGACAAATATAAAAACGGCGAATGCTCGATGTTCTGTTACAAGTGAATGCATATGTCTATCATCTTTAGCCCCTGCATTTTGTAAAGTTACAGAGCCGTGACATCGTTCGTTACCATGGAAACTTCGTTGTTAGTAACATTTTTATTGAAACAAAGATAAAATTCTTAGACATGTTATAGGCGAAAAGTTCGACGAGTGTAAAATAGCAGGAATGCACCCCAGATGATACAAATACTAATACCGCGTGCTCGACAAGTTATAGATGTTGTATCGATGTCAGGGGCGTAACTACCGCTGTATCATCATCATCATCATGATATGGGACTGCAGGGGCCCCTTACGTGTCAAAACTAAAATAATAATAATAACCTGTAAATTATATTACGAAGAAGATTTTTCTATAGCCTTTCGTTGGATTGTCTCACCAACCTTTGGTCTTGAGATTGAATTGAATTTTAATACAGCAACTTTTATATAGAAGTGTTATTGTCTTGATGTAGACCGTGGAATTTAAAATAGGCAGCCAGTTGAACGGTACAATACTTCAAACTGGCTACTCATTGTTCACCTACTTCTTTGTTCGACCATGGCTTTGTTTATGGGAAATTAAGCGAAAATTCTCCGCCGATTAAAGTTGCACCACCGCAACAATTTACGCTAATTATAAAGGTTTATAGTTAGCGTAAATATTTTAAATAAAAGTGATTAAAACAGTTTGGTTTTGCTAGACTCGTAGTTAATTTTTAACTAATTCAGAATGTTTTCGATTAGATTATGTTTTGATATCGCTGCAACATATCAAACTATGATGACACAGAGTTTCAAATAGTACGCATAAGTTATTATTTTTTGTAGGAATGCGATGGACAGGTACTACTTACTAATCTATTCGTCTGCTTACTTCTCTGTCTACGATTATTTATAACTATATTCAATCTTCTGATTATCCGATTTATAACTGTTAGTGGGCTTAGCTTAGGGAATCAATCATCATCTATACTCAATACTTAGGTAGTAGATACAATGTAAATATAAAGAAAAAAAGAAGTGTCTGTGATTTAAAAATAACTGCATCACGTGCTTCTTGTTATTTACATGTCACTAGAACACAAACATGGTTTTATTTAAAGTTTTCTGTCTATCTTTTTGCCCGGGCTAATCTCTGGAATAACTGAACTTTCACTGGAATAGAGAAGATTTTTAGAGCAACATATTTTAAGTCACTTAATTCCGAAAAAAAACATGGTTCCTGCGGAATTTTTTAAAAACTGAAATTCACGGGTTCGCTAGTAACATCATTCATCATTCATCAACTCATATTCGGCTCACTGCCGACCACGAGTCTCCTCTCAGAATGAGAGGGGTGAAAGAAAGAAAACTCTCAGGTATGCAGGTTTCTTTTTTTTTTTATTCTTGACAAGTTAGCCCTTGACAACAATCTCACCTGATGGTAAGTGATGATGCTGTCTAAGATGGAAGCGGGCTAACTTAAAATTCGCTAGTAGGTATATCTACACTGATATTATAAAAATGAAAGGTTTGTGTTTTTGTATATAATGAATAAACTCAAAAACTACTAAACCTACTAAAAGATTTCAAGATTTTCTTACATACATAGTGAAGCTATTAGCGTGTAAAAATTTGACCTACTATACAATGCCTAGTTCTCCAGATTCATTGATCGTGGAACAATAACTAGCTGGCGCTCTCAATCCTCGTCTATAAATACACTTCCGTCCCCGGAGTCCCCAAATTCTTAACCGATCCAATAATAGATCAACCGAGTTGCGGTGAAGTGTTGCTATTTCACTAATTGGGTGACTATTTTCACTTTTTCTTTACGACTTTTCTGCTGTGGGAAATTGTCTTAATTTATTTAATTTGTATCTTCATCTTTCATTTATTTAACATCATTATCAACGTGCAATGTGCAGTGCTGACTTCACACAAGCTCCAAAGAAACTCTGTGGTATGCAGGTTTCCTCACGATGTTTTTCCTTCACTGTTTGAGAATCGTGATATTTAATTTCTTAAAATGCACACAACTGAAAAGCTGGAGGTGCATGCCCCTAACCGGATACGAACTTACACCCTCCGGAATTGGAGGCAGAGGTCATTTCCACTAGGCTATCACGGCTCTATATATGAAATAGTTTTATAAAAGCACTTTTGTCAAAAGTTAAATCTGTCAGTGACTCTGCCACCAGCCCTGCATTCTGTAAAGTTGCAGCGACGTGACATCGCTCATTTCCATGGTTAGTGACATTTTAATTTTGGCATCCATTGATCTCTTATAATAAAAGGACTCACAATCATGTAGAAAACGTCACTTAAAAACTGGCCAATTTTGTTTTGGCAGTTTTAAAATTATTTGTAAAGAAAATTATACATAAAGACCTTTAAATATAGTCCAATATTCAATAAAATCCCAATTTCAGAGCAAATTCAACCTTAAGAGTTGAGTTTAAGGTTGAATTTGCAAATGCGACTATTTGAATTGAGTGCCAAGACGTACGTAGTTTTCTCGTACGCTTATCTCTCGAGAGCTTTTTTAATGGACGTTAATAAAGTGTTCAAATACAACAAATATGCATTCCCAAGTATATGTTCACACGACAGCGTTTTTAAAACAACGCTTTTCTTCGAGCAGTATTGCATTTTCAATTTTGGGCGTTGGTAATGGTAATTTATATTTGAACGTTATTTAAGCATCCGTTAAAAAAACTCTCGTGCGAATGAGGTCTTAAACAGATAAAGAAACAGACCAAAACTATTATTTTTTTTAATGCATTATTTAGATAATTTTAGATCATGGAGGAAACCAGATTGTAAATTGACAAAAAGTTTATGGTTTTAAGTAAATATCGATTTCGATTTTCTGAAAGCGATCCCGATCTTACAACAGAATCGCGCTATTCTCCCCCTAAACAGGCAATCTAAGTTTGCGAACAGTCCATTACACGGCAGGAGCATAAATATTCACAAACTTTGTGAACGATATTATGATCGCACCTTTCCGGCAGGTGAAAAATAAAAGTGTTTTTTTTTCTGTATTATGATAAACTATCTGACAGCTCCTTTACTGCCGAAGGTTAACCTAAATGAATTTATTAAGATGAATGTGCCTGTTATATTATTTAGAACTAGTGGACCCGGTCAAGCTTCGCTTTGACTTATGTGCACTTCTTCCCTATCTCTACTCTACACTACTCTACCCCTACCCTACCCTACCCCTTAACTCTTAAACGTTTGTATGGGAAATAGAAAAGGGTTGTTTTTATGGTTTTCCCGGCAATTATTCTAATTTTTCTCACCTTTTAAACCTTCCCTATACCTACACGAACATTTGAAGACCAAGATAAGATAAATCCGTTCAGCCGTTCTCGAGTTTTAGCGAGACTAACGAACAGCAATTCATTTATATATATATATAGATTAGATATATGTGTAGGCCTTGATAGCTTAGTGGATATGACATCTGCCTCCGATTTCGGAGGGTGTGTGTTCGAATCCGATCCGGGGCAAACACCTCCAACTTTTCAGTTGTGCCCATTTTAAGAAATTTGTATATTGCGTGTCTCAAACAGTGAAGAAAAACAATTTTCTTAACTCTTTATACTTATCGAGTGAAGTCTGCCAAACCTCATTGGGCCAACATGATGGACTATTAGTCTAACCGCTATCATTCTGAGAGGAGATTCTTGCTCAGCAGTGGCTAATTAAAGGTTGATAATGATGATTATTTTATATGTTGTTAGGTACTAAACAAAGCTTCAGTCTCGATATATAGTCTCGATTTCTAGGATGGTCATTTTTAGTGACTTGTACGAGTAGTATGATTATCGGCCATATCAACTTTGCTATATTACATAGCAAAGTTGATATGGCCGATAATCATACGATGGTTTTTGCAACACGGCACGATCCAAACTGATCTGAGGACTGAGTTTTGGTCGTGCCTCGTTGCAAGAATCAGCTAAAGGCTAAGGGCCCTAACTATGTAGTCTTAGCCGCGTTTTGTAATAAATTAATGAGAAACTTTCAGCCATAATAAAATGAAATACGTCTGGCTATGACAGTCTCTTACTCTATAATTTTAGTGTTTTTAACCACTGACCCAAAAGGAGGGGTGTTATAAATTTGACGTGTCTACCTGCCTGTCTGTCTGTGGCACCTTCATCCCGAACAGATGAAGCGAATTCAATTTAGTTTTTTTTGTATGAAACGTGAATTATATGTTTGTATGAGGTGTGAGTGTTCTTAGACATGTTTGATGAAATTCTGTTGAGCCGTTCAAAGTTCTGGGTGAAAGTGGGAAGAATAAAATTTTGACGGCCTCCGTGGCGCAGTGGTATGCGCGGTGGATTTACAAGACGGGGGTCCTAGGTTCGATCCCCGGCTGGGCAGATTGAGATTTTCTTAATTTGTCCAGGTCTGGCTGGTGGGAGGCTTCGGCCGTGGCTAGTTACCACCCTACCGGCAAAGACGTACCGCCAAGCGATTTAGCGTTCCGATGCCCTGTAGAAACCGAAACGGGTGTGGATTTTCATCCTCCTCCTAACAAGTTAACCCGCTTCCATCTTAGACTGCATCATCACTTACCATCAGGTGAGATTGTAGTCAAGGGCTAACTTGTAAAGAATTAAAAAAAATAACCCAATGTCTGCAAATGTAGGTACCTACTCGAGTGGGATCTTAAATGAAAGCGCACTGAAAGAGAATATTGATGACTTGATCGTACCTACTTAATTAATAATTTCATGACTTTTGTAAGGGTTTTTTAAGTAGTAGTTCAGCGCGTTTAAACAAACAAACAAACTCTTCAGCTTTATAATATTAGTATAGATACGAATATGTAGGTACACTGGCTATAAGCGAATTGGTAGGTTACATATTTAAAAAAAAAATCTGTTTTCTTCAATATTCCCTTAGAACGCAATTATTATCTTCGAAAAGCTCTTCTCAAAACCTTCGCAAAATAGAGCTTTTTTAAAGTTGGGAAAATCTTTTTTGTTATTAAAATAATTAAGACATTTATACTACGCCATCTATGGAAGAATAAAAAAAATGCTTGACAAAAACTTCGAACACAACCTTTAAGTTATGAGCCGAACATGAGTTTCATTGTAGTTTGATAGCTTTTACATAGATGTCGCTATTTACAAAATAATTTAATTTATATGAAATAATTGCAATTAAAATTTTTTAATTGACTTTTTTGTTTGTGGTTGTGTAGAAAATAAAAATAAATATTTTTAGATATTATTTAAGTATTTGAAGCAAGTAAAGCGATCTGTACAGTTTAATTTTTTGTAAGATTCATACTGTTTAAGATAGATGTCGCTGAAGCTCAGAATTCTGATAGTTTTCTACTACTTTAAATCATTTAACATATTTTTTTTTATAATAACGAAGGTAATAGTAATAACAATTTCCCACTGATCTAAAAAACAACAGTGTTTAAACGTATTATTAACGAGTACATATACCTACAACGGCGTACACAACAGTCTTATTAGAGTAGGCATTCTGCTTAGGTTAGGTACAAAGACAAAGTAGGTAGGTATGTACCTACATAAGCCAAATTAATAAATTCCTTCTTTAATATAGTTTCATAAAATGACTTCTTCAGGTAGGTAGTAGGTAGATTTAGTTCGTGCGCTGTAGTCCCTCCGCATGGTGATAGTTCGTTTCACTCTTGAAAGTTTCTTGAAAGACTGTCACCCACACCATGCTACAGTGCACTTAGTATTGTAGGTAGGTAAGTAATAATGGATCTATGAAGCGCACACCACTAGATGCTACAGCTCACATAGTATAGTACGTAGGTAGGTATTCTATGAAGCGCACACCACTAGATATATGTACCTACATACCTACTTACAGTTACTGATAGTTCAGATAGGTACGGTGCAGTCTAAAATCATCATCATCATCATATTATTATCAGCCGATTGACGTCCATTGCAGGACATAGGCCTTTTGTAGAGACTTCAAAACATCACTATTTGATTCCCCTGCATCCAGCGAATCCCTGTAATTCGCTTGATGACGTCAGTCCACCTGGTAGGGGGTCGGTCAACACTGTGTTTTCTAGTGCGAAGTCGCCATTCAACCACCATGGGACTCCAATACAAATGTGATATTCTATTTTCAGAACACAAATCCAAGAAGTTTCCAGTGCTGGTGTTCATTCACGGCGACTCGTTCGAGTGGAGTTCTGGCAACCCTTACGACGGCAGGGTGCTGTCTTCTTATGGTAATGTCATGGTGGTGACTGTCAACTTCAGGCTTGGTGTTTTGGGTAAGTGGTTCCTTTGTAAGCAACAACTCCACGGTTACGTGGTTGGACTCGAAACGGAGGTACTGGGTTCAATTTCCGCTGGATTATCGTTTGTCTATTCTTAACATTGGTTTTTCACTTAGTGTTTGTGTGTTAACTCAAGTGCTCATAGTTATTTACTTTCATCATTATCAACCCATATTCGGCTCACTGCTGAGCTCGAGTCTCCTCTCAGAATGAGAGGGGTTAGGCCAATAGTCCACCACGCTGGCCCAATGCGGATTGGCAGACTTCACACACGCAGAGAATTAAGAAAATTCACTGGTATGCAGGTTTCCTCACGATGTTTTCCTTCACCGTTTGAGACACGTGATATTTAATTTCTTAAAATGCACACAACTCAAAAGTTGTAGGTGTATACCCCGGACCGGATTCGAACCCACACCTCCGGAATCGGAGGCAGAGGTCATATCCACTGGGCTATCACGGCTCTCAACTTATTTACTTTACAATGCCAAAACACTAAAAAGCTTTATTAAAGAAAACCCTGTATATCGGTTTGTTTTTCCGGGCTAATCTCGGAGCGGTCGTACCGATTATTACCAAATTTGGCTAGGCAGGGAGAACAACACGAGCAGAGAAGGGAAGTGTTAATTCCCGCCCGCATGGTAAATCTATGAATTGCTAAGATATTCGTCTCAAGCCTTGTAAAATCATAGAACAGAAAGCGCTAAAAGCTAATGCTTTCTTTTTTTTTTTTTTTTTTATTTTGTCCCCTTTGGGACAGGCAAAGATCGTTGACCATACTAATGCTTTCTTTAGGTTTCATGAAGCCGAGTCTCACGGAGCACGTCTACGGTAACAACGGTCTTCTAGACCAGCTGGCCGCGCTGCAGTGGATCAAAGACAACATAGAAGACCTCAACGGTGACCCCAACTCCGTGACCCTCATGGGGCATGGCACCGGCGCCGCCTGCGTCAACTTCCTCATGCTGTCTCCTATATCCAATGGTAACATAAAACAAGACCTTCATAGTTACCCGTAGGTACATCGGTTTCTTTATACACAGAAAGACGTAGTTAGTTTAGTCTTTTAAGGGCAATTGCATACGTTTCTGTAATAAACTACTTTGACGGCCTCCGTGGCGCAGTGGTATGCGCGGTGGATTTACAAGACGGAGGTCCTGGGTTCGATCCCCGGCTGGGCAGATTGAGATTTTCTTAATTTGTCCAGGTCTGGCTGATGGGAGGCTTCGGCCGTGGCTAGTTACCACCCTACCGGCAAAGACGTACCGCCAAGCGATTTAGCGTTCCGATACGATGCCGTGAAGAAACCGAAAGGGGTGTGGATTTTCATTCTCCTTCTAACAAGTTAGCCCACTGTTCTCTTAGATTGCATCATCACTTACCATTAGGTGAGATTGTTACGCTAACACTAAAAATGAAAAAATGAAAAATTTTATAAAAAAAAATTCAACTCAGAAATGCCAATCCAGTGTTGTGTTTAAATAAAAATTCACTCAGAAATTTTTATTTAAACACAACACTGGATTGGCATTAGCATTCACAGCTTAGCTTCGGACTGAAACTTACCGGAATATCCGTAATTGAGTAGGCTATTTTCTGGAACAAAGAAGCAGTTCTATTAAAACTACTTTTATCCTGAACTCTTTTAAACGTCTTGTCATTTCTGATTTCGGGTAAAAAAATTGACTCCAGACCGCCCGAGGGGTTGAGTAAAAAAAAATGAACAGGAAACTCTTGTTTCCCTTATAACCTTTGTTGTTACAAGGAAAATCTGTTAACGAGCGTAAACAATGTCTTGACTAATGGCGCTTCATTATCAAAAACAGAAAATTTTCAAGGCATTTGACCATTGAAACGGAGGTAGGTAATTAATTAATCTAACGCTAAGATATTCAAATACTGTGGCAGAGAGGATACATCATTAATCATTAACAAGTAAAAATTAACAAAAAAATCATTGCTTGAAAACTAATGAGAAATTCGGGAAATGTTTTTTTTGGCTTTGTTTTTTTAGGATTCCGTAGTCCACAAGGAACCTTTATAGTTTCATCATGTCCATTTGTCCGTCTGTCCGTCCGTCCATTCGCGGTTTTGTACAGAGACTATTACTACTAGAAAGCTGTAAATTGACATGAATATGTCACAGATAAAGTTGTCAGTAAGATAACTCAGAATTTGTTAAAACTAGAAAGATAAAATTTTGTATGGATATGTATATTAATTTCGTCTTTAAATGGAAAAAAAATTAAATTAAATAATTCCTTCCTTACATGCAAAGTGAGGATGAATTTTTCATCGTCTATCCCATGGTGTGGGGTATGGTTATCGGTATTTTTGTGCATTACATAGGGGATTAAAGTGCTGCTTGGCATGTTTGACAGTAAATTTATGCCTGGTGTGGGTTTCTTTTAATTTGATATTTTTTATTTGAATAATGTTTTGTTTTATATTCAAATCTTTTACATAACTAGACATTTCATTCTCTAAATATTATTACGAAAGAATTATGGAAAACAATAAATAAAAAAGCAAACCAAAAAAAATACGTTTCAAATATTTGGTCAATAAACAGCCACTCTATACTTTAAGTAAATATTTCTGTTATGCGGGCGACTTGCGTCCGTCATTGTTTACGAACTTTTAAAGTAAATTTGTTTAATGAAGAGATTTTTTTTTTCATTTCCTCTAAAAAATAAACAAGACGCAATATTTAGGGTTATTTGTATGGCTTCGTTGTAGGCAAAAACATTTTATTATATTTTTCATGTACAGATTTTCAACACGATCATGTTGAAAAGGACAATGGGCAAAAGCTGTATCGCTGAACTAAGTAAATCGAAGTTGTGTCAGAAGATTTTCATGAATATAATTATTTTTTTAATTTATACTTGAGTCACTTGGCCAATGTCCTTTGCGTTTACGTCAACGTGATAGTAACAGTATGAAAATATAGAAAACTCCCACTAGGCACACTGATGTTCATAATGTAATGACCGAGACCCGTACCATAAAGAGCACGTCAAGCCGTCGCTTGACATGCTCTCCAAGTTGTTTTTTGTCCAAGGGTGTTTTTTGACTGGTGGAAGGCTTCGGTCGTGGCTAGTTACTACCTTACCAGTACCAGTAACAGTATCAAAAGTTCGATATCCCATCTTTTATAAAAAGGAAGGCCTGGCCTTATAGTAGGCTGTTTTAATAGACTCATAATGATGAAATTGTTCCAGGTCTGTTCCACCGTGCGATCCTGATGTCAGGCTCGGCGCTGTCGGACGCGGCCATGACGCGCGACCCCACGCAGTACACCCTGCAGGTGGCGCAGAGCCTCGGCTGCAGCCCCAGCTCTAAGAACATGATGTCCTGTTTGCAGAACAAACCGTAAGATCACCATTATCATTGTTACCACATTATATGGGACTTTATGGGTTAGGCCTCCTTTCTCGCTTCTCCAATGCTGGATGGCAGGCTTACTCATCACCATTATCAGCCTTTTTTAATGGCCAAGAGTAGAGTCAGACTTTATAGAAGATTTCTTTATAGAAGAGCTCTAATGGGCAAAGGGTGATAATGTTTGATAATCTTTATCAGTTTTTAATGATGATTTAAGGGGATGTAATCCCACGATAGTTACAAATCCGAACCTGACCTCATAAGCTTTATATTACATAAGTTTTTTATTTATGTTTACTTTTTGATTTGGTTTTTTTGGTTCTTTGATTAAAATTACTTAAGAATTGGGCAAATTTAAGAAAAAAAAAACATTTTAAAAATATTTCTCTTTTCGAACTAATATATGATTCTATTTTACTTTTAAGGATTTTACAGTGTAAGGTAAGGAGTACTAAGTCTTGAGAATTATAATGCGTTCAAATGTAGAACCACCAATTATTTGCATAGTATTCACAAGATTTTTTTTTTTTTTAAATTAAACAATATATTGTAGGTGATTGACAATCAAAGAAGACACTCCGAACTTATTATTAGCTAACATTTAAATACAGCACTTGGCATGTAGAGTCAATTAAACACGTCTGACTGCGTTGAAAGAACTTTATTGACTAATCGACAAAATGGCTATTCATTACGTTACATACGGTACATTACTAATCTATGTGTGAGTGCGCTACACTACAACCAGGAATATGTATAGTTAGGTATGTTTCAGGTTATCTGAGATCAAGAAAGTGCAGATACTAGCTCGGAGGTTCGAGACGCCCCTCGGGCCTGCAGTGGCTGGCTCCTTCATCCCAAGCGAACCGGCTAACACTATGGCTTCGTTCCCCAATCTACTGAGCAAGTAAGCTTTTATGACTATTCTTCGGTATAATATGAGAAATTCTGTCACCAGACACTTAGCTTTATTTATGGCATTGGCAACCCTTCAATATAGATTTAAGTATTTAATTTGATCTTCAACAGTGTTTTTAAGGGTTATTTATTTATATTTAAATACATAAATATTTATTTAGACTTCTAAAAGTTACAGTTTTTGTTAGGAAATTTTCTGTTCTTTTGAATCTTTTGTCAAATTGGAAATACGAGTATCTTAAATATACGGAGACGGAGAAAAATGTTCTCCAGAGCACATGTTAACCAGTGTATAGTGACAGTTTTCAATGTTTTCATACTGTGACTATCGCGTAACCGTAAACGCGAATTTCTAAGGAATTGAAACAGTGCCACTACTGCACAACTGTTCTAATTCCTTGGAAATTTGCGTTTACGGTTACGCGATAGTCACAGAATGAAAACATTGAAATTAGCCACTAGGCACACTGATGCGTAGAAATCGTCAGGAATATGGGTAGAATTGTACCTATTCCAAGTCCAAGTTTCCATCTTAGACTGCATCGTTACTTAATATTACCTACGTATGTTTATACTGTGTTTGTTTGGTATGTTTGAAAACCAGGCTTCAAGTTAATGCGCACAAGTCACAGGCGAGATCGCAGGCAAGGGCTAACTTGTCAATGAGTAAAAACGAAGCTAAATGACTAGCGATTTGTGACATGATTTATCTTATTATGCCTCATATCTTTCCCTGTATTTGCCTATGGTAGAAGCATATTCTGCAAAACCTTCAGCTTTCATATAATGCATAAAGTCATTACCACAGGCTTTCGTTCCACATTGAAAGCTCGTGGTCGTTATTGGTTAAAATTAATTAATATATGATTTAAAATGTGATATCGCGACTCTCACACAATCAATACTATAATTTGCAATCATTCATCATCGGATATGAAGCCAAATTAAGGCTAATTTAAACAGTAATTCAGCTTAAATGATGGATATTGTACAGAGTTTAATGACTGAGATAATAACAAATAAATACGATTTATGTACAAGCTCGTTTGAATTAACAAGAGTTTTGTTTCACCATTATAATAAACCGCTAATCAATGATTTAATACTGTTAGACGTGGCACTTGCGCGTCGAAACTGATGTGAACAAAGTCACATAATTAGCTTAATTTATTAAGTCGCATATAACAACGAAAGTTGTTTGAGCACAGCAATACCTAAATATTGTGTACAATGCGTGATTGTGTTAAGGATGTGTAAAAATTATATAATGTTAGTAACACAACATTGTGCATATCCAGTGGAGTTGCTGTATTTTGCAGGCACGTAACGTATCTAATGATATAAAATCATTGGCGCTAATAAATAAATCCTCCATAATATTATCTATTGTAGGAAAATGAATTTTTGAATTTTTCCGGGATAAAAAGTAGCCTATGTGTTAATCCAATAACACAGCGTCTGCATTTAATAAAACACCAATTAAAGATAATGTTTGACTTTCCCAGATATCAATTGCTGAGTGGTGTAACAGAACTGGAAAGCTACCACGATTTTGGTGTAATCGAACTGGACCACGGCATTTTGGAAAATCAGAGGGACGAGTTCATTACGAAATTCGTTAAGATCGTCTTTGAAGGCGCTGAAGAAGAAGCTCTGAATGAAATATTAAAACAGTACGTAAATAATCTTATAGAGGTAAAACACGTAATGTTGTTGGAGTAATCTCAAGTTTACCACTAAAAAGACACGTTATTTGTTAGTGTCATACATTTCAAATTACACCCGTTTTCTCACGGGAACGGAAACTACAAGGGAGAAACAGTGGATCGTCGCCAAGTATTAAAAAAATAAAAAAGAACACTAACACAAGTCTTTTTCTAAATTAAAGATTATATTCTTCTTTTACAAATATTTTAACATTTATGGCTTTTGGTTGACAGAGTCCTAGGTTCGAGTCCTGGGTCGGTCTATGAAATTATTTTATTATTTCCTGGAAATTTCTCTTGAATATTCTAATAGCAGAGTGGGAATTTGGTTAGAAATTATTACACCACCGTGTCTCGGAGCACGTTAAGCCGTCGCTCCCAGTCATTACAATTAACAGTCATAAATAATGATCACTAAAACAGCATGGTGGGCCTAAGCTCCAAATCCCTTCGCATATAATGTATGGTCCGTCCGTATTAAGACCTCCCTGTAAGGAGATTGTTAAAAATAGATTGGTAATGATGAAATGATTTACTTTAACTAATGTTGTTACCAGATATTCTCCATCAAAGCTGGACCCTCAGCGCTGGAACGTGGAGACCAACCGCGACGTGGTGCTGAACCTCTTCAGCGACGCCCGGACCCTGGCTCCGATGATCAACTTCGCCAACTACCAGTCTAAAGCTAACAGGCAGTCATACTTCTATGTGTTCGCCCATAACTCGGTCAGCACGGATTATGCGCCTGTAAGTTATCTATACACTTTTGTCTGTATGTGTCTGTTTGTTTGTACGGGCTAATCTTTGAAACGGCTGAACCGATTATTTAATTTAATGAAACTATAGCTTTGAAAGGTAGCAAGGTACATTTTATACGGCATATCATGAGGAATTGTGTCTCTTGCCACCAGACCCTTCATTAGAGACTCTAGAGTTATCTTTATAATAGTGTTTGGCTGTATTATTATTATTATTAATTGACAATTTTAAATTTCGAAGAAAAAAAAGCGAGATTCCGATGAATTGAAAACCTCCTTCTTTTATTGAAGTCATTCATCAAGTTTCTTTTATTAAAATAAGCTTTATACTTGGATGGTTGTAGACATATCTATCATATTTATTTATTTATCAGTCCAAACTATAGACTTTGGACTGTGGTGATTTTGAAAGGTAGGAGGTTTTAAGAGTGATTTACTCGTATTTATATTTTACTTAACTATGGTATGACCACGGGCTGACTAAAACTCAGCCCTCGTATAATGATGTATGTCTGGCTGTCGCAGGTCCTAAGTCCAATAATTTCTTTACAGTTAAACAAAAGTGTGCACGGCGAGGAGATGCCGTACATCCTGGGAATACCTCTTGGAGGTGCCAATACACATTTTCATGCTGAATATACACAACAAGAGAAGCTGCTTAGTGAAGTTATGATGAGGTTGTGGACTAACTTTGTGAAAAACGGGTATTATATTTATTTTACATTTTTTTATTATATTTTATCTGTTTTTGCCGAGTGAATGGACATATCACAGCGCCGTGGTAAGCCTATTTGAATGGCCCGCTACAATATCAGGCTTCTCTCCTTACAGAGGAGATATAGTGCTTAGACCCACTACGCTGTTTCAATATGGTTTGGCAGGCTTAGTGTGATTATGTTAAATTCATCAATGACCAATATCAGATGTTAATGACGGGGTTAATGTGCCATCCGAGGCTAGGAGATGTAACACCACCAACTCGCCAATTCCAGGCCGAGAATTTAACTAAAAAATTCGTAGAAGAAATAAAATCTTAGTATCTCATTTAACTTGCCCAGGATTCACACACGAACCGAAACGAACCACATGCACAGCACTGGATCAAAGAAGCAGTCTGGGTTTTGCAAAACAACACTTACAAAATTAGCATTCTAAGTAATCAAAATAATATTCTGCGGTGGATACCTCGTAAATTTAGTTTATTAATTATATTGTTTGATTCCAGTTCCCCAAATACTCAAAGCGTAAATGAGTACTTCACTTTCGATAAGAAACAATGGAACCAGTATAACGTTGAATGGCCCGAATACAACGTTGCCCATCAGCCATATCTGAGAATAGGTATGAACAATAGTTTTATTAATATTATGGTCTAAAGTAGTAAAGTATTATAATGCAGGCCATGATGTCCATTAGAATATACTTAGTGATACCAGTCGAGATCTCGAAACTTTAAAAAACAACGTTTTAAACATTAATATTATTGCATATAGTTTAAGAAGAATATGTAAATGTACACAATGAATACTAGAATGCTATATATTTTTACAAACACGATGGAATTTAATGAGGTTTCTTTCTTGTACTTATAAAAATTCTAAATTATTTGTGATACTTTTTTCAGATTTACCTCCTGCTATTAACAGCTTATACAGATCAAACTATACAAATTTCTGGATTGAGACTTTACCGAACAAAATGAAGAGGTACATGGTCGACCCCTTGTTTGAGTTTACTCCGAAGGCAACAACTGTGAAGCCTAGACCTGTTCACAGAACAATCATAGGTAACAGAAACTATTTAATAAATAAAATAAATTCAAATTAGTAAAACACTGTAAAAAGCCGATTTATAAAATGAACACTTAATAACGTACTTATTTATTTCAATAAAATGTTTTCAGATCGCAATGATGCAGGACGGAAAACATATGTGCCACAAGTATACAGTCCTTCTCATTATAGCTCTGCTTCTACATATGGAAAATTAAGGCCATACTCCCCACCAGAACCAAAACAGGACACCGATTCCATATATCGAGAAATACAGGCAATAAAAACACCATCAAGGAAAATACCTTCTAGTTTTATGGAGAAAGTTGATAGAGAAACACATACAACAGTAAAACCAGTTATAAATATGCCTGTAAAAACCTCTAGTGCAACAGTAACTCTTGTTGTATCTCTTGCTGTACTCTTTGTGGTGATTAATATAGGAATTTGTGTAGGCTTGTATTATAAAAAAAGAAAATCCCTAAATAGAACTACAACGTATGAAAATACGCACCAACCCCGTGCTGAAATAGGAGAAGTGGATATGATAGGCCAAAAAAGTTCTAAAGATGATAAAAGCGCGTTACAAACTTTCAAGAACGGTTGTAGTGTTATAAAGTCCATAAGTATTCATAAAATGCGAAGTAATAGTAAAAAAGTTAAAAAGAAAGAGGAATGCAAAACACCAAAGTCTGATGATTCTGGTGGTTTTAGAGAGAGATTTCAATTAAGGAGACATTTATCTACAAGCACATTAGATGCACATACGAAAGTGAGAGATTGGATTGCAAATGAAGTAATGCATCGATGCTCTCCTAATATATTAAGAAAATCTAACTCTGAGTTAAATGATAAGTCTATTATGGGTATAAAACCTTTTACAAGATCTGAAGAGTTGCTTTCTGAAAATAAAAAAGCAACTAAAGGAACTATTAAAGTTGATGACTCAATATATCCGAAAAATCTTCTAGCAAAAAATTACAGTGGAAAAAACAAAACATCAGAGAAAACGACATCGACTTCAGCTTTAGATTCTCATTCTTCTTTAGTTAGTAATAAACAATCTACATTGGGCAAACGCACTAATAAATCTAGTGACTCTTTAAAAAGCAAAGGTACAGAGAGTGTTAAGTCAAAGAAAGTCTCTGTTGCAATCGATGCTACGCCAGCAGCACGAACTAATTCTATTTTAAAACAAGAACCTGTAGAACTTTCAAAGTCTATGGATGAAAAAGAATCAACACATTCCATGATGCAAAAGCTTAAAACAGATGAACCTATTAAATCTAGTGACAGTTCTTTAAATAGAAAAAAAGAAACTAAAGTTTATACTAACGAGGTAACTTTGTCCTTAGGAAAAAGTACTCCTTTAAAAATAAATCATAAGCATTCCTCATCTGATCCAGTAACAGACGTCAATTATGAGCTTCTACAAGAGAAATTAAAACGTGAAAATGAAATAGTGGACATACTTCCTCCAGTTACATTTCGAAACGAAGTCAACGTTACTTCTCGTGAAGATAAGTGTCGAGAACCCTTGTCTGCAGAAGAAGCTTTGTTAACTATTAAAAGGAGAAATTTTCCTAAAGTTCTTCCAGATTTACCAAAAGCACAAAAGAGGTTGTCCCTGCAACCGACATCTTTACAAAGTTTTCGAGGTTATACTGGAATGGGAAGTTTTGAAAATCCTGACAAAAAAGTTCCACCACAGCCACCACCACGGACTACAACTCTGGACCGAAGGCTTGCATATAAAAATACAAAACCTCTATCTTCTTTTGATGTCTCCAATATAAAAAAGATATCAGAATCTAGCCCAACTAACAGAAATTATGAGAATATAGATAATTTAATAAATAGCTCAGAAAATATAAAACATAATAATAAATCTTTGGAGCCTGTAAAATCAAGTGATAGATCTCATCAAATGACTATAACGCAGACACAAGGTCACAGAGAATACCCAAAAGTAATAATTGCTTCTAGCGATATGCCGAGAACCGCAGAAACATCAATCATAATCAAACCTTCACCAAGTCAAGTTGAAATATCAAGCAACGTACCTAGAGTAAGACTTCCGGATGATTTTCACACACACGCTTCCGGATCTATAACTTCATTTTCATCTTTCTGTTCCGATGATGATATCGATGATGTTGACGATGATACTTTGCTAGATGATTTAGCTGAGGATAAGTTAATCCAAGAGCTAGTTGGTGGTATAGAATCTCCTACAAGTATAGATGTACTGGATTCAAAAGGACCAGAAACGATATTTGAAAAAAAAGTTGAAATTGTTCCTGTGACAATAAATCCAGCTCTAGTTAGATCAAAAAGTAAAGATGATTACGTATGCATTACAGATTTGCTTTTACCTGATATGAGCGGTACAGAACCAACGGCTCAAATTAAGCCTAACTTTGGATTAAACAAACTTAAGAACAGAAGTGAAAGTATAAACAAGCCTCCAGAAAAGGCAGTGAAAGTAAAAGCAAAAAAGACAAAAAATCCCACTGGGCTCTTAAATAGGGCTACAAAGAGCACAAGTCATACTAAGAGCAAAATTGATTCTAGTAAATTAGAACATTCTAATTCTGGTTCGTCAAATGATACTGAAACGAGTACTGGAACTGTTATTAATTTAAAGTAAAAAGATTATTATTCTTGTGTAATAAATTAAGCATCATTAGAATACGTTTAATGTTTATTATGTTGCATTTATATTAGTTTAGTGATTTTATGCTAATTGTATATTATAATTAGCCAACTATACAAGTATAATAATTTTGTATTTAAGCTTATTTATATTTGATCCCGGAAAGCTTTAAAATTTAGTTTTTGGAAAAATGTTAGGTCAATATTTTATCAATGGTAAGGTTTGTAAAGTTTGATTGTGTAAATGAGTAAAATTCATAAAATGAAGTAAAATCTAATTACCATTACAATAATATAGCGTAGTTACAAATAAAACATTCAGCAAATAAACGATTTTTTGCTTTATGAGATTCTATATTTTTTTATAATCCAAATACGAGTAAAACTCGTTTCTCAAATCTTTACTGCAGTTTTATTCTCAAAGATCTATCATGTCTTATCTCAAGTTGGAAGTGATGAAATTAAATTAGCCAAAAGTTTTCTCGTGAGGGAAAAGCATTAAGCAAAATTCGAGTAAAATGATCTTACTTAACGTTCCTAATCTCTTGAATTATTTGAAGTGGCTTTGTGTTCATCTTTATACTTTACTGTGTGTTTGCGGGTGCAGTGGTTATATTAACCAATTAGTTGATATATTAACAAAAAGCATAAAAATATATATATTAAATTAGAGCAGAGTGATGGGCTTAAACTATTTATTGAAACCCTTGTGGGCCTTTAAATATAATGGTAAGGAACCATAGTTAGTGACAACTATAAAATTTATGAAAAAAAAGCTTTCCAATACAGACTAAACAAAACGAGAAAATAGTAGTTACGAAGTAATAATAATTTGAATATCCGTTTGAACAAAATCCTGGTCGAATATCCATTTTTCGGAATGTCACGTACAATGGCGATAGAGAATTTGTGTATTCAAATACAGTACAAAAATTTATTGTAATCGTGTCATATTTCCTAAGAACAACAGGCGGTATGGCTCCCGTGTGGTTTGGTGAAGTCTCATTTATAACTAACGACACGACGAATTAGTATCCTTTTGCTGTCGATGTCCAGTCGACTCACACAGTCGTTTCGCATTGACGTTTCTAATAAGAACAGCGAAGATGTGGAATGCCCTTCCGGCTTCTGTGTTTAATAACACTTATGATTTATGCACCTTCAAGACAAGAGTGAATAGGAATTTTCTAGGCAAGCGCGTTCCAACCTAGACCTCATCATTGCCCTCCACCAGGCATGATTGTAGTCAAGCGCAAGTCTATTTAGAGTAAAAAAAAAAAAAACTTCATTTTTAATGATCGGCAGATAGTCAAATAATATTTTTTTAAAAGTGCACAGGGCAATTATTAGAGCTGCATAATGACTCGTATGGGTTTGTTGCTATACTCGTACCTTTCAAATTCGTTCGTAGCACTCCCGATGGTCCGCGCAGGCCATCTCTGCTCATGCAGCCCCGCGCGCACGACTTCACACTCGCGCAGTCCTTTCTCCCCGTCGCCTACATATCATGGGTATGAAAACGTGCGCGCGGAGCATCGCTACCTCCCTAATTTGCCAAGCTATAATTTCAGTAGTAGTCTGGCTTATTTTGTTACAATTTTAGTAGTAGTAAAGCTTACTTTACAGAACTCGTCAAGGGAAGTATTACCGCCATTGTTATTAATTCTGCTGCTGTGTTTCTGTTTAAAATACAGAGTTGCCGATGTAATTTCAGGCAAATGAGGCATAAGACCCACTCCTTAATGTAGGACATGTTCCTTGCATCTTCTTCTCTTCGAAGTGTTGGATGTTTATAGTGGATGCTTTAAGCTTTACACTTTACCTTCAGACGCATAAAAAATTCGCTTCCCAATAAATAAACTGTCCGGACTGATTTCCCAAAAAATTAACTCCATCACTGACGCCAGCAGAAAAAATTCGCTTCGTTATTTAAATCATGGAATTAAAAAAAATATACAATTACAGGAAATATAATCACATTAAAAAACGAAAAAAGCAATTTTTTATAATCTTAGTCGTATAACGTAAAAAGCTTTAAGGTTTTATATCCACATTTTCTTAAAATTTATCTGTTTAGAATATACCGCTAGGAGACCTCTGGCGCGGTTTTTCAAATAAACTTCCCATTTAACTATTCCGCAGAAAATATTTTCAACAGTTTACATGCAAACATTGTGATATTTACTAAACCTAAGAAGTCTGTGTAGATCAGACCTTCGTCATTTTATAAATGATGCCTCTCTTCGACAATAGGTAGGTTAGTGCGGTAGACAATATTGTGGACTTCTGAAGACCTCTTGTCTCACAGTTGATAGTTGGTTCTCAACATAGAAGACAGAAGTCCTGACTTCGTTTTCCAGCTCGGATCAATTTAGGACGCCCGCGACTTCGTCCACCCTCAGACCTCCTTAACCCGGCCCTCTTGCAATATCCGCTTTTCGCGAACGTCTACTACCTCCCTGACAAATCTCAGTTTTGTACGTGTGGTGTTCGAGATTGCGTGATGTGACCTTTATCGCGCCTTCGTCGCACCGAGTAGAAACCGTTGAAGTTAATGTAAGTAGAACAAAACCTTCATTTATTTATTTATTTATTTTTTTATTTCTTTACAAGTTAACCCTTGTCTACAATCTCACCTGATGGTAAGTGATGATGCAATCTAAGATGAAAGCGGGCTAACTTGTTAGGAGGAGGATGAAAATCCACACTCCTTTCGGTTTCTACACGACATCGCAACGGAAGGCTAAATCGCTTGGCGGTACGTCTTTGTCGGTAGGGCGGTAACTAGCCTCGGCCGAAGCCTGCCATCAACCAGAACTGGATCAATTAAGAAAATTCAATCCCTCAATCAGCAGGGATCGAACCCAGAACTTGTAAATATGCTCACACCACTGCGCCACGGAGGCTGTAAAACTACCATATTTGAGTTAATTAACGTTAATTTGAAATTAACTTCCGAAGTTTATTCGTATGGGTTGATATTGAACATTAACATTTAACAAGTATTATAATGATTCCGCGAGAAAATATGCAATATATTTTTATGAATACTTACATAATATTTTTCCGAATATTACAGTAGTAATCTTGATTAAAACTGCGAATGCAAACTTTTAATCCAGTCGTATGGTATCTGAGCAACAATAAACCCCCTACCAACAGATTTTTGTCTGAGGGCTTATTGCACCACACAATTGCAATTAATTTTAAGTAGTTTCTACAGTCTCAATAGCTCCAGGATTCCCGCCCGCTGGAAAAGTGGTAGTCGATTTTAACAACCATCTAAAATCTTTCCAACTAATTGGAATTAATGGATAATTGCTCATATTTAAAAATAAGATCTGGCAAATATAAATCTTTTTAATAAAAAAAAGTACCTAATGGTGAAAGTAATTAGTGAGTAGGTTTATCTAGTTATAAAAAGTTAACCTTTACTGATACCTTGTTCTCATAAATTTCGTCTTACTGTGGCTAGTTAGAAAACTAAACCAATATTGATAATTTTTTTTACTTGAAAAAATACTCATGCATTTGCATAGTTTTGGATATTGTAATGCTGTTTGATTGTAACTGCACTGCGCAACAAGCCTTATGGTTTTAATTGTCACCCGAGTTTCGTTGACACGGATTTATTTGAAAAGGAGTAATGATTAAGCAAATATCAGAGCTTCACAGGGGAATGTGGTATGAATTGTATGTGGGAATAAAAGACGCCATGTTGTGTGGGAATTCCTATATATTTGTACCGTCTGAACAATGAGATGGACTGATTTTAGTAACATCAGAAGTGGGATTATATCTAAAAATAGTATAAAACAAAGTCCTCCTATTTGTCTATTTGCGATAGAAAACGGATTTTCCTACAGATTTTACTGTGATTTATGAAAAACGTTTCATTATAATTATAATTTGTCAAGATTTAGTAAAAATAAATTAAAATATGACGATAATTGTTGGAAATTTCGTAAGTTTAGAAAGTGATAAACAAAACAACATCACTGCCTAATCCCTTGAAGATTTATAACAAAAATATGCATAGTGGAATAGTTTTTTCATAGATCTCGACGGTGTATATAACTTATATTTCAGGAACAATAAATTAGGGTTATCTAGGCTCTAAAGGGTAAAACGGAACCCTAAGTTTACTTTTTTTGTCTGTCTATAAGACTATTTATTTCTCGTAAAACAGAGTGCAATATGGTAAGTATCAAAAAAGACCCCCATTGGAGCAGCGTGGTCGATCTATGATCCATATCTCCTTACGTATAAGTAGAGAGGCCTGCCGTCTGTTGTTTTTCCATAAATTTGACGACCTCCGTGGCGCAGTGGTATGCGCGGTGGATTTACAAGACGGAGGTCCTGGGTTCGATCACCGGCTGGACAGGCTGAGATTATCTTAATTTGTCCAGGTCTGGCTGGTGGGAGGCTTTAGCCGTGGCTAGTTACCACCCTACCGGCAAAGACGTACCGCCAAGCAGCAACAAGCTAGCCCGCTTCCATCTTAGGCTGCATCATCACTTACCATCAGGTGAGATTGTAGTCAAGGGCTAACTTGTAAAGAATAAAAAAAATATAATTATATATATATATATATATATATATAATTTGAGGAAAAGCAAGTAGCATTAAGTACCTACTTACTACGCTATCAAAGCTGTATCTACTAGAATAGTTATTGTGGCCGCACACAATACCAAAACGTCACTTCTAATCCAAAATTCACCAGAATTTCCATTTATTGCATGCGACGCCCATCGCTTGTGTGACATATTTCAATTGAATACAGCCACGTTGCTGTTTTCCGATACAATCCGGTTTTAGGCAGATTACGCAAAACAGGCAAGAAATATTGCCTGGCGTGTGCATGTTAGAATTTTCCGGCAGATACCGAATTGAGGCGGAATTTTGTTGACTTTAAGTAGTACAACTGAAGTCATACGTTCTAAACTTAACAAAACATTTTGTAAAAATAAAACGACCATTCGTGTAGAACTTAAATAGATATCAGAGGGCATAGTGGCAGTTTGATACTGTTACTATCGCGTTAACGTAAACGCGAATTTCTAAGTAATTCAAACAGCGCCATCTAGTGGCACTACTGCAAAACCTTTTTAATTCTATATAAATTCCCGTTTACATCAACGCGATAGTAACAGTATGAAAATATTAAAAGGCCCATTAGGCACACTGAAACTTAAACGATAACAGAAAAGTTATATAGAATTAACAACACACATTGTCTAGTTACTTTATATTACAAGGGAATTTTCCCTGAGATTTATTTAGTGATGATGTTATTTATTTAGTGTTCCCAAAATAAATAACATCATTTATCTGGAAACTCAATCAGACCAGTTCATTAATAGTAATTTTAAAAACACAGCAAGTAAAGTACACTGACAATTAATCAAAATAATAATATCAAGGTAATTTTTCGTAGGATATAATATAGTGTAGGAAACAGTAGTCTGAGACGGATCTCGTATTGGCTCGTATCTACGCTAGGTGGGACGACTTGTTTCCGTAAAGACTAGGGATTTAGAGAGGGGTAGCGATCGGGCGGAAACGACTCGCGATATAAGGACTGCTCAACCTATTTTCATACATTCTAGGGTATTGTTTTGGTTACAGTTTGATTTGTTAATTAAGTTGTCCTGACAAATATTGCGACATCGACCTTTGTTCGAGATTGTTTTTTTTTTTTATTTTTGTAATCCACTTCTGAATCTGCTTAAATAAATATATTATTCTATATCTATACTAATATTATAAAACTGAAGAGTTTGTTTGTTTGTTTGTTTGATTGAACGCGCTAATCTCAGGAACTACTGGTCCGATTTGAAAATTTCTTTCAGTGTTAGATAGCCCATTTATCGAGGAAGGCTATAGGCTTAATATTATCCCCGTATTCCTACGGGAACGTGAACCACGCGGGTGAAACCGCGCGGCGTCAGCTAGTATAACAATAAAGTCAAATTAATTTAGGAAATCTATAAATCCTATAAAGTAAATGTCGGTACATAAACGTGATACAGGGTGATACACGAAAAAGTACTAAATGCGAAATCTCTCCCAAATGCTTTTTACTTGTCTAGGGGTAAGGCCATTGAGTTTCACGCGATATAGAAGACACCGTTTATTCAAAGTACGTAGGTACGGCTTTTGTGATAAATTCAGGTATGTAGGTTCAAGACAACGATATTATAACTTTCTGTTTTAAGTTACATTATTACTGTGAATTATACCTATAGAAAAACAAATATCATGGACATTTAAATACAATATATTTTTTTAATTGGTTGGTAAAAAAAGTATCTACATACTCGTTTAAAAAAAAAAGAAAAAAAGATTGCAGATAAACGGACAATCACGGCAGATTACTTTTATTTAAACTACGAGTACGTTATAAATTGTATTATTCTTATGAACATAAGAAATATAAATTTAAAAAAGTGAAATAAATGAACATAAGCAAATAGGATAGAAAGCACTAAAATAGGATCTATGGAATTGAGACCGCGGGACACTTAATGAGAGATAAAAAAGATTTATTATTATCGAATAAAATATTATTGGACCATAGGGTCTGATATTTTGATAAAACTACGGTGTTACGTACATCAAACTCTTTGCGGGAAACGGCGGTTTTACTTTTTTGGGGTGAAGCGCATGAATTTTAGATGGATTTTCTTTCACGTCCTCGGAGTCATGGAGTACGAGTCCATTTTGTTTTTATTTTTAACGGACTAAAATTGGAAAGCCGGACCTCTCCGTCGTGTTTCAGAGCCAAGGTAAATGATGAATGAATTTTCAAAGATAAAGTAAAGTATGTAAAAGACAAATAAAAACGTGGGAAAGTGGACTATACTCGTATTTTTAAAAGGTCAGAGTTAATTTGTTATAAAACATAGCTAAAGCTTAAATGATACAACGTCGGAGTATGTCTGACAAGTTTCGAACCCACACGGGGCCCTTAGCCATGAGCTGGTTCTTGCAATGCGACCCGATCCATACCGGTTTCGAAACTAGTCGGGCATACGCCGACGTTATATCACTCGAGTTTTAGCCGTATTTTATAATGAATTAACATGAATAACACTTATGATAGTTTAAATTCTAAAATAGGTCAGAGTTAAAGCTTGAAAAGTATTAAATGGGAATAAAAAAGGCAACAACCTAGCTAGCTCTTGTTTTTGGAAAGTATCTTTTTTATTACTTCATTATCATTATAATCATCTGCATGTGCACTGCTAGATATAGGTTTTTTATGGACTTCCTAATACCAAAGTCTTATTTCGCTAACATACAATGGCTCCCAATTATTCGGTTGATATCTCGATGTGGTGGACCAACACTGCGCTTTCCGGTTCAACGTCACTATTCCAGCTCCTTGGGAATGTCCGCCATCAGCAAGAAGGTCATATCCTCCTAGATGATAATTCTTCGTTCCTGATCCGCACTGCGAAGTTATGGAATGCCCTTCCAGCGTCCGTTTTCCCTACCACCTACAACATTCAAGTCAAGAGTGAATAGGCATATTCTAGGCAAGCACGTTCCACCATAGGCTGCATCATCGCTTACTGTCAGGCAAGATTGCAGCCAAACGATAGCTTTTAGAATGTAAAAAAAAAAAATCCGGGTAGGCCCGTAGCCTCCTTACGTCTACCGGCTCTACGAACTATGTGCCTTGAACATTGCCAGTTCGGTATCACGACTCGCTGAGCTATGTCAGTGACTTTGGTTCTACTGTGAATCTCCTTGCTTCTGATTCGATAGTCGCTCGCTCCATCGCCCGCCGTAACTCTGACTATGAGGCTCATAGTTAGCGACCAAGTCTCGGATCCGTATGTCTTCATTATATTTTTTATAATAAGAAAGAATAAATAGTGCAGCTTAATGTAAACGCTGCTTTATGTTCTAATTGATCTATTGGGCTTCTACCAAAATACAAGCGCCAAGGGCACGCAAAAATTCACTAATTGAATAAAGCTCTCTGAAGATGTTATTACGTAGTTCTTTCTTGCAAAAAGCGAGGGACAGAATTTTAATTTCCACAAAATATTTTTTATCGTAATTGTGATCTTAGATAGTGCTTATATTATACGATACGATATTGTCGTGATACGATTCATCAATATGAGTCTAGTTACATTTATCAATATTGAAATCGGGGAAGCTTCTTCAATTTAAATTACTTTAGCTTCAACAAACTTTGTTATTATTATAATTACCTACCCAATAAAATAAAGAGTGAGTTTCTTTGCTACAATTTATTTATATTTATTACGGAATCACAACCAAGACGACAAAAAAAACTTTTATCGGTGGAAAGCTACATTATCAGCAAGTAACATACGGTTTTTTTTATTGCCGTATTATCGTGGGACTCTATTTGCCCCCTTTGTCCAGCAGTTAGACTATGTGGCTTCGGATAACGAGGTGCTGGGTTAGAATCCTGAGGCAGGCTATGAAATAGCTGAGCTTTTGTTTCTTGAAATTTTCATTATAAATAATTCTCTGTCTGAATTTGGAAAGCTATTTTCGTGGCTTGAAGAGCACGTTTTGTCGCCGATACCTATATGATTTTAAGCCCGTCAACCCACACTGGAGCAGCATCGTGGGTCTTAGTTCCATTACTTCTCCAGGCCATTCCCTCTCCTGGCCCTGTAGTGTTATGTTCAAATAGACTGATAAACTGATGATTTTTCACGGGAACGATTCCATATCGTATCGTATAGTGTAAAACAAAAGTGAAGTCTTACAAAATAATTTGGGAAAGAAATTCGAGTGTCGCCAAGTGTCAAGGCTTCTTTGAAGTTAATTTGAGAATATTTGACAAAGATTTTTAATGGCTGTTAAATGTTTTCATAGGTACAAATTAATGTCATTGAATTACAAAGGTGGAGTTTTAACTTTTTAATTACTCCATAAAGTGGGTGATCTTGAAGCACTAAACATTTAATGAGATTATTCGTATAAAGAAGAGTGGAAAGGAACACCCTCGCATAGTTTGTTAAAAAAATTTAAATGTATTGTAATCATATTTTTCCGTTAACAGTAACATAACAGTTTGAAATTTAAAATTTAAAAGTAATTTTACTAACAAATGCTTTAAGTTATTAGTTCAAACACCACACATTAAAATAAATAGATAATAAAAATTTAAGTGAAGAAAAAAACATTAAAATTTCATACGCCTCCGAACTCCGAAGCGTGTGGTTATCTTTTATGTACAACTGTATAAGGACTTTAAGGTAATAATGTTCAGTTCTTTGGTTTTTTTATTATCAGGACCGACCACTTAACGTACTCTCGGAGGCATAGTAATCAAAGAATTTCTACTAAAAACTTCTTAGAAGATAGAAAACTCAGTACTTCATAGGCAGCCCGAGGGCGAACCCAGAACCTTGTGATTCCAAGCCAAATAGGTTAAGCACTGGATAGTCGAGGTAGTAATTAGCATTGCGATAATATTCCGCAAATTATCTCATTCAAAGATCCTCTATGGCTACTAAATAATGTAAACAATGCTTTTTGCATTGTGGCGTGCAAACCACTGCACAAAATACGAGTAAAATAACATAAAAGCATGCATATCGCATGACTGCCATTAAGCTCAGACCCAGACTAAACGAAAATTTATTCAGGCATAAATTCTTTTGAGAAAAATGTCTCAAAGCTGTACATAAATTTAGGAATATTTTCCCGAAAGCCAAATTGGTTTTCTATAAGTAAAAATGTAAATCACGGAAATGGTTGCGGTTTATAGGTGCCTAATTTGATTTTTATATTTTGGCACAAGTCATTTACATTTGGTTGAAAGTTGGCGATATTTATTCGTGTTTTATGTAAGAAAATATTGCTTTTCTTTATTAATTAGTAAATATTTTCTATGGTTGTATAGGAAAACAGTAAAGCTGTAATTTGTAACTTAATATGGCTCAATAATAATTGTACTGGTATTCTCCTTAATTTACAATTTTATGAATAATAAAAAATATTTGTCCATTCATTACTCATTCATTCTTTACAAGTTAGCCCTTGACTACAATCTCACCTGATGGTAAGTGATGATGCAGTCTAAGATGGAAGCGGGCTAACTTGTTAGGAGGAGGATGAAAATCCACACCCCTTTCGGTTTCTACACAGCATCGTACCGGAACGCTAAATCGCTTGGCGGTACGTCTTTGCCGGTAGGGTGGTAACTAGCCACGACCGAAGCCTCCCACCAGCCAGACCTGGACAAATTAAGAAAATCTCAATCTGCCCAGCCGGGGATCGAACCCAGGATCTCCGTCTTGTAAATCCACCGCGCATACCACTGCGCCACGGAGGCCGTCAAAAGTCAAAAATGGTATGATAATAAAAAAAAATTATCATCATACCATTTGTTCTATGCATTCATTCATTCACACTAGGGATTTTCATTACATAGTTTATTCAGGTGATGTGGTAAGAATTCTGACGCTTTTTTACGATACAAGCAGTTTATACGGTTTATATTTATCATCTCTAACTATTGCAGCAGTTTATGTATTGAAACTAATATGTAACCGCAGCAGCTAACTGCTGACAACACTTGGAGCCGCACCGGCTTTACCTGTAAAATTGAATCTAACAAGACATGAATTATACATGTACGAGTATGGTGCAAGTCAGTACCTGCGAGCGATTTAACAAAATATTTTTTTTGATTATTTTACAGGGTTTTTTTTTTGTTTATTTTTGGGGAATTTATCAGGAAAATACTTAACTTTTTGAAAAAAAAACCATTTTTGATAGTGTTATTTTTCTTAAACGCCATTTCGTAGAGTTTTGAGACATACTTTGAATAATACAACTAAACCTTATCTTAATTTTCCGTAGTTTTACATGAACACACCTACTATCTACTCTTAGATATCTCTCTATAATTTACGGATGAATTAACAAAGACTGTGTGAGTATTTAAAAACTTGAATAGTATTTTCTAAAATGAAACACGTCACATTTAGATAAATTATAAGACATGACTTAAAATAAATTTGTAGCTTTAAGTATATATTTTTTACCTGAAATGGATCTCTCTGGTTCAAATAAACTATTATTAATCAAATTAAAGCGCAGTGTTGGCCGACCCCCCACCAGGTGGACTGACGACATCAAGCGAGTCGCAGGGATTCGCTGGATGCAGGCGGCTCAGTATCGTGATGTTTGGAAGTCCCTACAAAAGGCCTATGTCCTGCAGTGGACGTCCATCGGCTGATATGATGATGATGATGATGAATCATATTAAAAATAGGGAGACAAAATCCTTTTTATTTAAATACAATATTTATAACCAACTTCAACGTCCCGTATGTACGACCAGCTTGTCAAATTTCATAAGTGTATACGTATGTTTGTAAGACTATATGTCCGCGGAATGTACGTTTCATCAAATACGGTTAGTATTCCTTGAAAATAAAGTTAAGTATGTTTGAAGTTAGTTTAATTTTTTTTTAACTATGCTTGTGAATCACCAACATCGCTCTAATCGCTTACAACTTGCACCGCATAAGACGGTGGCGGAGAAATTAGCATTTTATAGCTTGAGCTTCGTCACTCACATGCGGTGACGTAGATCTCGACGAGGATCGCTGGCTAGTTAGTGAGATAAGTGTTACGAGTTTACGACGAAACAGATACGGGGAGATACGAGTACGAAACGTTGTGAACGAAACGGTACGGATTCATAATTGTTTATTCATATTCATAAAAAATTCAGGCATTTGGAGTATAGACCACCACTTTGGTCCAAAGCGGATCGGAAGACTTAGAATGATGGTTGATTTTTAAAATTGAAAAATGGCCGAATTGCATTTTGGATTGTACCACGTTACATGAAACAAGCTCATGGCTAAGGGCGTCTTACGAGTTTGAAACTCGTCTTTCTTACTCCGTCAACAATCGTGAGTAAACGTGAGTTTAGTCGTTTTTAGTATTACGTAGTCCGTCTCTATGGTAGCTCTGTGACTCATAGTTACTTTTGACATAATTTTCGCCATCAGTATCGATCACACCCTGATCATTTTGAAATATAAATACATTTTGAAAATATATTTCATGTACAAAATTGACCTCTCTACAGATATATTAGGTATGCGTATGATATAGATTGAAAATTCACGTTAGTATAATTTTTAAAATAAATCAAGATAATTTTCTTTTGTCTATGTTTAGGAGTCAGCTATTTATCAGTACAAAACCTCACTAGTTCTATCACCGAGTTATCTATGAAGGCTTCAGTTAGTTCCCAGAGGTTGGAGAGGCGCCAACACATCAGCTGTCGCGAAGGCTTTAGATATACCCGTAGGTTCTACAGGAAATTCCTTTTAGAATTTCCAGGAAATGGCGGAATTCGAATTGTTATCCGAACTATTGTACTTTTAGTTCTTGAAGTGAATTCCATATGGTAAAGTCTGTTATTGCAAACAAAGGAAACCTTTTAACTTCTTCTTTGTTTGTTCTGTTATGTTATTTTTGTATAAGTGGGAGGTCTTGTGCATTATTTTCAGTGTCATTTAATTATGTATTTACATTTATTTTTAAATTTAACCTATTTACCTAAAAGTACTCTTAACTGAACTACTTCGTTGGTCCAGTGGTTAGCTTAAGCGGCTTCGGATCGTGAGGTCCTGGATTGGGCTTTAAAATACTGAGCTTTTCTTTATTCTAAGAAATTTTCAGTTAAAATTCTCTGCCCGGAGTAGGAAAATTTATGTGGCTAGTAACCATCAAAATAAAACCTCACTGGCACTATTTTTTTTTTAATTATGACAATATGATTTGAAAAACAATTAAACGATTCAAAATATTCTAACTCAATATAGCAATTTTGTTCTCATTTCATTTGAAACTTGATAGTTTAAAAAGTGTAAATTGATTCAGTTCGGTTGAACCTAGGACCAGACCAGATAATAAAGCAACATGCTAAACATGCTAATGATCGCTAATGTAGTTATTGTCTTCATTAACAACCCATATTCGGCTCACTGTTGATCACGAGTCTCCTCTCAGAATGAGACACACGTAGATAATTAAAAAAAATCTCAGGTAAGTATGCAAGTTTCCTCGTGACGTTTTTAAATTAAAATATACATAACTGAAAAGTTGGAAGTGCATGCCCCGGACCGGATTCGAAACTACGCCTTCCGCATTCCGCATCAAAGGCAAAGGTCATACTCATATCCACTAGGCTATCACGGTTTCCCTGTAATGTAATACTCTGTATCTTTTAATCATTATTCGCGATTAAAAACCTTTGATAAACGCATATTAAGAGACATTTAATTTCGCTGAAAGCATTTTTATCCCATTACTACGGCGGTTTTAATAACAATAAGTGCTTAAAAATATTAGAGCGAAAAACAACATTAAAGGCTGAGAGTAAGTGAACAACTTTTACTAAATGGAAATACATTTTTATTTAACTTTACATCATTATTTACAATGCATTCCTTTAAAAATATTGGAATCTTAAAAATATACTAATATTATAAAACTGAAAAGTTTGTTTGTTTGTTTGGTTGAACGCGCTAATCTCAGGAACTACTGCTCCTGAGATTTAGCGTTCCAGTGCGATGTCGTGTAGAAACCGAAACAAGTTAAACTAGTTAACTCTTAACAAGTTAGATTGCATCTTAGATTACATCATCACTTACCATCATCAGGCAAAATTGTAGTCAAAGGCTAACTTGTAAAGAATAAAAAAAACCCATTTATCGCGGGTGAAACCGGGCGGCATCAGCTAGTATTTCATAAGAGTATTTTATTGTGATACACTCGTACGTGATTGAAGTTCTCTTTTGTATGTAAAAACTGACTTTATGTTTTGAAGACTTACGTATGTTTAAATAACATAAATGATATTTTTTTTCTTTTATATTTTTCGTAAAATATAATAATAATAATAATAAAATCCTTATTCCTTAGCGTTACAAAAGTTTTAGTTGAAATTAAACCTAATGTTAGTAGGTACATAAAATTATTGTTAGTTTTGTAAGTTACAATTTTTTTTTTTGTTTATTTTTTTTTTTAAATAGGTTCAAATTGTTAGTTTATTATAAAATACATTATATGTATTTTTTTTATATATATGTTATTCGTATAGAGTATCTTAATTATAAGGATCCCATATAGGGTATAGGCCTCCCCTAGCTTTTTTTTTTTTCTTCTTTTAATTATTGTACATCTATCGGAGATATCAGAGAATTCTAATAAATATAATAAAATATAATATCATTTAATTAAAATAATAATGCTTATTGTTAAGTTCTAATTATCTGTTATTGAGAGAAGAGAAAAATATAACGTACAATATAATCTAGTATTATCAATTACAAACATGTTACATAATAACAAAATTGATATGTGGCCCTTGACAGTAATACGACTAAGCTAATACCTAATGTTATCGATAAAACTAATAGTTAAAATCTTATCATTACGTAAAAACAACAAAACAATACCATAATCATGTAATATAATATTGAAAATACATCTCATATATGAATTTGAAGCTTGGATAGATAGTTACTTACTCTTAGACTATGGGAATGGTAAAGCCACATTATCTGAGGTCAAATAAAAAGTAAAACGAATAAGTAGTAGAAAATATCTGGATCATTTCTTTTGAAGATCTGCGCTCTGGCTACGGTTTAAGCTTTGTGAATATTATAGCCTTTTCTATTATAGAACCACATTGAGTATCATTATAAAATGACATTGCTTAATGTTATATTTTTAGATTTGATAAGAAAACATCACCAAATTTACTTTATTTAGTAAGGACTTTTATAAGTGAATCTTGTTTTCCAAAGGGTAGACCCCCTTCTCTTTACAATTTATTACACGTATACCTTTACCTACGGCAATAGAGTACAGTAAGTGGAGCTCGAACTCATGGAATTTCAGTATTTAATCCTGCCCAATAACCGTGGAGTTATTCGTTCCTAATTGATTCCGGAATAAATTTCATACACCAGTTATGGTAAAATGTATAAAGGCTCAATTGTATAATATGTACCATCATGTTAAACCTACATTTTCATGAATAAAATATCATTCATTCATTCATTCATTCATTCATTCATTCATTCATTCATAAAGAAATCTCTAATATCTAACACACGTTTGTCTTACAAACTTTGTATTATTTAATAAAAAAATATTAGAATTGTTTCTTCATTTTCCGCCGCAGTGGATCTACGCTCCAAATGTGTGCCATATCCAAATGTGTGCCATATCCAAATTCATTCAGACGTTATTAAGTTATTTATTAATACCTACGTAAAAACTTGAACATTTAAAATGTTCATAGAACCAAATACCTACATAAGCATATTAGATTTAACATTTAAAATATAGCAGGATTAACTAAATTAAAATTAACGTAGCTGACGGTTGCATTAATAAAAATCATTTCTACTAATCCCCCTTCCCCTCCCCCTTCAGATGGAATGGTTGCTATCAGTTTAATCAAGCGGCTCAATTTCCCACGGGATGACAGACATCGCTGGATGGCAGTGGATTAATTTCAGGATATTTATTTTATGCCTCGATTACTATCTTAGTAATAATATTATTTAGACAATCCGACCTACCACACCTATATAAAATACATGGATGGTAACAGTTTTTTAAATTGTACTATATGTAACAGAGTATCTGCAATCTGCAACTTTTGGAGCTACAGGGTTCTAAAGGTTCTAAGGTAGGGTAGGTACATAATGATCGTTAGATTTGTATGGGCGTTCAAACAAAATTATAAATATTCTTTGTTATTTGTGCGTTTATGTTTATAGTTCATACAATGAAAAATGTCACATTTAATGTAAGGAAGCTAAAACTGTATGAATTAATAAGTAGCTAAAACTGTAAGTAGTTAACATTGACCTTACTTACCGGCATGTATTATAAAAATCAATATGTTCAAACCTAGTCATCGTCCCCATTATTTATGTACCTTCATTCAAATATTGAAACCTATACATAATTCTTAAACATTATTTAATTTGCTCTCCTAAATTTGCCACTGTTGTATGAAAGCCTATATTTTTTATTTAGTGCAGCTATTTTAACTAATAAATTATAGGTCAAGAGTACTCTAGAAGGTACGGGTTCGAATTTAATATCGATTGATTATGGATTCGATGAACTATTTTCGTACGCACTACTATTACCACAGTCTTATCGACTAGGAATTATATTCATTTAAAAATATAAAGGAGGAGCCATGAGAGCCCAGTGGATATCACCTCTGCCTCCGCTTACGGAAAGTGTGGGTTCGAATCCGTTCTGGCGCATGCACCTCCAACTTTTCAGTTGTGTGCATTTTATGAAATTAAATATCACATGACTCAGACGGTGAAGGAAAAATATCGTGAGGAAACTTGCATACCAGAGAATTTTCTTAATTCTATGCGTGTGTGAAGTCTGCTAATCCGCAATGGGCCAGCATGGTGGACTATTGGTTTAACCACTCTCATTCTGAGAGGAGGCTCGAGCTCAGCAATGAGCTGAAAATGGGTTGGTAATGATGATGATAAAAAATGTGTAAAATAAATTCAGTCTAGAAAACTTTGTTGTGTAGCGTACAATTATATAATTAAATTAGGAGTCTTGTTAGATTAAGACATTCGTTTTAGTGTTTCTAAGAAAATTAAAAAAATTAGAAACTGTTTATTGAAACAAACCTACTATAAGCCTAAGAAATAGTCTCTAAATAAATCCTCGTAAACAGGATTTTCCAGTTTGCAACATGTTGAACATTTCTGCCAAAAAGTGCAAAAAACTTTTGCTTAATTAAAAGTTCTAGTCATTTAAGTACGAAACCTTTTGGAGTTGTTTAAAAAATAGCACAAAGTAGCCCACGGGTCCAGGCAGAGGCAAGATTACAGCACAAACAGGACCGGCGTTTCATACCTACTTATACCTTGTAGTTCCGTTTCATTTCTTGCAATAGTTTTGTTTTCTTGCTTTGTGAATTCAGCTTTTGTTTTTAATTTTCCCCTCGCGTCCTTTGAAACGGGCGCGGGAATTTTTTAATTTAAATTAAATACGAAGTACGGTGTACTTGTCGACATGATTAAGTAAATTTGGATTTATTTTCATTTTCGTAAAAGAATTCTTGTATTTTTATATTTTCTTTTTCGAGTCGTAACTAATTGAAGCTCAAATTCATATTAATATCAAAACCGTGTGTATATTTTTATTACTTATCACGGTTCAACTACGGTTCGGTTTTTTTGTTTGAAACGGTATAGTCCCCATTTGGTCCCATTGCCATCATGTCAAGATCTGATGATGGATTCCTGGAGAAATTGAGGGGAACTTTCGAAAATTATATGGGTGTCTACTGTGTTCGTAAACTTTTCCATTTAGCACTTTTAAGCACTACACTTTCATGAAGATTTAAAATCGATCTGATGATGGAGCCATAAAACAGATGAGGGAACTCCTCGGCGATTTACAGCAGTTACCTTGTGTTTGGGCTTGATCAATTTGTATTAATGAGAACTTTCCACATAGGTAGGTTGTGACTGTCATTTAAGGGTTTGGTGATAAACACCAAGGACAATTAAGGGAACTCCTTAACAGTTTACAGTAACTGCCTTGTGTTTGGCCTTAATTAATTCGTATTGCTGAGCACTTTCTACCTGGATGAGTTGTGTCTGTTATTAGGGGTCTGATGATGAAGACCAAGGTCAATTATAGGAACCCCTTAACGGTTTACGGTAGCTACCTTGTGCATGGGCTTGATTAATTTGTATTGCTGAGAATTTTGTACCAAGATGGGTAGTGACTGTCTTTAGGGGTCTGATATATTCGTTTAAGATGAAATTTTACACTAAAAATTAAAAAATAATAAAAATTTTAATAAAAAAAATACAACCGACTTCAAAACCTAAAAACGTACCCACTAAACTAAAAAGTGAAAAATAACATCATAATATGTTCTACCTGCTGATCAGTATGAAGGCGGTGCTTAGCCGGTGTTGTCTTAATTTAAGCCATTTCTGACAAGCCACAAGAAACAATACTGTCTGCAAAATCTAAATGTATAAGATATTCTCACATGGCTTGAATCAATACATCACCGGCTTAGCACCGCCTTCATACTGATCAGCAGGTAGAACATATTATGATGTTATTTTTCACTTTTTAGTTTAGTGGGTACGTTTTTAGGTTTTGAAGTCGGTTGTATTTTTTTTATTAAAATTTTTATTATTCTAAAATATTGTAACACTTTTTTAAAGGGTGATTAAAAAAATAAAAGAATTCAACCGTTCAATACAACAAAATACCTACTAGATAATCATTTATCATCATAGCAATATGATCAGCATGCTATATTATATGTATGCTAAATACTTTAAGTGTAACACATAAACTAGCAAATGCTCGTGACTTCGCCTACATGACAATCTCGTACCCTTCAAAGACTTTGACATAAAGTATCCTCACCGATTTCCGTACCATTTTAAAGTTGAATAAACGAAATTTCCTTTCTTGGAAGTTTTTCTAAGGTAATTGTAATTTATTGTAATTCTGATTGAAGACTAGTTTCACTTAATTCTTCCTAAACGATTCAGTTCTTACCTAAAATAATTTAATTATTACCTATTAGGCGAGCTTATAATCATTTCCTATAAACAATATTCTAGTGACGTATAAAAAATACTTTACTCGATCGATAAAAAATACTTTCCTATGCCAACACTATCTACTGTTTTGCCAATTTACTTTTTCAACATGTCATCCAGGGGACTTTCGTACAACAAAATAATGCAGAGTGATATTTTGAGAGTGGTCTGTGAAGAAACTTAAACTAAAATTACACTGAACTTAATATACATTTTTAGTCATAGCCTTGTTTGGTCTTCCAAACACCACAGTCCCGTGTCGCCAGCATCCAGCAACTCCCTGCAACCCGGTTGCTATCGTCAGACTATTCGAATCATGTACTTACCCTGTCCATTGCCATTTAAACTTTGTGACTCACTAAGCTATTTTGGTGACGTCTGATTTGAACGAGAATAGAAATTTCACATTTACTTCATAGCGATCTATGAATCCATCGCGCGCTGAGTGGCGCTATGCCTTCTTTTGAGGCCCCTCGTTATCAACCAAGCCTCGAATTCGTAGGTCAAACATAGCAATACGGACTCTTCGAAAACTTTCGTCTTCAGACATAGCGTGTTATGTATGTCGTAGAAAACGTAGAGCCATTAATAAAAATATGGACAGGACCGCTGACCTAACCTTGGTCATCGGCTCTGCTAATTACAATAGGTATGCTATGCTTCTCACTAATATGCACCTCACTAATCGCTTACACAATAAACTACTCTTAATTTTACTATTTTACCCTGGTAGTTGTGGTAAATGATTAGATTATTAGATAATAAGTCGATTCGAAATAACTGAAGAGTAAACATGATAATTATTAGGTTTGAGGTTATAAATTTTTCAGTGAGCCAAGCTTTCACGGCGACATGTACGTATCAAATCATAATTGGCTCTATCTGACCGCTGTCAAAAAGTCACCCTATATCGGGCGCGGACCTATATCGTCGTGTATTAGGTTACATTCTCATATTTTCTTGGGCCACGTACAAGTGGCGTGTTTGTATCGAAAATATTTTCGCGCGTAATCCAATCACAAAGTTATTGGTATTGAGAAAATGTTATAAAATTGAGAAGGTCTTGTGCGAGTATGTGCCGTGTACGGAACGCGAGGATATATTGGATTTATCTTGGTACGCTAGCTCTATATTATTTTATCTTGATTATATACCTACTGTGTTGCCCATTGGATATGATGGCCTTTGATTCAGAGAGCGTAGGTTCGAATTCGGTCCGCACATGGATCTTTAACTTTCAAGCTATGTGCATTTTAAGAAATTGAATATGTCTCAAACGGTGAAAGGAAAACGTCCTGAAGAAACCTGCATACCTGAAAATTTTCTTAATTCTTTATGAATGTGAAGTCTCCGTAGTATAAGCCTCACCCCTCTCATTCCGAGAGGAGGCTCGGGATCAACAGTGAGCCGTATATAGGATGTTATTGACGATGATGATGGATGACGTTTATATCTAACGTCATCATCATCTTCATTATCAACCCATGAGCTCAAGTCTCCTCTCAGAATGAGAGGGGTTAGGCCAATTTAGTCCATCACGCTGGCCCAATGCGGATTGGCAGACTTCACACACGCAGAGAATTAAGAAAATTCTCTGGTATGCAGGTTTCCTCACGATGTTTTCCTTCACCGTTTGAGACACGTGATATTTAATTTCTTAAAATGCACACAACTGAAAAGTTGGAGGTGCATGCCCGGACTGGATTTGAACGCATATCTACTGGGCTATCACGGCTATATCTAAAATGCGCGTAAGTAATTAAAACCTAGTGCAACACCGCAAAGTTTATATCCCCTGGTTGCTACAGATAATTTTTCAGAAGGATTAAAAGCTATAAATTACATAGTCCGACCTAGGATTCGAGCCCGGGATCTTATGACCCAGTACCACAATTTTTTTTTTTTTTTTTATTCTTTACAAGTTAGCCCTTGACTACAATCTCACCTGATGGTAAGTGATGATGCAGTCTAAGATGGAAGCGGGCTAACTTGTTAGGAGGAGGATGAAAATCCACACCCCTTTCGGTTTCTACACGGCATCGTACCGGAATGCTAAATCGCTTGGCGGTACGTCTTTGCCGGTAGGGTGGTAACTAGCCACGGCCGAAGCCTCCCACCAGCCAGACCTGGACAAATTAAGAGAATCTCAATCTGCCCAGCCGGGGATCGAACCCAGGACCTCCGTTTTGTAAATCCACCGCGCATACCACTGCGCCACGGAGGCCGTCAAAAATAAAATACTAACTACTGAACCACTGAGCATTTAATTCGAGATATAAGTCGTCTGAATATATCTTTCTCCCGTTGACTGGTCCTAAGCTCCATAGTTATTACCAACTGATTACCAACTCTTGTACTACTTAGTGCCTCAAAAGGAGCATTCACGTAAGAGGAAACGTGCTAAGACTTGCGGAGACAGAAGGTAAAGTTACGTTATTGTCACCGTAATCCGAAGACGTAACTTGAACTGTCTCACAGAGGAATGTCTGAGACAGCTAGACAGACGGTTTAGTTATGTGAGTTTGCAGCTTAGGAGTTTGATAATTTTATTGCACACTGCCTCAAACGCTTCTTGGGTAGAGGTAATGATTAAATGCAATTATGTATTTGTATAACAAGCAGACGCAGGAATAGATTATACAGGATGCTCGGGATTTTCCATAACTTCAAGGTGTTGACGAATCCACATAATTCTAAGAGCTGAACTGCATAACTAATATTTTTTTAACTAAAAAATAAAAACTTTTTTTGTTCATACAAAGTAATTCAAATAATTCCGGCTATCCTATGACTATGTAACACACGCCTATGTCTATCCTTGCATTTTAAAATACGTAAATCCAGCTATATCATAATTATAAGGATGCGTATCAGGGACACATTTTTAAAACTATTTACAAAAGAAATATTATTTACCTCGAAAAACCTTTTACCTCATAATTTCATCATTTGTTAACCAATTTTGAAAATCGGTCCTGGTTTCCCCAGCTGGGCCGATTAATGTTTTCTTAATTGGTCCAGGTCTAGCTAGTGGGAGGCTTCGGCCGTGGCTAGTTACCGACAAAGAAGTACCGCCAAGCGATTTAGCTTTCCGGTACAATGTCGAGTAGAAACCGAAATGGGTGTGGATTTCTTCCTCCTTCTAACAAGTTAGCCCGCTTTCATATTCGATTGCATCATCACTTACCATGAGGTGAGATTGTAGTCAAGGGCTAACTCGTAAAGAATAAAAAAAAAACTTAAAGTTTGCTCAAAAACTAAATAACTGACAACTGGGGATATTATCTATACTCTTTACTAATATATAAAGCTGAAGAGGTCAGGAACTACTGATTCGATTTTAAAAATTATTTCAGTGTTAGATAGACCGTTTATCGAGGAAGGCTATATATTATCACCGTAATCTTACGGGAACGAGAACCACGCTGATGAAACCGCGCGGCGTTAGCTATTTTCATATATTATGCTGTGGAAAATATAAAAAATACAAAATTCTTTTCATGCGTTATTTTTGTCCGCAGACATTTTAATATAAAACCTTTTTATATAAATAAGATGAGTGAGTGTTAACCTAATAAGAGCAACGCGGAGGCATCACTTGAGACACCTATACAATATCGCTTTCAGAGTAAATTGAATTTGACGACGTATTCATATCACAACCCACGTACAGCTGACGTCTTCTCCTTATGTATTTATGTACCTCAACGGTGCAGTGCTTAACTTGTTCAAGTGGTGTGATTAAGGTATTTAACTAGAGTAGTTGCACTGGTATGGCAAGCAGACCTCACACAATCACTCCAGTCAATTCAAAACCTAACTACACCAATCGATACCTAAAGGATCAAAGAATTTACCTACTATAGCTTGGCAAATTCTTTCGTAACACTCCCGGTGTTCGGCGCGGGCCGGGGGGCGCGTAGCGAAGAATGAAAACCCCACAACTGATGTTCGTCACATGATTTTACACCCGCGCGGTCTTTCCCCCTGTCGCCCGCATATCATGGGAGTGTTACGAGTATCAACGAACTTGCTATACCATACACAATATTAGCATTAAGATAAGTTACGGAGGTGAATGTAGCGCTGCTATTTAAGGACATTTTGCTCTTTTTTAGGATTTCCATTTATTACTTTTCAATTTATAGATTTTATAACCTATTCCAATTAATGTTATGTCTATATAAGTAGGTATGTTATAAATAAAAGGTCTTTGCGCGGAAATAGGATGGGTTTTACTTACTGTCCGACGGACAGAAATCAAATCTACAAAGTAATTATAAGTTAGATACTACGTTAATACAAATTTGAATAAATTTCTTCGTTGGCGTTTACGTTACTAATATTAATAATATTACCATCTATTTGAGTTTATATAACTTTGAGTTATCGCGAATTTCACTCGAAAGTCGAAACACAAAAGGAATATTTAAATTACTAATGAAGAATGTTGTTTGTGTATAATCTCAAATGTAAATTACAAATTACACAATAGATGACTTATATTATAAGCATTTTGTACATTGTTGTTATTTTATTTGGCATTTTTTTTTATCTGACGGAAATGACAAAATGAAGAACTTAAGGTACTGTTACACATACTCTAAAATAGCATGCTAAAAACGTGCTATTAAGTATGCTCCATACGAGCATGCTTATCATTGGCTTACATTTGCAAGCAAGCATGCTATTTTTAAGTATGCTCCTGAATAAGAATGCTCAAAGCAAACATTCCAATTACATTGTTAATTTGTATCTATCGCTCACTGTCTATAGTATCGTGTTAGACAGGGAGAGATGAAGGTGAAGAGAATACAGAATAGCAATGCTGATCGCCTAGCATCCTCAATAAACAAACCTGTTCAGACGCGCTAAAAGCACGCACCCTTCCACCCGCGCAGCAAGTAGCATCACATGACTACATAAATCACATGACTGTTGATTCTTGAGCAAGCTCGAAATAAACATGCTCATTATTAGCAATGTTGCGATACACATGCTAATAAGTAGCAACTGCTCAATAGTAGCATGCTTTCGTGCTTAAAATGAGCATTTTTAACAGTAGCTTTAGTCTATACTAATATTATAAAGAGGAAAACTTTGTTTATATGTTTGTATGTTTGTTTGTTTGTTTGTAATGAATAGGCTCAAAAACTACTGCACCGATTTTAAAAATTCTTTCACCATACGAAAGCTACATTATCCACAAGTAACATAGGCTAAATTTTATTTTGGAAAAAAATAAGGTTCCGTAAGATATTTGGGTTTTTCGGACACAAGGTGTAAAAAATCAACCAGAAAAGTTACTTATTTTGCGTACGCTGCAAGGTAAGGTAGGGCTATGGGTAGGATAGGGGTGGGGTAAGGGTTAGGGTGGGGGTAGGATAGGGGTAGTTGAAAGTTTACATCGAGTTTCACGCGGACGAAGTCGCGAGCGTCCGCTAGTATTATATATTTTGAGATTTCAGAGATCAAATGGTGTATTTTGACATAAATTCAATTTGTTTTTTATGCGACACATGAAACCCATTTTTTTCTCAATCTGGTACATGTTCGTGGTACTATCTTATAGGGTTTGAAAACATCCTAATATAAGGATAAGTCACCCTTATAATGTATTTATGTATCGTACTAATATCAATATAATCTACAAGATGGCTTTGCTATTTATTTGTAATTTTATTAGTTATTTACTATTTATTTGTAATCTTATAAGTAAAATTTATGAAAAATAAAGATCTATTAACTTATTACATTCCTTTCTATCCCATAACACACTAGTAACGGAATTGCAAATCATTTGAATCTTACAATCAGTATCGCAGTACGGCATCAAATCACTTTGCTTAGACGAAAACACTGCGTAATCGTCTAGAAGGAACTTTCTGTCAGTCACCATAGAATACACTAGCTGGTTCATCGAAGTAGCGGATAGATCGTGAAGTTGGAAGGAATCCTTCATATCATATAGTTTAAACCAACGGGGACTTTTGTCTGGCGTGAGATTCGCTTCAGTGAGATTGTAGATGTAGTTAGTGATGCTTGTGGTCTCCTGAAATGTAAATTCAAGTTAAATTTTGTGTAATAAAATAATATAAATCATTAACCCATATTCGGCTCACTTTTGAGCTCGAGTTTCCTTTCAGAATGCCAATAGTCCACCAAGCTGGACCAATGCGGATTGGCAGACTTAAAACAAAAAAAAAAATAGCATAACAATAACTGTTTGGTTTGTTGGTTGTTCACTCTTTATATTTTGAATTTGAAAATATTTATGATAACCAACCACATGTTTAATAATTCCTCTTAATACACATACTTTTTAACTGACTTTAAAAACAAGAGGAGTTTATCAATTCGTCGGATTTTTTTTTATGTATGTTCACCGATTACTGGAAGCCACCTGAACCGATTTGAAAAATTCATTCTCCGTTTTTTCTTTTATAAAAGTCGTAAAAAATTTTTTAGTTTTCCAAGTCAAGTGCCAAGTATTAATTGATTATGAAACACGTTAATACAACGACGGAGTAGACTAGTTTAGAACCCATACGGGGCCCTTAGTCATGAGCTGGTTCTTGCAACTTGTACGATCCAAACTGTTTACAGTTTACTCCGACGTTGTATCACGTGAGTTTTAGCCTTGTTTCATATTTAATCAATATGAATAACATTCACGATAGTTTAAATTCTAAAAAGTGAGAAGTAGTCAATTTATGACGTACCATAAAAATTAAAAATAAAATAAGCATATCCAACATTCCGCGTAGTATCATCATCATCATCATATCAGCCGATGGACGTCCACTGCAGGACATAGGCCTTTTGTAGGTACTTCCAAACATCACGATACTGAGCCACCTGCATCCAGCGAATCCCTGCGACTCGCTTGATGTCATCAGTCCACCACTGCGCTAACTCGGTCGGTGACCTTGATTCTTCTGCGGATTTCCTCATTTCTGATTCGATCATGCAGAGATACAGCTCGTTCCATCGCCCGCTGTCCGCCCGCAAGTCTCGGAACCATAGGTCATCACTGGCAACACGCACTGTTCGAAGACTTTATGTCTTCAGGCACTGAGGAGTTTCGGACGAAAAGATGTCGCGATGTCTCTTACTCGAAATTGGACCTACCTAACTGGATCATATTATGTCCTAGGTATATGTATTCGCCTACAATTTCGAGTGCAGCGTTCTCAATTATATACCGCGTAGTATACTTGCATGATAATATTAAATCAAAAAGACTACAACTTCTATAATGCTTGAGTTACAAATATCCATAAATCTGTCTAAACTTCCACATTTGTAATAATTAAATATAATTGCATACTTACAAAGTTATCATTGTCAAATGTAACAATTTTATAATTAGGGTTTAAATTCTGATAGGTCGACACAGAGCCTGCGCCCCACGCTACATTGAAGGCTTTACCGTCTTTGTAAAAAATCTTAAAATCATCTGAATGCACATGTCCATAGAATTGTGCGACAATTGTAGATGAAAATCTGAAAATGTAAACTTACCATTATAGTACTAACTTACTACTTACTTAAGATTAATTATTATATTATTAGATTAGGTAAGTCCGCAAAATGACATTTCAGTGACAGTTGCACTTGTCATTTTACTGACTGGAATTAATAGTGGTACTATATATGGTGGTGGTACTATAGTACCACCACCATATATAGTACCACTATGGTGGTGCAAAGCAAATATTACTTTGTGTTTAAGAAATGAAATATTCTTTGTAAAGCCAATAATCGAAAGCTTAGATAAAACGTGAAAAAAAATTATGCAATGAGGGTGTCTTTGATATAAGTCAAAAAATAAGTAATAACATAAATTTAAATAATACGCTAAATAGAGATATTATTTCTAAAACTATTATATTTATTTTCAAGTAGAAATACAATAAGAAACTTAAGCTAACTTATAAAAATGTTAAAAAACTGACCTTTCAACAATCCTGTCATATTCTCTAGTCCAAACGTAAATGAGATCTTGATCGCCGGGTGGAATGTGTGACAGAATATGAACTTTCTCCCCGGATAATTCAGCGTTATGCAGTTCCTCCACGAGCCACTCCAAATGTCTTTTAGGATTGACTGGATCGTATAACACCCACCTAAAAACATTTTTGTAAGAAACGTTATTTTATACCTAAAAAAAAAAATATTAAAAATTTAAAAGATTTTTTTTTATTTCTGTAAATCTCGGTAACAAGTAATGAAAAGATCAGTCAATGTATAAACCTTTTTACATTGACTGATCTTGCTTCGGGTCTTCTTTGACCTATTTACAGAATGAAATGAATGAAGGTGTATTGAGTAACTAACAATAATAATAAAGTTGCTGCATATGATACAGAAGCTTTTGATTTATCCGTGGGGTGTGTACTATATGTAGTGTGATAATAATAATGACACAACTTCCCAAAGTTAATAATAAGTTGAATAGTAGTTGACTCAAATTTAATATAAACTATATTAATTTCGATAATTTCGTAAAAAGATAAAGGGTCCAAAATTTATCGATATTAATTTTATTAATAAAAGTTAAAGATTTCATAGAAAACTTGATTTGAAAATCATGTACCTATTTTTAAATTTTTCCAAACGTCAAAACCCTGACGTCCATTTTGTGACGTCAAAATGTTACTTGATGTCAAATAATTTTCAATCACTAAACCGTTTTGTTAAGGTTTAGTGTTTAGTAAAGATTTAGTGTTTGCGGGTTTACGTGAGGACATTAAACAGACAAAATATAGACCATCATGGCCTATAGCGTTTTGGCTCGTATTGACAAAAATATTTAAAAATTAAATCTTTTATGTATACATGTCACAAAAATTATAATATTTTTTTTTAATCTAGTAGTGCAATAATGCCCAATTTAAGACCATTTAAATAAATATATGAACTAGCCTATTTTTATTTATAAAGATAATTTATGATATTGATCAAGCTACAATTCTTCTCACCAATTAAGTTTGTAAGCTACGTTATTGTTAATAGAAATCACTCTTAGCCCGGGGCGAATCAACATGGAAAATCCTCCTCTACACTTCATAGATCCTGATGCTTCCTTGGACAAATAATATCTCCATTTAGTAGCTAAACTTTTGTACAGCCAAGTGGTATTCAATCCCTTGCCTGTTATTGATGTTGGCGCAAATCTGCAACCAAAAAATATAATGCAGTAACAGTTATTTTCCCAAGATGATTTTTTTATTCGCCTGCTTTAATGCAGTGACGCCTACAATAAATTGGTAGCGAAGTAACTTGGAACAGATATAACTTTACTCTATCTACCGATCGCCTAGATTTCTGCGGTAAAACTATCGTATGTGGTAATAAGCAATGATCAAAACCTACCAGACAAAACGCCAAATTTTAAATTGTCCCAGCTAAGAATGGACCCAGGACCACTCAATAAATTAATTTAAAAATCAGCAAGAGTGTGTTAAATACACTACTATATTTATTTAAAGGATTAATAAGTGCTAAATTATTTATTACTATTACTTACTGATTCACTGGTTGAGAATCGTGATTTCCAATAGTCGGTATTACTAATATGTCCCTTTGAAAAGTATTTTTCATTTTATCAGCAATCAAACTATTGACCTCATCAACTAGTTCGTATGTCGTCTCCCATATGTGATGGTCAATATTATCACCGAGGTAGTAAACTACGTCTATCTCCTGAAATATATAAATTTTCTTTAAGCAAATTATATTTTAAATGCTTTGATTGATTTTAATATTATTTAATAATATTATTAAAAGCAATTAAAATCTAATTTGCTTTAGCTATATCACTTACCTTATGGGATGCAATTTGTTTAAGTACATCTACATAGGACCATAACGGAGTGTCACAATTTCTATAATCACCCCAATAACCTGCTGGTTTGGAGTTATAGTCTGACATTCTTCTGCTAGTTTTATTATCTTTTCTAACTATTTTTGATGCTGCCTCAGTATCAAGTAATATTTCTTCATCATTTTCAACCACACATTCTTGAATGTCTTCATCTATATCCAGAATATTTTTTACTCTTGGGGTTTGACCTTTTCTACAGCAAATTGGCTCGTCACAATCAGCTACTCCGGACGATTCATAGAACATGTCGACATGTATATCTGATAGAACTGCCACTGTCAGAGGTGATAAATTATTATCATAGTCATCATCATCATAATATAGCTGTAACGAAACAGTATTCAGATTAGTAATGGCGACAAAAATAAAAGATTTATTTAGGACTTCATTCAGGACTTGTTTACATAAAAAGTTACATTAATGCAGTTATTTTGAAATATACTCGTATTGACAATTATCCTGATTCTAAGTATTGAGTTTTTTTTAATTATCCAAGATAATAACAGTGTAGTGTCGGCTACATAGCTACAGAATTAAAGAAATACCTACAATTGGAGAATAGTCCAAAATTTTGTTACATTCCCCGTAATTTGAGGAACCACAAATTGGTAACGCTGCTAAAAACTAGTTCCGGTGATTGCAACTTGTGCGTTCAAATATTCCCTGCGTAGATTTCAGTTGCTAGGAAATGACATGTATAAAAATCTTTTTATTATATTCATAGTAAATATAATTAGAATTTGTTTGTTTGTTGTCTCTTCTTCTACTGCTTACTATGTACTTCTGAGTGCTAAATAATAACAATAAGAAATGAGTAGCTAGAGTTATTTTTATTAGAAACTCTAATTTAATTAAAGGATTTTCCTTTCAGGCTTTTTTTCCAAAGTTAACAAAACTTTGAAAAGCTTCCAAAGAAAATATTATGCTCATATCTAATAACACAAAATGTAGTCGAAAAACGTCTGCTATTTTAATTATCTAACAAGATGACTGTACAAAAATTTAAAAGTAATACTCAAATAAAATCGTCGAATTATAAGCCCTTTACCAATAAGAAAGCTTCGCATTTTCGTTCGTACTTACGTGATCTCGTTGGTTCACCTTCGGCGGCAATTCGATTTGCCATTCAAATCTGGGATCATCATACTCGCACGTGTGAGACTGCTGATAACTTTGGAGCAAAACCCCGCAGAATGTTTTAGGTGTGGCTTGTGGCGTTTTTTTAATTATGTACTTCAAGATAGGCTGTAAATATGGATGAAATCTATTTTTTTTAGTCTGCGATCTTACCTAAATTGACGACGCAGTCAACGATGGTAGGTAGTGGGTTTATTTTGAAGAGGTAAAAGTTTATTCTTAAAGTTTGTGGTCAACAAAGTGACTTTATCATTTCATCATGTCTGTCTATCTATAAGCTATATTTTGCATGGGTTACAAATATAATGTATTTTACTGACTTCTTCTAGAAAAGTTAAGTTTTTAGATTATGTTTTCTACTAAAATGACTGTTTTTTTACCATCTATCTAATGATCTGGGATACATTTTAAAAAACGTCGTAGCAAAAAAAATCTTTTTAATAATTTCTAGTTACGTTGAAAAACAGTTAAATTAAAAAGCGTTTATATAATATCTCACCAGGGTAATTATATCTTATAGCATTTTAGGTTATTTATATCTTACCAAGTTAAGACCGATAAATCCACGGCACACTCTTTCAGATATTGCAATAGAGCACAGTTTGGTGGCAGTGTTGATTATCGCCTCGTCGGATACGTCCAGTTTGATGAGAGCCATCAGCGCAGCGAATGCACCTCGGCATACAAAGCAGCGGATGCCCTAAAATGTTATAAACATTTTAAAGGAACAAATTCCTTAATGTAACACAAATTTTCAAGATACACGTACTTAATAGATTGAGAGCCTGTATTATTCAGACATACCTGCAGGGTTATTATGTAACTCGGTGTACCATTCTAGTCATAAGTCACTACATCGTTTTTCATCGCATTTTCGTCATTATGATCAGCAAACATAGTTATTTTAGCGAAATTATATTGTCTACGTCATTTTACATTTTATAGCAATGATATTTTCGTTTAACGGTCATCTAATATGATTATTTCAACGAAATTACGTATTTCGTTGAAAATAATCTTACTACTTGCTACTAGAACTTTTATATTACTCCCACTTTACGTAAAATGAAGATGCTTATGTTGATTCATTGAAATACGATGTTAGATGATTGTAAAACCGCATACGATGAAAAACGATATAGTTGACTGATTGTTTAAATGGTACATCGAGTTACATAATAACCCTGCTGATTTTACGAAGGCTGAAATCATGCTCCTAGCAAAAGTAAGTTCGGTAAACAGTTTAAGTAGTTTTGAATGTTTGGCTTTGATAGAAGGTAGCAAATTTCAACGGAAAAGGTATTTCAGTATTTTTCTTATATTTTCAACGGGATGTAGACTGTAGTACGGGATGTATTAGGGATCATGAACCTAGTCGATCATAGATATCAAAGCTTCGTGGCTTTTATACCTTTTGCAGAAAAGGTATTGTCCAAACTGTCATACTTAGATAAGTATGACAGTTTGGACAATACCTTTTCTTTCTTAAGGTAAGGCTGATAAATTTTCAGCCTTTGAACTGCGGTAAGTATATCTGACTATCACTGGCTCGTAGTCTTTATTAAGGCAGAGAACGTAATAGTCACAAGTGTGGAATGATAATGCTGTGACTCTATATTGGATGGAGATGTCTATTTGAGGTTCTACTATTTAAATTGAAGCTGATTGCTCTGTATCTGTGTGTATATGAAGGTAGTTTTATAAAACGCTCCACGTACTTTCATGGTGAAAGCAGTGATTAATGATATAATTAATAATTATTAAAGAAAATTAAGGACGGATAATACCAATTTATATTAAGAACTACTAACTTTTGTTACACTCCGTGCATTGTTCCAGACATGGCCGTACAGTTGAAGGATATCTTCGATTACTTTGGCTTCTGAGTCCAACAACTCATCTCTAGAATGCCTTATAAATAGATTTGCTAGATCATCTGAAATAATAGATTAATCATTTCATTACTTCGTTTTTATTTACAAAAATATCTTTTATTTTATATTAGCAACTTGGCAAAAATTTAGTGACTGGCAAGTACTCTTAATATTCCACAGAAAACATAAAAAATGACGATCAGTACTTCGTTAATTACTAGTTTGGGCTCTTAAAACCTTCCGCCGTGGCTAGTTACCACCCTACCGGCAAAGACGTATCGCCAAGCGATATAGCGTTCCGGTACGATGCCGTGTAGAAACCGAAAGGGGTGTGGATTTTCATCCTCCTCCTAACAAGTTAGCCCGCCATCCATCTTAGATTGCATCATCACTTACCATCAGGTGAGATTGTAGTCAAGGGCTAACTTGTAAAAGAATAAAAAAAAACCAGCAAGACCAACACGGCTATAAAATTGCCCACCATACATATACATGCCCATGGTAGCAAAAGGTTTCATTCTTACAGGATCTCGAGAAATTTGGGTTATTTGATAATTTAGAATCTTACTTGATCCTAACGAATCTGCAGCGATACTATAAACACAAAACAAAGAAAACACTATTATATTCAATACGTTCATATTTTCCAGAAATCAATGAAGAACTAATTGAAAACAGTTGTTAAAATACACTACGGTATCGGAAATTTTTTATATTATATTCACTTAATTCGTTACAAATTGATTTGTAAGAGAATTCTAAAATGTGTAACAGTGCATAAGCATTAAATATATCTGCTTTAAATGTTTTATTTTTTATCGCATAGATAAATATTTAGGTCACTGCCACCCATAATGTCTTATTAGTTGTTAGCACCTGGCTTTGCCTACATAAAATTATTTCAAAATGTCTAAATTAGAAAACATTTTCAGTATGAAAATCCTTTAAATTTTTTTAATATTTTATACGAATTCAAATCATTACAAAGCAGATTGGGAAAAGTAAAGAACTGGGCAAGTATAATACTTGTTTGTAAAAAGGTTTGCGGGAAAATAACTAACAAACGTATTTTTATGATAGTAGATAAAACGGTGGTCCTTCACATAAGTTACAGACATTGTTTAGTAACATTATTGTGATTCTTTGTGAAAGGTCATTATGTAAAGACGTGTATACATTGCAGCATCGCCGTTTCCTTACAAAGATGCGGGCTCACACCTAGTTAGTCTTACATTTTTTATAATGCAGCGTTCACATCGCGAGATCCGTACAAATACTAATAGTATAAATGCAAAAGTACGTTTGTCTGTCTGTTACTTGTAAACATGTAAAATGTTGAAACGAATTTGATGAACTGTGGTACACAAATGTACATTCACAATAGCAGTAGTGCATTGTCATGTATTATTTAGCTATTAGCATTATCTTCATCACCAATTACTTATAAATGCTTTCATTTTACAAAAGTGACTGGACCGTGAAATTTTGATTTGCCACTATCGTTTTTTTTTTGTTGGGGAGGAAAACAATCCCTCTGGATTTCTGCCAGTTAGTCGAGGGGTAGCAGGGTCTACTCAACTTGCAAGGACTAAAAATAGCCTTCCCTGTACACCGTTGTCAGCGCGGAACCGCTTGGCATTTCTTCGCGCCACTATAGAGGGCCTATATCTTGCAAATTTTACATCTATCAGACTCAAACACATCTTTACAAAAAACATAAATATCGACACCTACAATCTTCTGAAATGATATCTACTGTCATATTCGTTAAACAATTTTTATACTATTAATTATTATTTTTTTGTAGCTTTATTGATTTTATTTAGCTAGAAAACTTGCGTAGTTCTCATTACTAGGACAAAATATTATAGCCTATGTCACTCGGTGAAGTCGTTGCTTTATAATAATGAAATAATTTAATTAAAATTGGTCTTAAAGTATTTCGAGTTACATCATCATCAAAATATCACCTCTTTATAGTATTAGTTTATACAAAGCTTTTTCTTTGATAGTGTGCAAGTGCCTTAACACTGAAATTGTTTCGAGCTGTTCTATTTTTATTTTATGTTTTACGTCGCCCTTTCAGCTGAAGTAAATTACTAAAGTGGAGCGAATAGCGCTGCTTCCTAATGGTCTAAGTTGTTGCCTTATTATTGCCAATATTAAGGTTCATTATTTACACGAGCAGCAACTGCTAACGCCGACTGCAGTCGGCGACGTCTCGGCGGCAGTCAACGGCAGTCGCTGACTGCAGTCAACGACAGTCGCTAACTGCAGTCAACGGCTATCGACTGCAGTCGCCGACGTCTCGGCGGCAGTCGACGGCAGTCAACGGTAGTGGACTGCAGTCGCCGACAACTCGGCGGCAGTCGACTGCAGTCGTCGGTAGCAGTTGCCAGCTGCCATTGGCAACGTGTTTCTGTTGTAAATGAACTCTAATTGTATTTCTACTCAGAGTACTGGGCGTAGACATATAACATAAACAAAATTACAATTATTATTTATTATTTATTTATTATATATCCTTAGTATGCTTACAGCTAAGCCAAAACGCATACAAAGTACAGACTTACAATATAACAATATAACAGATAAATTACAATATAATCACTATACAATACAAACACATAAATTGCATATTTCTATAAAATTAAAATTAAAATTCACAGCTGTTTACAATATCAATAAATACATGAATTTTTATATCAAAAATATCTAGATCTTGGCGCTGAGCAATCAACGAATTGAGCATCGACAGTACCCGATTAGTTGGGGCATTTCGAGCATATTGCGTACGGAACAATACAACATCATAGTAGCAATAGAGCTCTTTGAGTATTTGTATCACCAAATACAGTACAAACCGGTGGTAGAATCTTTACAAATAGTCAACTGACGTTAGGCCAATAGTCCACCACTCTGGCCCAATACGGATTGGCAGACTTCAAACATGCAGAGAATTAAGAAAATTCTCTGGTATGCAGATTTCCTCACGATGTTTTTGCTTCAACGTTTGAGACACGTGATATTTAATTTCATAAAACGCACACAACTGAAAAGTTGAAGGTTGAAGAATTCAAACCCACACCCTTCGGAACCGAAGGCAGAGGTCATATCCACTGGGCTAACACGGCTCTGACATCTGTCTGTCAACATAGAATTACGATCTAAAAGGTTATTGAAACTAATATCACATTATTATGGCTTTAACGTCTACGAGTGCGCTGCAAAGTTGATGAAATTGGATTTTTCGTATTACTCTATTTTCAAATGGAAATAACGTTTTTGTAATTGTAGTTTTTTTTTTAAATAAATATAGCCATTTTGAAATCCTCATGACGAAGCCCTTGAATTTGATACCCATACCGCAATATTCGAAAAAAAATATTTGTACCTCGAGTCTATAGCGTCTCACCGTCGTGTTGGTTTTTTTAACTTCACCTTTCTAAGAACACTTGGGTTATTAATGTTAATTACGTAACGTTATGTTAATTACCTAACGTTATGTTAATTACGTAAATCGGTTCAGCGGTTTTGAATATATGAGGTAATATGGAATCTATACTAATATTATAAAACTGAAGAGTTTGTTTGTTTGTTTGATTGAACGCGGTAATCTCAGGAACTACTAGTCCGATTTGAAAAATTATTTCAGTGTTAGATAGCCCATTTATCGAGGAAGGCTATAGACTGTATATTATCCCCGTATTCCTACGGGAACGGGAACCACGTGGGTAAAATCGCGCGGCGTCAGCTATATTATATACATAAGGACAAGATAAGCTTAAAGAAGATAACCCTTCTTGTAAATACCATTATATCTTTTTAAAATGCTTCGTTAACGATGGTTCACCTACAAGTAACTAGGTTAACTTTATACATATAATGCGCGTGTTTTCATTAAGAAAAATTACTGTTGATTTTTACAGCTCTCGAAACATTTTGCGCGCATTATTTCGCAAAAAATGGATAAAATGGAATAACATTTTTTTTGTTACACCTACGCTCTTTTTCCGGCTTCACGCAACAATAAACAAAAGAAAACGCCCGAGTTTGTTTTCCGCCGTTTTAAAAAATATCTAAAAAATATTTACGCCACCGATGTTCGTATCTGTTTTTTTTTCGGCTAAACCAACCGGGATGTCGATGGTTGACTGTTATTCTTCATACATAAAGCGGGCGACAAAAAGAGAATAATTTGACCGGATGCAGATACTCTCTACAAAAATATGTTTAATATATGTTGTACGTTCGCACATAAGAAATTACTACACTTTTTTCTTGAACTGATTTATTTTGTTTTCCACAAATTCGTAACATTAAATATGACAATAAATATAATGCTTTTACTAATTCTTCATAAATGTTTTAAGGTGTACACGTTGTAAAGATTGTTCGTTTTCTTTGTTCGCGTTGAAAGTCGACGTGTATTCTATTTGACGTATTGGGAGTTACAGCGCCCTCTTGTGTCCTCTCCGTACACCAGTTCGCGAATATGAATTAGCGCGCGAACATACACCCGGCCCTGGGAAGCTGCGTCAGAAGCTAAAGCTTCTCAGAAGAAAGATTGTGGCGCAACACGCAAATTCGGTTTAATGCGCGGCGCACGATTCCCTTTGAAGTTCTGACGTCTGCAACTCGTGGCACCCCGTCGTCTCCAGGATAAAGTCGCTCTATGCGCCCCAAGCGCCAGTAGAGGGGTGGTAGGTTTTCCTCTTTGAGCACAACCAAGTCGTCCACCTGAAGCTCGATAGACTTTCCGCGCCATTTTGCTCTTGTTTGTAATTCAGAGATGTACTCCAAGCTCCAGCGTTTCCAGAAATTTTGTCGCATTTGTTCTATTCGCTGGAATCTGTCGAGACGATTGAAATTAGCGTGTTCAAGACTAGGAGAAGGCAGTGAAGTTAAGGGTCTACCAATTAAAAAATGGCCTGGAGTGAGGGGATAGTAATCGTGAGGTGAAGAGCTTAAGGGATAAAGAGGACGGCTATTCAGGATTGCCTCTATTTGCGTAAATAAGGACGTTAGTTCCTCAAAAGTCAGGTGGTTGTTTCCTAATATCCTATTTAAGTGGAATTTTGCGGACTTGACGCCGGCTTCCATCAGACCGTTGAAGTGAGGTGCGTATGGTGGAGAGAAGCAAAAATCGATGCCTTCGTTGGCGGCAAAATCTTTGATCGCTTTATTATTCGAGCTAAAGAATTGCTGGATTTCCTTTGCAGCTGACGTAAAATTTCTGGCGTTGTCACTGTGAATGACCTTTGGACGACCTCTGCGTGCTATTAATCTATTTAGCGTTTGGATGAAGGCATTTTTACTTAGTTCTGAAACAACCTCTAAATGTACGCATTTATACTTAAAACAAATAAAAACGCACAAGTAGCATTTGGTAATTTTGCAACCACGACCCTTGCGATCCGTGATCATATATGGCCCAGCGAAGTCGCAGCCTACGACAAGGAAAGGAAAATCTGGCGTTAGTCTATCCGAAGGTAAGTTGCCCATGATATTTTTACTTGATCGCCCTTGGAAACGCCTACAAACGATGCAATTTAAGACGGTACGTCGCGCTAGGTTTCTGCCATTAATAGGCCAGAAGCGAGTTCTGATAGATGCTAGCAGAGCCTGTGGACCAGCATGCACCAGTTTGAGATGTTCCTGTTCAAATAAAAGTTTCGTTAAATGATGCTTAACACTTAACAACATGGGATGTTTCATATCGAAGGCGTAGTCTGAGGCTTGTATGCGTCCGCCTACTCTAATTATTCCTTCGTGAATAAAAGGATTAAGTGCCACAATATTTGATTTCGGATTTAAAGACCTTTTCTTTATTAATGCGTCATAATCTTTAGGAAATGATTCTAATTGGGAAATGTATATTAATTTATTCAACGCATTAGTAAGCTCAGAAGCCGATAGGGATCCGCTAAGTTTATTTTTTGTGTTTTGACAGTTGTGTAAAAATCTATTAACGTAACCGAATATGTATTGTAGTGTTTTTAATTTAGAATATCGTTCAATATTAAAACGGGAGATTTCTGCATCAGCTGTTTCTGCAACATGAGCTTTAACCTCTGGCAATTCGTTCGTCTCAACATTAGACTGAGACTGAGATAAAGGCCACTGGGACTCCGACAAAGATAGAAAGGCGGGTCCATGCCACCACAGATCGCAATTCGCAACCTCCTTTGGATCAACGCCGCGGGTTACTAAATCAGCTGGATTGTGACTTGTGGAGACGTGATGCCATGAAGTAGTCTCAGTTAGCTCTCGGATAGTGGCGACTCTATTTGCCACAAAGGTTTTAAGGTTTTTAGAGCCAGCTCGTAACCAAGCTAATACAATACTTGAGTCGGTCCAATACACAATGCGTGCTATTTTACAACGTAAAGCTTGTATTACGGTCGAACTCATTTCGGCAGCGAGTAGAGCGCCCGAAAGTTCGAGACGAGGAATTGTTGTAGGTGAGGAAGCGGGAGCAACGCGTGATTTAGCGCAAAGCAAATTTACACGTACCTGTCCCTGTTGATCCATAGATCGAAGGTAGATGCAGGCACCATAGGCGCGTTGTGAAGCATCGCAAAAACAATGCATTTCGATGCTGATTGGGTTTGAAATTAAAGTCAGCCTAGGAATAGCCAAAGAAGAAATAGATTGAAGACCATCTGTGAAAGTCTTCCATGATTTGACCACTTCTTTGGGGGCTGGATCATCCTAGTCAAGTTTTAAAGACCATAGGGTTTGAATCAAAATTTTGGGAACGATAGTGCACAAAGATAGGAGGCCCAAAGGGTCAAAGAGCTTGAAAGTGGAAGAAAGAATACTACGCTTGGTGACTGAGACGGGAATATTTATATTTAAGGGAAATTTCAATATATCCTGATTAGGGTCCCAGCTTAGACCTAGGGTATTAGTAGTTTCACTAATTACGAGATTACAGTTAGATTGAATTGTCTCTGACGATAGTAAAGATGGTAGATTAGATCGGTATTTGCGCAAGTTAAAGCCTGCCTTAGCTAGGTTTTCAGAAACAGACTGCTGATATGGCGAAGATCGTCCTTGTTATCATGACCTGTCAATAGATCGTCGACATAAAAGTCGGTTTGTATAATGTTTTTTGTGACAAGGTCATCACACTCTTCCCCGACTTGCCAGAGGCAGCGCGTTGCAAGAAAACTTGCACTAGCGAAACCGTAAGTAACCGTTTTAAGCCTGAGAGTTTGTAAAGGTTTGTCTTCCGAATCACGCCATAGTATAAGCTGCAAATTTTGATCAGACTCATGCACTAAAATCTGTCTGTACATCTTTTCAATATCGGCTGATAATACATAACGATACTGACGGAATCTAATTAAAATATTAAAAAGTGAGTCTTGAATCGTAGGACCTACCATTTGTATGTCGTTTATTGACATATTGTATATTCCCGTACGCGCTGATGCGTCATATACCACGCGAAGCCGTGTCGATTCGCTATCGCGGAGGACGGGATGATGCGGAATAAAATAGCCTCCCTCAGGTCGGTCGACTTGTGAAACTGAAAGATGTCCTAGGTTAGCATACTCATTTATAAAATCTACGTAAGCGTCTTTAAGCTCAGGTTGCTTACAAAATCTACGTTCTAGATTTAAAAATCTCTTTTTTGCCATGTGATAAGAGTCTCCTAGACGTTCCGGGTTGTCAGTGAGCGGAAGCTTAACACAAAAACGCCCATCGTTACTTCGTGTTGTGTGTTTTAGGAAGTGCTGTTCGCAATCTTTCTCCGTATCGGTAAGTAACGGTTTTTGTGGTAAGCTTTCCAGTTCCCAAAACCTTTTCAAGTCACTGTGTAAATCGACTAAGCAGCTATTGAGTTCATTATTATTGGCTACATTAGCATAATGACATTGAAATGATTTTTTGTTGATGTCATGAGGGTAGTGCATGGCACCTGCGATGATCCAGCCTAGTTTAGATTGACGTAGAATAGGATTACCCTTTCCTAAAGAGTGCTGTTTGGACAATATTAAATCCCAAAAGACGTCAGCACCGAGGAGTAATCCTATTTCAGCTGGTTCAAAAAAGCTGGGGTCTGCAAGCTCATATGACTTTAAGTTTAAGTGTGTAGTGTCTATAAAAGACTTAGGTATTTTGCCTGCTATTTTTGGGATAACTAAGCAGGACAAAATTGAATTAAATGCACTCAGCTTGGACTGAAGGCGAATCTCGCACCGTTCAGCGCCGAGCTTTAATGGTATGTTGCCTATACCTAAAACGTTATGTGTGCTAGAAGGTAATATAATTAAATTTAAATCGTCTTTTAATTTCTGCGTTATAAATGTGCATTGACTTCCACTATCTAGAAGGGCCTTGGTGGTTATAATTTCGTTAGTTTTAGGATTTATAACATCAACCAATGCTGTACACAATAAAGTTTCAGACGAAGTGGTAGCTGACATCGCGACTGGCTCAGAATCGGATTTATCGATTTTCGAATTGTTAGACTGGCAGAGTATCGTGTTGTGCCTCTCTCGACAGTTTCTGCAAGTACCAGGAAGTCTGCAATTACGTTGGCTATGACTGCGTAAGCAGTTGGTACACAACTTTAATTTGGCTACCATTTTAATTTTCTCGTCAACCGATTTTGATAGAAATTTGGGACATTCATAGATTCGGTGATTGTCACTACATACGGCGCACCTATAACTCGTTGTAGTTGTTGATACGTTTCCCTTTTCAGCGATAAACAATCTTGTAGAATTGTGAGGTTTAATGTTGTTGCTACTCGTATGTGAGGAATTCGGAGGCGGCTTATTCACCTTGCTTGAGTCTTGTTTACTGCGGAAGACTGATTCGAGGACGTCCGCACGACCCTTCAAAAAATTCAAAAACATTTCTAACGAAGGCATCTCCGAATAACTCACATTGTTTTGTATAAATTCCTCCCACTTAAATCGAGTGTTATTGTCTAACTTCGCTGAAACCAAATAAATGATCAATGAATCCTAATGTTCGGTTGGTTGTTTCAATGTACTAAGAGCACGTAAGTTTTTAGTGACGTGATCTACGATAAATCTTAAAGATTTGTCCGACTCACGCGCCTGTTCGATGTTAAATAACATTTTTATATGATTGTTTATTAACTGACGCACATTACTATAGCGCTCACATAATAAATTCCACGCATCAGGATAATTATCATCAGTCACCTCAATATTGCTGATCACTCGAGCTGCTTCGCCCTCCAGATAAGAATTAAGGTAATGAAATTTGTGTATATTTTTAATTCTAGAATTATTATGAATCAACGAACTGAAAGTGTCCCGGAATTCCAGCCATTTGTAGTAAGTACCATCGAAATTATTGATTTTAATTACAGGCAAACGGAATCCGATGACTTCGTGATCATCTTCATCAGCTATCGCGGAGCTGTGGCTGACATTGAATGACGCTGATAACTTTTTTGAGGTAGTGTGCTCTGATATAATCATCTGAGCCGCGGCTATTGAAGTATGAAATGTTTGTTCGATAGCCTCCCTAGTGTCTAACTCGGAACTTAAATTGTCTTCATCCAAACACTCGATTTGATTTTGCACGCCATCGAACTCAACAAAAAGCGCTTCGATCTTTGCTAATCTTTGATTTAGTACGTTGATCTCGGTAGGAGTAAGTTTGTGGCCCTTTAAATCATCCAACTGATTAGTAAATTTGGTTACACGGCCTTTAATAGACGCGCGCTTTAGGTTTAAAGATTTATACTCCATGACGCGAGGTCAACGCACCGATAATAATGAATAGGTGAACGAAATCAGCTGTTTTAAAATGTCATATAATTGCATACGCTCGTCGCTTCGTAATCTGATGTTACCGTTAGCCGGAGTGGCTGCGCGGGAGGCGGTAGGTCGGAGCGCACCGGCAGTTGCTGGCCTGCAGCAGTGCACGCGCGGACACGGGATGGATGACAACCTTGTACTCCGATCGCGCTGTGCAGCTGTCGCTGGAATAGAATGTTGCACAGCTTTGTATATCGACTAATAGTAGTAGGTATTCAAGACGAAGCTATAGGGAACGTATGAAGTTGTAAATAATGCAATTGGGATGAATTTAGCTATAATAGTTATGTTTCGATTGAAAGAAGTGAAAATGGAATTATATTGTGCACGAATAATGTGGGCAAGCAAGCGAATTAAAATAATAGGATAGTTGTTTACAAGAATCAAACTTGGGTAAGTAACTACGTTTTAGGTACAAGAATTTAATAGTTTACAAATTGTATTTGATAGTTGGCACCTTAACTTTAGTTTGTTTAACTTTCAAGCCGCAAAATAGGCGCATTAAATGCAATAATAGGATTTAGGCAACTTGTAAGCAAAGCAAGTAGTAGGTAGGTACGTTTTAGGTTATACAATTGAATAGTTGGTTCATTTACAAAGTGCATTTGATATTTAGGCACCTTAAATATCGTTTGCTTAACTTACTAGCCGCAAAATAGGCGCATTAAATGCAAAATAGGCTTTAGGCAACCTGTAAGTATAGCAAGTAGGTAGGTATTAGGAAGAATTAGGCAAAGATTTTGCTATTAGGTATGAAGTGACAAAGTGCGATTAGGGAAGGAATAAAATGGAACAGGCTCACTCTTTTGCTGGCAAAACCCACGCAGATTCCTGTAGATTCCCGCCGCGAGCTGTCAACGCGATAGACGTGTACCCGCTTAGATATGTTTATACTGTAGTTTGGATCGATTAAATTCACAGATAAACTGCACGTAAATACATAATAGTGTTGTGTAAATAAAATCAATATGTATTGATTGTGATTAAAGTGTACAATAACTTGCTATATTCTTACCAATAGCATATTCAAGCAAAATTCTATCATACTTAACTAATATAAAGTGCTGTTAACTTTTTGTAAATAACTATCAAAAACATCCCTCGCAATGCCTAGAGGACAAGCAAAGACGCTTCTTCCTTCGGAATCGGAAGCAACTCCTTATTCGGATGAGGGTGACGCGCTGCCTAAACGTTCCCGAAGTTACTCCAAACGCCGGCGCGTATCTCCTTCACCCAAGGATGACGTCAGCTGCATGAGAGATGAAATTAGAGATATGTTCGCTGAACTAAGGGCTGAGCAAAACGAAATTTTATCTAAATTAGTCACAGACGTGGCCGATATCAAGAAGCAGAATTCCGAAATGAAGAAAACTTGTTATGATATTGAGCGGTCACTTGAATTTATGAACAAGAACTTCGAAGAAATCAGCCAGAAAATTATCAAGCTTGAGGCGGAACGTAAGGAATTATGTGTCCAAATAAAAAAACTTGAAGATAAACTGGACGATATACAACGGCATACTCGGCATTATTGCATCGAAATTCGAAATCTTCCGTATTTTAAAACAGAAAGCAAAGAGGACCTGTGTCTTAAACTTAAAAATATATATAGTACCATAAACATTCAATTCGAACAGAATGCTCTGCGTGATATATACCGAAAACCGGGTAAGCCTGATAAAAACCGCCCAGTGGTAGTGGAATTAAATAACATATTTTCGAAAAATAATTTACTCCAAGCAGTGAAGAAATACCGAACTCTGAGTAATGGTAACAAGTTAACAACGTCATCATTGGGGATCGCTGGGCCTACATCAAATATTTATATCTCTGAATATTTGACAGACAGCACAAACCGACTTTACTACTTGGCTCGTGACTTTGCGAAGAGTAATAATTACGCATTCTGCTGGACAACAAATGGAAGGGTCTATTTGCGCAAAGCGGAAGGAACCCCGCACAATTTAGTCAAAAATGAGGTTGATTTAAAGAAATTAGAAAAAAATGCATGACTAGTCTATAAATATGTAATAACTACTATTTGTTTTGGCTTTAAAGTGATAATTCAATTTTGTTTTTACATACTCCCATACCCTCTCTCACACACACATACACATACATACACTAAACACATACTTATTATACTTTACTTTAATACTTTTTACTTAAACTACATAACACTATTTAAGTACCTGTCTAACAAACAAAATTCAATTTAGAACAAATAAAACTTCATAATGAAGTCGACAACAGCACGCGCACGAACTGTACGGTAGTCAGTGAGACTCAACAATGTAATCAACTATTAAATAAATACAAAATAAACGACTGCAACTCTTTTTATATTCTCACAGTGAATATACGTAGTATTAGACGAAATTTTGACAACCTTCTTGCATTTATTGCTGCGATTGATATAACTATAGACGTCATTGTCCTTACCGAGTGTTGGATGAATGATTGTTTGGTACCTCCGAACCTCAGTAAATATAACTTATTTTACTCTAAGAACCATCTTAATCAAAATGATGGTTTAGTAGTATACACTAGCGTAATCTTCAACTCAATTTGTTATGAGCCTACTATAATGGATGGTAATTGTCTTGTTGTCACATTGAATAATCAATACTCATTGGTATGTTCTTATCGCCCACCGTGCTTTGCTAACCCTAGTAGGTACCTTAACTCCTTGGATGTTATATTGACAAGTATTACGACCAAAAATATTATACTTACAGGCGATATCAATATTGACATTTTAAAAGTATCAGAAAAGCAAACTTCTGATTACCTAAACTTACTAGCCCTACACGGGTTACAGATTGCTGTAGATAAACCTACACGGGTCAAGAGCTGTATCGACCATTTTATGATTAAAACAAACTATACCTGGCAAAGTTTACTTTTCCCTGAATTGACTGACCATAGCCCCATTCTTCTGTCTATCCAGAGTCCAGACAAATCCAACGTTACTCTTAATAAGTCAACTAAACCTAAAATACGAACTATATATGATTATGATGGTATTCGTAAGGACCTAAGTAATACCTCTTGGTCTGACGTCTGTTCTCAACGAGACGTCAACATAATGGCGGACATGCTAGTAAGCAAATTGCAGTTGATAATTGACAACAATACTAAACTAAAAACCATATCACGCAGGAATCAACCCCTTAAACCTTGGCTCACTTATGGAGTAGTCAAATGTATAAAAAAACGTGATAAACTTCATAAAAAAGCTAGAAAGTCGCCTAGTAATGTTGAGATACAGTGTAAATATAAGCAATACAGGAATATATGTCACAATATTATCAAATCGCTCAAAAAACAATATTATAAAAGTGAACTTGATAATAGCCGGGGTAATCCGAAAAAAACATGGAAGGTTATTAAAGACGTCTGCAATTTAGATAGTAAAAGGACTTTACCTAAAGAATTATTAACAATTGACGTTACACCTGTAAAATCGCTTAACATTGTCAATGATTTCTTCACATCAGTAGGCCAAAACTTAGCAGATAAAACATTGTCACTAATTAAAGAATCAAACTGTAGCTTATCAATGAAAGCTATAAAGGACACAGCACCTTTGCACTCGATGGTCTTGCTTCCCACGGATCCCCATGAAGTGTCGGTAGTTATTTCCTCACTGAAACCAGGTAGTGCTGCTGGATGGGATAATATTCAGACCAATATATTAAAGTACTTCCGAGATGCTGTTGCCTATCCTATCTACTGTTTATGCAACTTAAGTTTCGAAACAGGTTCTTTCCCCGTACGATTTAAAAAGGCAATAATTACACCAGTACATAAATCAGGTGATAAATCTCTACCAACAAACTTCAGACCTATTTCTTTGCTGCCGGTCTTGTCTAAAGTTGTAGAAAAGATCGTAAGTAAGCGACTTAATAATTATCTGGAATCTAATAAATTAATTTCGTGCAATCAATTTGGATTTAGAAACGGCAAGTCTACCGAGGATGCTGTGCTTAAACTTACCACTAAAATTTTGGCAGATTTGGATAGTAGTAAGAAATGCATGGGGGTATTTATTGACCTGCAAAAGGCTTTCGATACCGTTTCTATTCCTATTCTGCTGGCTCGTCTACAAAACGTCGGAATTCGAGGTGTTGCTTTTGACTGGTTTCAAGACTACCTAACTGATCGGCAGCAATATGTAAGGGTTGATGAATTTTCCAGTTCTACTAGTTGTTGTAAATATGGTGTTCCACAGGGTAGCACTCTTGGTCCGATTTTATTTTTGATATATGTGAATGAACTCAGTGACATGAAATTTCCAGGGTCAGAAATATTCATGTTTGCTGATGATACCGTGCTACTGGTTAGTGGTAAGTCCTGGGATGAAATTAAGCGAACTGCAGAGGTGAATCTCTCGATATTAACTAAATGGCTTGAAGATAGCTTGTTAACAATAAATGTTGATAAAACGAAATTCATTTGTTTCAGTAAAACGCAAGTCACGTCTCCCAGTACTAACTTTAATATAACTATCCATGGATACCCATGCAACAGATCATCAAATAATACGCTGGGCAGTTCTTGTTGTTGCAAGCTATTGTGCAGAGTAGAAAATATTAAATATCTTGGTGTCAATATAGATAGCAACTTGAAATGGGATGTCCATGCAGGTGTGCTATCTAAACGTGTTCGTCGATTAATTTATGTATTTAAAAGCTTAAGAGATGTTGCAGACAAAAACACCATTCTATTAACTTATAAAGCACTATGTCATTGTTTACTGAATTACTGTATTCTTGTTTGGGGTGCTATGTCAAAAACATATATGTTACAAATCGAGAGATCCCAACGTGCCGTTCTTAAAGTATGTTTATCCTTGCCGTTTCGCCATCCAACTTCTGATCTATATAAACAAGCTAAAGTTCTGAGTGTTAGAAAAACATTTGTATGTCAAAGCCTACGTTTGTATCATCGTGAATTGGTTCCTTTAATCCCTATAACTTCTTCTAGAAGAAATACATGCCCTAGACCATTAGTTGCAAGCTGTTTTGCTCGTAAACAATACCTATATATTGCTCCACGTATTTATAACTTATTACAAAAAAATAAACTCGGTATCAGAAAATTAGGTAATCATGCTTTTAAGACGTACATATTTAACTGGTTAATTGATTGCGATTACAACTATGTCGAAAATCTAATCGTTCAACATATTCTTTAAACTCGAACACATGAGGATACTTTTCTTAGCAAGCGCGTTCATACTTAATTAAACACACACTCGCATACACACCCACACACACACACACACGCACCCACGCACACACACACGCACCCACACAAACACACACACACACACAAACACACAACCACACAAAAATTTTATTTATTTGTGTTTGATCTTGTTTTACGAATACACCTTTCTTGTTTTGCCTACTACAGATTATCTTAATTAAGTAACAGATTATCAAAAAGTAACACTAATGGGAATCCACTGGCTCCCAAGATACAGTTACAGCTACTTTGGGAGCCAGGGATCTACTCTTTTATTGTATTAGAAATTTGTTACTGTGTGATCAATAAATAATTTTTATTTATTATTATTTTATTTTATTCTCCTTCTTCGCTTTCTTCGTCCGTAATTAGGCTGATGTTGTAGGTTGTGCTCGAATCCGTAGATTGCAGTAAGTATTGTCGACGGTCGCCACTTTATGTACGTTCGCACATAAGAAATTACTACACTTTTTTCTTGAACTGATTTATTTTGTTTTCCACAAATTCGTAACATTAAATATGACAATAAATATAATGCTTTTACTAATTCTTCATAAATGTTTTAAGGTGTACACGTTGTAAAGATTGTTCGTTTTCTTTGTTCGCGTTGAAAGTCGACGTGTATTCTATTTGACGTATTGGGAGTTACAGCGCCCTCTTGTGTCCTCTCCGTACACCAGTTCGCGAATATGAATTAGCGCGCGAACATATGTGTCCATAGAGCGCCGTGATAGCCCAGTGGATATGACCTCTGACTCCGATTCCGGAGGGTGTGGGTTTGAATCCGGTCCGGGGCGTGCACCACCAACTTTTCAGTTGTGTGCATTATAAGAAATTAAATATCACGTGTCCTAAACCTGCATACCAGAGAATTTTCTTAATTCTCTGCATGTGTGAAGTCTGCCAATCCGCATTGGGCCAGCGTGGTGGACTATTGGCCTAACCCCTCTCATTCTGAGAGGAGTCTCGAGCTCAGCAGTGAGCCGAATATGGGTTGATAATGCTAGTGGTGGTAATGTGTCCATACCGCCGTTTTTTTTCAACTGATGTATTGACCAGTTTTGTCGTCAATCATCTATAAATATAAAAATTAATCTATATATACCTTGGTCACGCCATCACGCGTGAACGGCAGGATCGATTTCACAATTTCTTTTTGATGAGTTTGTTATTGTCAGGAGAAGGTTCTTATGACAAAAAAAAATTGGAGGGGTAGGGTAGGGTAGAGTAGGGGTAGGGGTAAGGGTAGAGGTAGTTGAAAGTTTACATCAAGTTTCACGCGGAAGTCGCGGGCGTCCGCTAGTATAAAAATAAAGAAAAAAAAATACATTCATAGTTCACATAACAGCAGTTAACCTACGTGACATCGAGTGGAAAACGATGCTTAGAGCCTGTTAACCGGAGGCATATGTGATTATCCTCAGTCGGAATTTCTTGGTGACGGGAATAAACGTGGCTATAGTACAGATGTTAACGCCAAGCTATTTAGCGTTCCGGTACGATGTCGTGTAGAAACCGAAAGGGGTGTGGATTTTCATTCTCCTCATAACAAGTTAGCCCGCTTCTATACTAGATTGCATCATTACTTACCATCAGGTGAGATTGTAGTCAAGGACGAACTTGTAAAGAATAAAAAAAGTCTCGAACGAGTAGATTTGGTACTACGTGTTTAGTCAGAAACTAGAGTACTTTGTGATTTAGTAGTACTTAAGTAGCTGCCCTGCTTTGGTAGTAGATTTGGTAGTACGAGTTTTGAAATGAAGGTAAATGAGGGTAACAAATGGTTGTCTGACCATTTGTTACCATAATTTCTTAAAAAGTTTCATTTCAAATTACAAAATCTTACAAAAATATCTGAACGAAGCACAAATACATGATCTATGGATAGAGTTTTGTCTAGTCATGTGCAAGATTACTAACTAGATAGCAACTAAAACAAATGATGTTAACGTCTGAAGTTTGTTTTCAAAATACTAAATATTAATGTTAGTTGTGTGACTTGCGAAATTATCATGGTTTCATCTAAGTAGAAACACCTTGGAAGCCCGTGAAGCGCTTGCAGCATAAAAAGGTGTTAAAGGTTATAGTGTGTAACTGTAGTGTGTACTTGTCTGTGACGTCATAGCTTTTTAACATTCAGACGCGAGTATAGCTTTTAACATTCAGATAAAAAGCAAAAAGTTGTCTAAAAACACAAAATAACCGCTTACATATTGCTGTATTTTTGCTCGTATTTAAACTTGATTAGAGATAATATACAAAGCCTCCAGATTAAAATTTCGATCAATTATCTTTTCTCTGCTTATTATCTCTGTAGATGTTCTATATCCAAAAATCCACTAACAGCAAAGACTCATCTATACTTAATATATAACGAGGAAAGATTTGATTGTTTGTTTGTTTGATTGAACGCACTAATCTCAGGAACTAGGTACTGTCTGGTTTGAAAAATTGTTTCAGTGTTAGATAGCCCATTTATCGAGGAAGACTATAGGCTATATATTATCCCCATTCCTATTCATTCGGGAACGAGAACCACGCGGGTGAAACCGCTTCAATTTGCAATAATTAATTTCCTACTGATGCCCCGGTCTTATAATTTAGTACATGGGCTTACAATAATAACAAAATAAATGTCTCAGCAACAATAGTGATAAAATGGAAACATGAGAGGTCTAATCATAATTTGTCATATTATGTATCATGTTTTTACTGTGCTATTTTTAGATTTCAAACTATACCTAAATTTATGTTATGTTATTGTGCATATTGTATATGTCGGCTCACACTTCAACTCATTTATATAATTTTAGTATTAACTTACAAAACAGTCTCTTATTGTTATGGCTCTCAATTAAATAAAGATACATTTATTATAATAACATTATGTACAAATTATTACACCCATAGCGAACTAGGTAAACAAAGACTTATTGAAAATGTTCTTTTTAATTTCTTTAATATTTTGAAAAATTATTACACATGTCCAGTACATTTATTCTCTTTACTACTCCTATTTACATCATATTTGTTTTGTAATGGATAAGGTTCTATCAGTTTATTATCAGAACTGTCGCGGATTACGAACTAAACTCCACACAGTCTATATGAATATACTTATGTACGATTATGATATGATACTTTTTACAGAGACGTGGTTAACCAGTGATATTTTTGACAGTGAATTTATAGACTCGCGATACCACGTACACCGTTGCGACAGGAATCGAGTGGCGAGCGGGCGGCGGGACGGTGGCGGCGTTCTGATGGCCGTGCGCCGCTCGCTGTCCGCAGCGCCCCTCGCGCTGTCGCCCGCGCACTCCACCGCAGCGCCACCGCCACCGATCGTGGACTATTTGCTGGTCGAGCTGCTCACACAGAGCGGCCGCCACATCTTAGGCGTAACATATATACCGCCAAACTTAAGCTACGACATATACTCAACATATTTTGACTATTTACATGAAGTTATACTAAATAGTTCTAATTGCTTTGTACACCTTGCTGGTGATTACAACCTGCCGTCAATAAAATGGAACCATACTGGTAGGCATTTAGAACCCCTACTAACGAATACTCAATGTTCAGCTAGCCAACATCTCTGTCAATTTATGTCAGCTTTGAATTTAATACAATTTAATTATATTGAAAATGATAATGGACATGTTTTAGACCTATTACTGTCTTCTGAACGTGAATGTACCATATCAAATGCACCTACTTCATTAATACCGCCTGATAAGCATCACCCTCCTCTTTATATACAGCTTCCCTTTGTCCATAAAAATCTTATTATTCCCTTAAATATCCAAACTCGTTATTGTTTCAAAAATACTGACTATACTATTATCAATAAAGAAATTTCAAGTATTAATTGGGGAAAAATATTTAAAGACAAAACTGCTAATTGTGCTGTTGATACATTTTATGAAATAATCTATGGATTTATTCGCAAACACATACCATCTAAAACTATAAAATCTAACACTTTTCCCGTTTGGTTTAATTCCGCTTTGTTCAAAATATTTAAAAATAAGAAAAAGGCATGGATTAAGTGGAAAAAATATAATAATGTATCTGATTATGAAGTATTTAGTATCTTTAGAACTAGGTTTAAAGTTGAATCTAAAATCCGCTATGATGAATATATGAATTTAGTCGAACACAGTATTAAAATTAATGTGAACTACTTTTGGCAATACTTCTCGAACAGGAAAAATGGTCTATCCATACCATGCAATGTATTTTATAAAAATGAGACAGCAAGCAGTCCTACTGGAGTTTGTATGCTATTCTCAAATTTTTTCCACTCTGTGTTTGTATCATCAGATCTCACTGATGATTTTAATTTAGAAAATATTACACAAGGTAGTGATAACGTTTCGTGTGATGTTATAAACCAAGTAACTATTACTGTTGAAAATGTACTGCTAGGAGTAAAAAAATTAGATGTAACAAAGGGATCTGTGCTAGATAATATTCCACCAATCTTCTTCAAATCAACTGCTGATACAATTTGCAAACCATTGTGCATATTGTACAGCATGTGCCTTCAACAAGGCACATTCCCTACAAAATGGAAGATGGCACGAATAGTACCAGTGCACAAAGGAGGATCTAAGAAAGATGTGGAAAACTATCGCCCAATTTCTATATTACCTGTGCTCGCTAAACTTTTCGAAAAAATTATACACAACGCCATTTATCGTACAATTCACAAAATTATTATACCACAGCAACATGGTTTTGTTCTTCAGCGATCCACGGTAACAAACCTCCTGGAATTCACCTCTAAATTATTTGAAAGCTTAGACAACAACAGACAAACTGATACTATATACACTGATTATCAAAAGGCATTTGATAGAGTAGATCACAAAATGTTGCTTGTAAAACTAGCTTATAACGGTATACGTGGTAATTTATGGAGATGGTTTAAATCGTATATAACAAACCGTACTCAGAAAGTGGTTATTAACGGTTATGAATCAGACATAGTTGTGATTACGTCCGGTGTTCCACAAGGTTCTATCCTAGGACCTCTATTATTTATCATTTTTATCAATGACATTTATAAATGCTTTGTCCATAGTAACTTTCTACTATACGCCGATGACCTTAAAATATTTAAAGCTATCGAAACGCCGGATGATCATCACAACCTTCAAGCTGACTTAGATAGATTTACAGAATATTGTTTGAGAAATAAACTTAGTTTAAGCCTAAATAAATGTAAATATATCACTTTTACGAAGAAAAAATTTGTAAGTAACTTTAACTATTCGCTCTGTGGTGTTAGTCTCGAAAAAGTTAATACTATCAAAGATCTTGGAGTTACATTAGACTGTAAACTACACTTGGACATACATATTGAAAACATTATAAATAAATAATATAAAATGTACGGATTTGTAATGAGAGCAAGCAATAATTTCAAGAAAGCACTACAAATGTACGAGAAACCGCTTATCCTATGAACAACTTTTAAAAAGATATAAACTGCTCTACTTAAAATCAAGACGTAAGCAATTGGAAGTCATGCTTTTATACGATCTGTGTCACAATAAATATGATTGTACAGCTTTAACGCGTAAACTCTGCTATAGTGTGCCATATAAAATGCGTGCACGTAGTGGTCGCGAACATTGCAACTACTAGGTGCCGCACAAATGCAGGTAAACGGTCACCAATAGTAAGAATGACACAGACGTATAATAAGCACTTCAAAAACATAGACATTTTTGCCAGTCGAGTAGGTACTTTTAAAAAGTTGGTCATCGGTACACTTACAAGAGATTAATAATTTTGCTATTTATTTATATACTTTAATTTTATTGTAATTGTGTCATTTCTTTTTTTATTTCATTATTTTCTTTTCTTTGTATAAAAGCTGTTTTTGTTAGATAATTTAATTTGAATATCATTTTTATCAGCCCCATCTACATTTTGTATAATTACTCGTGGATAGAGATGTGGGTTGTGTATGTAAACTATTTGTTTTTAAAATTACTTTAAGCTTTGTAATATATATTATTGTACACAACTGTTTTCGATCCCAAATAAATAAAATAAAATAAAATAAAAAAATACATTTAGGTAACATTTTTAAAATTTTCCACACTTTTACTTTGTGGTATTATAATAAATATTTGCTGGTCCCTGACTATTAAATTATTCTAGTAAGTGCTGCAGCAGCGCCGTTCACACAATGCATGGGCACCATAAATTCTAGCTAACGGGACAAACTTGTCACGTCGGCTTTCGAGGGACTTACCAGAAAAATACATTTGCGGAATACAGTTTCAGACATAGAGAGAAATTACAGTAGGTAGGGTAAAAAAATAAAATGAATATCATAGATAGCATTATGGAATAAGTTATCTATGTTATATATTGTACTTGATATCTTATTTTTTTTAAGTTCTTGAGTTTTTTTAATCTATGGTTATCTAAGGATGGCTTATACCATAATCTGTGACATGTCTTCAACCTATGATGGGAGTGGTTACAGCAAAAACAGTTCAAAAAGGCTAAGGATGCAAAAGAAAAATACGGCAAAAATTATTAGGTTATTTAAATAAATAAAGAAAATTGGTTTATTAAGTTTTTATATACCTACCTCTACAATAGTTTTAAAAGTAGTATAAAGTTAGACAATAATATACGAAACCCATCCTGTTTCTGATTTGAAGAAAAAATGCTAAGTACCTACTAGATATAACTGTAAAGATGTAGAAATAACTGTAGGTAAGAACGTTTTTGCCTATAGTTATAAATTTTGCTTAAATTCACTTAGTCAAATCACTTGATAATTATAACGCTATAATAGATTTACGCAGTTTTCCTTTTACTATTTTGCCACTTCGTATCCTTGCTGCTTATGCCCCCATAAAAAACTAACTGCGCCTAACATCATCATCATCATCATCATGTCAGCCGATGGACTTCCACTGCAGGACATAGGCCTTTTGTAGCTTTTAATTTGATTAAAAATGTTGCAAAAAAAACCTTTGCTTTTAATCTGCAACATTTATTAGTCTTAGCTTTCGTGCATTACAAAGTCTTCTTTATTTGAAACTTCTTTGTTTACACTCGTATGCTAAAAAATCTGGTGTTCACAACAAAGTGTCAATGAATCATATTGGTATTATTCATACCCTCTCTGGTACAGTTAGAAATACCTTCTTTTATAACCTGGAGGAGTACGATTTACTGAAGTTTTAAAAATATTTATATAAACCATTTATACATACCTACACAAAACCTTAAAAAAATAATATACCTGTTCAGCATAATTTCAAAAGTAATTCGAAAGTGATGTTCACCAAAATACGGAAAATGATTTTTATTTATATAAATTAACAACAGTAAACATCAAAACCAAAATGTTTTCCGTAATATTCAATAACTTGTTTACCGAAATGCACCACAAAGCTTTACCCAACGTATTTGTTCTTTTCGACCGGATTCATGTGTTTGTTGTTTCCCCGCATGCATCCCAACTTATGCAACTATTAATTGTAATATTTTACATTTGTTCACTTTTGAAAATATTATAGAAGTTCATAAAGCGCTTGCTGTAACAAAACTAAATCTCAATTATGTAAATCTCTATGTATATATAAACCTCTTTGGCACAGTTTTTTTTTTATAAAACTTTTTAAAACTGTGGTTCTACGCAATGTCTTGGGTTCGATTTCTAGTTAGAGACAGGATTTTATATTTCCTAAAATTACTCAGGTCTGGTCTTGTGCTAGGCATAAGCCGTGGCTGGTTACAATCCTAATGGCAAAGACGTACCGGCAAGCGATTTAGCGCTCCGGTATGATGCCACGTAGAAACCTTCAGAGGTATATGCAGAATAAGCTTACACCTCCTTCATCTAAGAATGTAACGTCACTTAACATCAGGTGAGATCGCAAGTCAAGGGCTAACTTGCCACTAATAAAAAAAAAATGTGAGCCGTCATGGGACGCCTGACAGATGTGGAACGTCGACATTATTTTGTTAAAAGTTAAACAACACTGTATACACTACGGAGACACTATAGGTATCCGAGCTCAGTGTAGCGAGAGAGATGGCTTAAAGTCGGATCGAGTGGGAGAGAATCGTACAGTCGATTGCGCATGGCGACGCGTCGCCACATCGAACACACTACTGCATATAGACTGCATATATACCATCATATAGCGTTGTGAGGCGTCGCCACGGCATGCGTCGCCACGCCAGAAATCGGTTTTACGTGCGGCTAAGATGTTTCACATCAAAAGTTCAAGACAAGATGACATCTATCGTGTCTTCTATTTATGATTATTGTACATCCAGTAATTTATTACTTTTTTATCACCCAACATACAAACTCCAACATCGACGCAAACGTCAAGTAGTCGTTAAGTCCCATATTCAATAACAATAATACATCGGGCGCGCTACTCTACGCTCTTGTAATTTAATTTTGCTGAAGAACCTTATAAAAGTGAAACTTGGCTGTAAAAAGATATGGGTGAAGTCGGGCGTGGTGCAAGTTTAAAGTTTTTATTGAACAATTACTATCCAATATCTTTAGGCTTAAGATTAAAGACGCACATTTAATAATTTCGAGACGAGAAAAATCGTTTCATTTAATACAGTTTAGCCATTTTGTTTGATTATGTAATAAACATACACACTTTAATATTCATATTATGTACTGAAACATATTCATCAATATATACTCAGAGGCACAATTATCCGCCCACTTTAATATACTCGCGTCATATTAAAGAGGTTGGATAATTGTGCCTCTGAGTATAGATATCATTATAATAAAATTCAACTTATTGGATTTAACAATTATAAATAGACAGTAAGCGTTATTAATATTATATATAAATTTAATTAAACACAATATACTATAAAATCTTAATGTCTCACATAATTCACAAGAAATTGAGTTGTAATTAATTAATACAAGTAGAGTGTAGAAACAGGATGGTGCGATTTCTAGTTTTGTACACTTTCAAATTGATTCGATACATAATCAAAACATAATCCGCTGTATCTTATAACTTAAACTGAGCTTACAAGTAACTTTACGATACAGGGTGTCATTACTCTGACATTTGTGTTAAGTTTATATCCCCAACTTTATATCGTACGACGTAAATTGTTTTCTATTAGAACCCCTTCATATTTCTACATTGAACTGACTATCTGTGACATTTTCAACCAGAATTAAAAAATAAAAAATAATACCAATATGACATTTTTTTAGGATTTAGTTGGTTACAGTATTTGATAGAAAATTATAAATTGTGTTTAAAAAATTAGCTAACCACCTTTAAGATTAGCCATATATGGAGACAATTGTTATACCTAGTGCAGAAGTGCATGCTCAAACACCTATGCACTCTCTGTATTCCTTCACCCTTCGAAATATACATTTTAAGATGAAGCTTTAAGGATCTTTCAATATCATCCCTCATGATAACTCGTAGAAAATAAGTGTGAAAAAAAAACGTTTTATACTCAGACAGTTTAGCATCTGCACCCTAGAAATTTGATACCTTCGAATACCACCACGATACAACCTCCATAATTAGTTACTGTACTTAGCTGTAGAAGCACAAGCTAACATAGCTTTCATAAAATGTGGTATATATGCAGGCGTATCTATAGGCAGGGTATATCTCGGTCTACCAGGTTTCGATTGAGATTTTTTTAAAAGTAAAAGATTCAGTAGCTCAGTGCTAAAGGGGCTGGACTCATCACCGAGAGATGATGATTTGATCCCCGCCCGCTGTTCACTGTCGCATTCAATCCTTAGTGTTTTACGACTACTTAGAGGGGAAAGGTAATATGATATTTAAAATATAATATAGCAAATGTTGTTTTTTTTAATGTCTTCTTGTTTTAGGCCTGATCAGAGAACTTGAAACCTCATTATAAAAGCAAATTTATCACCGGTCCAATGAGGTAGTTTTATAAAGTTATATTATTACTAGCGGACCCGCTCAAGCTTCGCTTTGACTTATGATGCACTTCTTCCCTATACCTACCCTACCCTACTCCCAACCTACCCCTACATTTCCTCTACCGTACCTCAACCCTACCCCTACCCTAGTCATACCCTACTTTTACCCTACCCCTAGGATTTAGGGGTTTGAAAAATAGATATTCTCATAGATACCGGATAAACATAAAAAATTTCATCAAAATCGGTCAAGCCGTTTCGGAGGAGTATGGCAACGAAAACTGTGACACGAGAATTTTATATATTAGATAGAACATGTGTGAGGCATTATAGCACAAAGAATATGACCTCATAACGTTAATGCTGGCAGCATTAATGACGCAGTATTCTGTGGTAATGGTTCCTCCTGACAGACGGCATCCATAATGAATGTTATGGAGGGAAGTATAAAGTATGAAAAGTCTTATTTTATCTATTTTAACAGAGGAATTTGTTTAACAATACACAAGCCAACTTCAAATTAATTTATATAAATATTAAGCGAACAAAAAAGGTACTCAATGGTTTTCTCAAGCCTATATTTCCGAGTATGGTTGTAACAGTATTAAGTATTGACAAGCTCAGAGCCAGCTGTTACCACTGGCAAGCAGAAGTTTATAACTTTCAAAATATAAATTTAAACGAAGTTACATCGAACAAAACTTCGTTATTTCCCGCAACTTGGTATGAAGTTTTCACTAACAAAACTTTCATACTTTATATACTTGGCAACATTAGCTAATATTTTCTTTTTGTTTGTTTTTCCCTTTCTTCATATTTTTTAGTTGGTGTGCATGAGCTAATTTGTTTAATATGTTTAATTATGTAATCTAATTTTTTTTTTTTTTTTTTTTTTTTATTGAGAAAGAATACAATAAGGAGCTTAAGCTAACTTATCCTAATAACTATACAAATCATGCCCACGTGGAATGGTGGCAAGAATACTGGCAATAAAAAAAAAAATAAAAAAAAAATCTAATTTTAACAGCTTTTAGTATCATATTATAGAAAAAAAGCTTCCTTTATTTATAAGAGAGGGAATCGGGTCTAAAAAACATCACACTACTCTAAAGCAGACTTGCCGACTTTCACTAATAGTACAGGAAATCTAAAAAAAGTCGTATAAGATATGTAAAAGAATTACATGACTCGAGACTTTTTAACCAACGGTAGGGCGCAACCCGCAACAAGCTTAACTTGAGTACATAGCCCTACTCCCCCTTGGAGTGACTAAAAACTCAAAAAGTTTTTGGATTGTGTTTTCTCCTAAAGTATGAGTTTTACATTCATCTAAAAACATCTACAAAATGTCTGTTGTACTAAAGTTAAGTTTGTTGGGTTGCTCCCTACCAATGCTTAAAATATCTCGAGATAAGTAAGTAATTCTTTTAGTCATATTTCCTAGATTTCCTGTACATAACAGATAATGATCGGTATCGACGCATGGCTTAACTTGTATCCACTTATAGCTTCTACTGAGAATTAATTAGAAATTAAATTCTCAGACTAGGTCTCGCTTCTCATGATTTGTAGCTAAATGTCTTAACTAATCAAAGAGAAATATTATTTCCGAGTAAATGTTTATTATCCCCACGTTAATATTGTAATAATGATAATAAATCTCAACGTCATAAGCACTTCATATCCTGACCTTGTTTACAATGAATCCTCAAGCTATCCCTCTCAAATCACAAGGGGAAGATAAAGATAGATATAGAGTGTCACGACAAGTATCTCCCTCAAAGAGGTTTGATCATGAATTATTCTTAAGCAAATAACTTCTCATAATGAAAATGGAATTTCTGATACCCTCCGGTTAGATTGGAAACCGTGATTTATAATCATTATTGTAAATGACATTGGGGCTGTAATAAGCCTTATAACAGGCACGATGTAATAGACTAACAAGTTTCCTTAGTAAATTTTGAACAAGATTTTTAGTTTGACACTTTTTGTAGTAGAGTACCTTATACATGACTTAATTGGACTTAACTTTGTTAGTTGGGAAAAATATAAACCAGGTTTTTGGAACGAGCGAACCAAGTCAAGCTTCGCTTTGACTTGTTTGACTTGACAACTTCACCCCATTAGCTAGTAAAGCTGTATTAGCCAATGGGGCGCTAACTACGCAAGTATCCAATAAGGCTCAACCTTTCGACGACAAAAGAAACTTTAGTCGCTTATATATAAGACTAGCTAACGCCGCGTGGTTTCACTTGCGTGGTTCCCGTTCCCGTAGGAATATAGAGATATTTAATAATAGTAGCCTAGATAACGCCTGTAGCCTTTCTCGATAAATGGGCTATCTAACGCTGAAATAATTTTTCAAATCAAATCAGTAGTTCCTGAGATTAGCGCGTTCAACCAAAGAAACAAACAAACTCTTCAGCTTTATAATATTAGTATTATTTTTTCTTATTATAGATTTCTTCAATAGTTGACAAAAGGTTCGTTGTATGAAGATTTCCAAAAAAAAAAAAGTTGAGAGCGTATTAATTGTAGTGGTACAGCTTTCTGATATATACTCCTGTGAAAATACAGAACAACAACACGGTAGCTTGTTTCTACTGCCAATTAGCATGGCTCTATTCTACCTATGATTTGGTTAACCGGCAAAGGGCAGCATTGTAAAGTGACTTCCTCGCATGTCCTACGAAGTGTTGCTCTATTAAATAAATAAATAAATAAATAAAGTCTATGCGACATGGTTTGTATCACGTGAGCCAATTACTTCAACTAACACCAGCAGGGTTATTACGTATCTCAGTGTACCACTCAAATAATAAGTCACTACGTTTTTCATCGTATTTTGTTTTCTAACATTGCATTTTTATTAGTGTCATTTTGTCATTTCACGTAAAGTAGCATTAGTATAGTAGTGATAGAAGCAAATAGGAAAGTCATTTTAACAAAAAATCGTTATTTACGTAATAATTACGTTAGATGATCCGAATAACAAAAAAAATAACTAGTACTTGATGTATTACTATCATAGTCAACATCAAGTCAATAACCACGTGGTTATTTCAACAAAATTACGTAAATAACGATTTTGCATCTAAATGATGTTGTTACTAATGATATATAATTTAGAAACTCATTGTTTGAATGGTGAGATACATAATAACCCTGATGGTTGGCCATATTTTTATAATCAATCAAGGTACTATATTCCTTGAATCATAAATTCGTATTAGGACTACAAACCAACAAACCATAACTATAATTAAGGTGTTATTGTGTGGGCAGAGGACTGACTGTCTGGCATCAAATGTTAGAACAGTGCCAAAACTTAAATCTAGTTGTTGTTTGGCAATAGAGCAAGCGTTGCCTGTAATTCTTGATGTATTGTACGAGCTGCATTGTGAATGTGTTAGTATGCAAAGAAATACAGATCTGGCTAGTGGGAGGCTTCGGCAGTGGCTAGTTACCACCCGCAAAGGCAAAGGCGTACCGCCAAGCGATTAAGCGTTCCAGTACGATGTCTAATAACCGAAAAGGGTGTGAATTTTCATCCTCCTAACATCATTATCAACCCATATTCGGTCACTGCTGAGCTTGAGTCTCATCTCTGAATGAGAGGGGTTAGGCCAATAGTCCACCACGCTAGCCCAATGAGGATTGGCAGACTTCACATACGCAGAAAATTCCTCCTCCTAACAAGTCTCAAAAAAAAAAATTCATCCCGCAATCCATTTTAGATTGCATCATCACTTACCAAAAGTTAAGATTGTAGTCAAGGGCTGACTTGTAAAAAATTATAAATATCTTTTTTATTTTATCTATCTAATTAAAAGTGGATTAGGTAATTGTTGGAGTCAAATTTTATCAACCCATCATTAGTCTTGTGGATAACTTCTGACTTGAGATCTTTAACTGTTTATGAGATACCTACTAATAATAAATAATCTTTACTTTAAAAAAAATCAGTTCAATTTCTCAGCATGGTGTTCGGAATTTGATGGTGTTACACTTCTGTGTCTCAGACCGTCGTTGTGCCACCCCAAACATTATTAACATCCGATCTGGTCTTTCTTTTCCTTAAAAAATAATATTTGGCATATCTTTCAAATATAACCAATATTTCCCTTCCCCTCATATTAATCGCCAAATACTGTATCAGGAATATACTGTGTACGACAATAACGAATTGATGATCGAATTGATGACCTCTTGGTTATAAATCCGGCCCCTTTACTGTACAGCTTCTGAATCTCTGGTAGATCATCACTATCGTCGATATAAGTCTTTCTGCCGCTTACGCTTATGCTAAGCAAGTATGCATGCAGTATGTAAGTAAGGTTGTGTTCTTTATGCGGTGCAGCTTTTCTCTACCTAACTAGAAAGTAGTACTTAAACTCGTAAGTAAAAGATACAAAACCTTCTAGAGCAAGTAAACTATTCGCGTTAGATCGGCTTCCTTTTGTACACGCTTCCACCCTGTGAACAAAGTTACATGCAAACTTTAACAGAAAAGTGTTTGTACGCCCACAGGAATTAGCGTTCACTGAAAAAACTCAACACATATACGACACAACAGTTAAACAAAAGTGTACTCTATTTCAAAGGAGCAAGGTCTTTTTCTGGATATTAGGAAAAATGTTTCGGTACTACAGTGTGTTAATTACATGGTAACTTGTTAACTAGTTGCTCACTCGTTATGTACTTTAAAATGTTACGAATAAACGTCTTAATGTAAATTGGCAGAGTATACCTACACATACTGTTCTAGTTGAGAGGATAATTATGTTATTTTTACGTTTTTGGAATTAAACTGAAAGTTAGAAGTTAAGACAAACAAAATTTAGTCATTTTATAATAGCTGAAAACCATCCATGGAGGTACATAAGGAGAATACAGAAAGTTTGTAATAAGATTCCTTAGTTTTAAACTATTTAGAGACCCTCCTGGCTGCCTCTTTGGTCCAGTGGTTAGCCTATGTGGTTTCGGATCACAAGATCCTTGATTCGAAACCTAGGCCTGGCTATATGAGATACTGAGTTTCTTTCTTCTAAGAAATTCTCAGATAGAATTGTCAATCCGGAGTTGGAAAGTTGGTAGTATTACATACTCGTGCCTCGGAAAGCACATTCAGTTGTCGTCATTATCATCAACATCTTATAGTGAACGTTAATGAATTTAATATTATCACCCGCCAACCCGCCAACCCGCATTGGATTAGCGTGGTGGCTCTAAGCTCCATATCCCCTTGCCTATAAGAAGGGAGGCGTGGCCCTGTAGTAGGCCGTTGAAAATAGGCTTAAATGAGAGGTCTCCCTAAGTGTATTTTTAATAATAATCTTATACCTACCATGTAGTTAGCTTGGTGTATGCGTCACAGTACTCAATAACCATAGAAAATATTAAAGAACTACTAATTTCTATGTTTTCATGATTTTATGTTTATGTAATTTTCGTGGCATTTTATTAATATAAATTCTTTTGCTTCAGCATCTTGATAAAGTAAAATTGCTTGGAGGCCATTGGATCAGCTTCCACCTTCACACAGGAAGTAAAACTATAAGAAATTGTAATTGTAAATTATAATACTGTATGACTTTTTCATTTCAAAAGAGCAACTGTTGAGTTTCTTGCCGGTATCTTCTCAGCAGAACCTGCCTTCCGAACCGGTGGTAGAATCTTTACAAATAGTCAACTGACGTGTCAAAAGTGCTTGTAAATTGAGCCTACTTGAAATAAATGAATTTTGATTTTGATTTTGATTTTGATTTTGATTGTTAACGTACTAAAAAAAATCAAATGACGTGTCGCCTTTAAAGATATGTTTACGTCAAAAATAAGTTCAACTTCATAAAATACTAATCGATAAGTATTAAAGTTAACTTTTTACGACATTGCGGCGATTTGATGGCGCTTTACAAGAGATTTAGTGCGAAACTTACACTCGTTAAACTACGCCAACTAACATATTTCTTGATTACTTTTTATGTTCAGTCCCCAAGTACCATCTCGGGGTTTAAGTGGTTTATTACGAGTTCAGAGTTGAACTATGGACCATACACTATAATCCATTTAGAAATATTATGCGAGTTAACAAACTACAATAATTTTGCAAATGATCTTCAAATTTTAAAATTTTGTTTAGTATCTCTCTCTATAGTCGTTCCTTTATTACTGAAGATCGTGGTCCTGGTAAGATCCCAGCCTCCTGCGGATCCACGGCTCCTGTTGTTGTTGGCTTGTTTAGTATTAATTGTTTTATTTAACATATTTGTTACCTAAATGTAATGTTATCTCCTGTTTAAATTATAAAGATATTCCCGTATGCCAGCCAATTATAAAGATGTCCATCGCGATATTGTATACACAATTCCTAATACATACGTTCGTCTCAATTTTAATGGTGTTGTTCATACGTCCTTATCAGCTGATAGACGTCCACTACTGGACATAGGACTCTTGCATGGACAGCGATCTCGAGCCGCCAGCATCCAGCGGCCTCCTGTAACCCGCTTGATATCCTCGGTCCACTTAGTGGGAGGTCGACCAACACTGCGCTTTCCGCTGCGGGATCGCCATTCCAGCACCTTGGGCACCCAACGTCCATAGGCTCTTCGAACTATGTGGCCTGCCCATTGCCACTTCAGCTTCGCGACTCGCTGAGCTATGTCAGTGACTTTGGTTCGTCTGTGGACCTCCTCATTCATACGTGTAGCTCAAGAAATAAAGTTTGAGCGGAGTGATGCCCTACATAATATAGCTCACAGATGCTATGGCTAACTTTACAGTGTCCTCTAAAGGTAACAGACTGATAAAGTGTTAAAATTAGAAAACTTTTTTATACTTATGAATTTAGCTATAACCTTTATGTACTTAATTTTTTTTTTGTATAAGCCTCCACGCCTGATGGTAAGCGATAATGCATTTCATGGTGGAACGCGCTAGCTTAAAAGATGCCCATACTCTTGACTTGAAGATACCAATATTTATAGGTGGTGGGGAAAACGGATGTTGGAAGAACATACCACATCTTTGCAGTGCGTACATCCAGAAACTATATACAAATAAAAAAAATAAACTACAAAACAAAATCAGGTCTACTGAACCTTTATAAAAACAGTATAATTGATGGTGATCCCCTCGGTCCAGCAATATTTAGTTTGGCAATAAATTCAATAATCCATAGTCTAAATTCAAAATTAAATGTATGGTACCTCGATGACGGCACTTTGGGTGGTGATTCACAAACAGTTTTAGCTGATTTATTACAAATTTACAATAAATTTAGAGATATTGGCCTTGAGCTAAACTTCAATAAATGCGAGTTGTATATTTCTGACTCCGTAGATTCTCATCTGGCATCACAAATTCATCAAAATTTCAGTAACGTCGCGCCAAATATTAAAACCGTTTTCAAGGATAGTCTACATCTCCTTGGATCACCCGTCTTTGATGAAGCCATCCCTCCTCTTCTAACTAATTCGATTTCAAAATTTAATAACCACTCGGACCGCCTACTCAAAATTAGCCGCCACTCTGCTCTTTTTATTGTAAAATTCTGTTTACTAATACCAAAATTCACATACTTGCTCCGCTGCTGCCCTATATGGAAACATGACCATCTAATTTTACAAATAGATTTGCTTTTAAAATCACAAATCGAATCCATTTTAAATATTAGTTTGAACGAACAGGCATGGACCCAAGCCACTCTACCGATTAGGTACGGTGGTTTGGGTACTCGCAAAATTTCCGATATTGCTCTGCCAGCATTCTTGGCTTCAATCCATAGCACTTTCGATCTCGCAGGTAAAATCCTCAAAGCCCCTTCGGCTACAAACTGCGAGATTGCATGCTTGGATGAGGCTAAGAATGCATGGCTAACTGGATCAAATCATTTCCCGACCAGACCAAAAACACAAAGGGCTTGGGACACTATAATATCAGCTTCAACGTTGAATTCTCTGCTTGAAGTCACATCTGGCAGGGACCGGGCGAGGCTTCTGGCATCTTCTAGACCAGAGTCAGGCCATTGGCTCCATGCTTATCCATCACCTAATACTGGGACTTTAATAGACCCAGAATCATTCCGCATTGCCGCTGCTCTTCGGGTTGGAGCTGTGCTATGCGCGGAGCACAATTGCACATCTTGCGGAGCTCGCGTAGATGAGCTCGGCCACCACGGACTCGCCTGCCCTTCAGGCGCCGGCCGCTTGTCCCGCCATTCCGCGCTTAATGACATCCTTAGAAGGGCGCTCGTCAGTGCTAACGTACCTGCCGTTCTGGAGCCTCAGATCGTGCGCAACGATGGCAAGCGTCCCGACGGGATGTCATTAATTCCCTGGAGTATGGGTCGTGCGCTGGTGTGGGATGCCACTTGTGCAGACACTTTAGCTGCTTCATACATCCAGTCGACCGGCAGACATGGCGGGGCGGCGGCAGACATGCGGGAACGTCAAAAGTTTTTAAAATACAGTTGTCTCGGCGCCCAATATGAATTCGTCCCGTTTGGCGTCGAGACACTAGGTCCGTGGGGCAGGAGCGCTCAGACTCTCCACAAGGAGATCTGCAAACGCCTCAGAGAGGCAACAGGCGACCCTCGGGCGGGCAGCTTTCTCGCGCAAAGAATTTCTATCGCAATTCAGCGCGGGAATGCTGCCTGCGTGATGGGCACCCTACCAAGGGCGGCAAATTTCGATAATTATTTCTAGGTATTAGTTTTAATTTATTTTAATTTTGTAGTTGTAGTTATATTTCCTTATATTTTATTTTTATAATAAGTTTAGCTAATTTAAGTATTATCTTCATTATGTATAATTGAAATATTATTAATATTACTCTTGACACTTTTATGTTCTGCTTAAGTATTAAATTAGAAGCTCACAGCCGGATAGCCTTTTATCTAATAAAAAAAATTAACAACACATAAAATACAAGTCTATGAAAGTAACTAATAACTTTGCACTCGTATTTACTTACAAAATTTAGTAGAAACAAAGCAAATTAATGTGCATAATATTTCATCTTGTCCAACATGCAACATTGGAGCGTGTGTTTAGAACCAGACTTTGCACTTTGTATAACAGTTTTCAGCTGTAAAGTAGTCAAGAGTATAAAGATAAATGGTTCAAAGTACTTTGTTATGGTATATGACAAATAATATAAAAAAGGTCATCCGAGTAGTTCTTACTCTAACGTGGTATTACCTACGGTTTTGTTTGTTATTTATTTTATAACTTATTGGATAGAAGCAGGCGTTACTTTGCGGAAGTTCATCATGAATAGATAATAATTTATTTATTTTGCTATCATACGCGAAAAGCGCACGAACCCATGCGAAAACGTCACACAGATCCGACAAAATACTCTTTATGTACGTTTCACCCTTATAATTTATTGTTATTTTATTTATTTAACAAAAAATTATGATAAATTTTAATATTTTCAAAGGAAATCCGACGAATTGTTGCAGCCACCCATAAACGAGCAAAAACTCTGAAAGTTTCCTCTGATATTAAAAAGTCTAAATATTTGGCAACTAACTAAGACGTATATTCGTAAGCCCTTTGAGACAAAGGGCAGACGCTTTTTAATGTTAAAGTAGTTCAGTGCTGCTTTGGATTAGTTAGGTCACCGAGCTAGAAGACTTTTAGATAACGCATTGATTTGATTTAATTAAACCTTGTAGCATCGTATTAGCCTGTCAAGACGGTTGTTCTAAAAGATTTTTTGATATGAGTGATGCAATGTGTTAAAACATTCACTAATTCGAGGTTACTACACTACAATTGATGAATGATAAAGATGCTGAGAGGCCATTGGATCAACTTCTGCCTTCACACAGGAAGTAAAAGATATTGTTATGATTTAAACAAACGAATACAACGGTCGGTAAACAAATCATACATGTATGTTTTTTTAAACCGACCGATAAGTATATAAGAAGAGCAACTGTTGAGTTTATTGCCGGCTCTTCTTAGCAGATCCTGACTTCCGTACTGGTAGTAGAGCCACTACAAACGGACTGACAAGATGTTTCAAAAGTGCTAGTTAACTAAGCCTACTTGAAATAAATTAATTTCTTTTATGTTGACTTAAGACCTCAACGTCAAACGACTGTTCGAATAATGTAGTGAAGTTAATACTTTTTTAAAAAATATTTTAGAGACACTTCACAATTTTGTTCCTGTTTATCCTTTTTACCACAGAACAGCAAGACACAGTCAATGTTGGCACCTACGTGGTTGAAATCCAGGCGACCCGGACTAAACTTTGCGTAAACGTTTTTAATCCGAACAACTACATTAGGGCTTTACGGTGTCTATTTCAAATGCCACTTACAATCAGTAGTTGTTTTTTATCAGGCATAATATTAGTCCATTTCCAGCCCAATTAATTACCATAAAAAATAGGTGTAAAGATTCAAAAAAACAAAAAAAAACAAAGTTTCCCGAAGTCGAGGTGGCCGCAACCTAAGTGCCCTAATCTCACCACAGAACAGTATAAAACAATTCCCCAGTGTGATTGCTGTGTGATTGGGTTGCTGGGTATCTCTTCCGCGACCCGTGTCATCTGTCATCCTCAGTGCGTGTGACGACCAAAGAGATTTTTATCTTACGAAAGGACCAAATTAACATCCTTTCGTTTAAGCCTTCCCGAATAATAAAGTAGACCCGTGTTATAATATTCCTTTTCTAAAAGAAATTATAATTAAGGAAGTGAAGGTTCTTTGCATGTAAATTTATTTTTTGTTCATAGCTATACCTGTGTATTGTGCGTACATACATCGCATTTCAACACTTCAAAAGAAATTCCATCTGGTCTTAGAAAAATCTCAGTACCAGCCCGGATTTCTAAAATCTGGTTTCCTTAGAATATTAAGCCGTGTGTCCTGGTCATTATCTGATCCTAGATTTGCTGATTAAAAAAGCATTGTTGGCTTGTCTTTCACCTAGTAGGAGGTTTTATTGACACCGAGTTTGTGATAGTTGGGTTACCTTCCTTCGGTGCAAGTTATCACCAGAGGGCGCTTTTAAATTTAGGAATAGGTATACGTGCCTATAAAAATATCTAGTTAAAATTCCCGAGCGTGCCCGTTTTTATTACCTGTTGAGCACGTCCCGGTAATTAATTTTATGCGGACGAGTGTAATAAAAGTGGGCCGAGTTAAATGAATTGAAATGCCTATAAAATCTATTTAAGTGTACATCGAGTCATGTAAAATGAACACTGTTTAGTGGCACTCAATATGTATTGAATAAGTTTTGTTGGTAATAATATATATATTAAGTACATAACAATGTGCTATAAACCAAGTTTTTATTAATTATTATTTAATCTATATTATTAATTAGTGTTTACGTTATGTCAATACTAAACTAAGTGTTTAATTTATGTAAACAGCCACCTGTCTTGGTAGCTGTTCTCTGTGGCGACTGTCAACTGTCAAGTGTCACCTGTCACCGGGCTTTTAAGAGGGAAAAATATTGTCGTGTCATCGAGGACTGAGATGTTAAAAGTTAAACTAAAAAGTGTATAGAATTATAAAAGATTGTGTATCGAAGGGCTTTAAAACAACAGTGATAATCTAATTAACAGTGGAACAGCTTTAATTGTTGTTTCTCTTTCAATAAGAGCAACACAATAAACTACAAAGCAATAAATAAAAAATCTCTTAACTTACAGTGTATTGTTATTTTAACATAAATAACATTATATTTATATTATACACTTAGTAAAAACCCTCGAATTCGAAATGTTGGCAGTAAGTGTGATGTCAAGAAAAGCATACGTTTAAGATAAAAGTTATTTGAAAAGTCCCGAATTTCACGGGGGCTACATCGTAGATGATGATGATGATTTATTTGCAAGAAAAGTTAACGTTATTAATATTATGGCTTTATAAGAAGTTTCAAGGTGTTAAAACAGCTCATTCATTATCGTTACAACATTAACTGAAATCGCAGTCAATTAATTATGTAATTGTATTGCTTTTTTAGAACCCCTTGTTCTTTTTACGTGATTTAAACTATAAAGGGTAGATATTTGAGCTGGGTCAGTAAAGGCAGACTAGGTAGATTAAAATCATTACCTTCATGGTAATGCCAAAATCGTTCAAAGCCCGGACTTAGGTTGTAAGGTCGAATTATATTCTAGTAGATAGAAGGGTCAAATTTATAATACTGTATTAACTGTACTTAGCACTAATAATAATAATACTGTTTTATTGTATAATTGGTTTGAATTCGAAGCATAGACGATGTTGTTATACTCTAATTACATTTAATTAGTTATCAAAGCTCAAGAGTATTTTCATGTAAGATCCGTTATATCAATTATTATTAATTTATTAAATTCCAATTGCCCTGACAACTACTTTGTCAAAATTGGCTATACAATTTACCGACTGTTGAACGTACTTATAAGTAGATACATATTGCTAAAATCATAAGCCTTACCCCTAATTGGGTAAAAAAATGAAAAATGTCATTATAAAATGCAGCTGTAGCAAAATTTTTTAAGCAAAGACCCGTTTGGGACTGCTTTTTTAAATAAAAACATCAAAGTGTGTCAGTTTAAGAATCTTACACACCCCAGATCACATGTAGGGCGCGTTTCCACCCCTGTTCCTACGTTAAGGCTACTTGACATGATAAATTACCTCTTTTCCCTATCTATGGACCTTTTAAGAAATGGAATAACCCACATAGTCAGTAATATGATAAACTTGTTTGCGAATTGAATACGCCTTAATGATTTAAGTTGTTGTATTTGAGGAAGACGCTTTGGATGCAGTAGTAGGTACACAAAGGTTTTTGTATGTGAAACGTCAGCAAAGCAGAAACACAATGGGGATAAACTTGGAAACCCGCTTTCAAAAACTTTTGCTTATAGTATGACTACTGATGATAATTAAATAAATAAAAAAAAATCGGGTATTTCAGTTTCTAAATTGACATAAATACATTCGAGTGTGGAACCTTCTTTTAGAAGTAGTATAAACTACTTCTGTATTAGAAGACCCCGCTCTTCCATAGCTAGTATATAGTAAAATAACAGATTTTAAATGAACATCACTATATTAATTAATAATAATAGGTGGTTTGAAAACACACACAGTGTGTGTTTCAGGATATAAGTTTTACTTTTTCTTAATTCAGAGACGATAAATATTTAATAACTGTTTTCTTGCTTTCCTTAAGTATTACTGGGTATATGTTGAGTTTTTTGTTTAACTTATTATGTAAACATCATAATAATGACAAACATCAATGTCTCAAACTGTGAAGGAAAACATTGTGAGGAAATTCTCTACGTGTGTGAAGTTTGCCAATCCGCATTGGGCCATCGTGGTCGACTTTTCGTCCCGTCTCATTCTCAACAATGAGCCGAATATGGGTTGCTAATGATGACCGTTATAGATTTATATGTGTATTTTTTTATCCCGTCAATTTGCTTTTGAGGAGCGTGGTAGTGTTCCAAAACACCTCTTTTATAAGAGTGAGGTCACTAAAATAATAGTCTGGTGATGATATTGGGTGATGGTAACAAATAACTTAGGAAAAATTACCTTAAGTGTTATTATTAAAAATACAAAAAGACCAATTAAAAAAATTCAAAATCAAAAATTTTAAATATTTTTTTTAAACTAGGTTCTTTCTACATTTGCAGTTTTCTCATGCCTATTTGTATTAAATAGTTAATTGAAGTGGTCGATTGTATCAAACATTTCCGTTTTTGGCTTTCAAATCACCATATTCAACAGGAAACCGAAACACGCTTCAAAGAGACCGAACACGCTGTATTGTGCAACTACAGATGTTTGACCATATTGCCGTCATGTTGAATAACCAAATATGCTTCCGATATCCACAAAGGAGTGTTCATACACCGCCTCAATAACTTATAGCACTTTAATACGTATTTATTTTTAAGGCTCTGACTTACAAGTTGCAACCTTTTTTAGCCTCATTGCATATTTGTTATTCATTTGATCATCAAACTTATTAAGTCCATTTGTTGCTGCAGACTTTGCTGATTCTATCTGTGAAACCTCATAAAAATCCATTAAGCTATTCCGGATATTACGGTAAACTGACAGAAACACAACTTTTTTTAGTATAGTTGATTTGCAAACCATGTACTACCATCAATGTTTCACATAATATGTAGACAATATACTCGTAGCTAGGAGCAGCAGTGAGCCGAATATTGGTTGATAATGATGTGTTATATTATAATGAATTTTCAACTGATTTGAAGTACATACTCAACTTAATTAAGAAGTGAAAAAGTAACTAAAAAGGCAGCAGTTCAAAGATATCAGAACCGTAATATTTATTGCTCGTTATAAACTCTGAGGCCGTTTCAAGCGTGAATCATAAAAAAACTTGTTTAGAAATTTCGCCCATTAAAAGTTTCAGTATATTTATCGCGGATCTCAAAGCGTTTCATACACACCAATTGCGCCGATGTCTGAACATTACAACATTTTAAGTTGTTTTTTATCGCTTGGTCTTGTATAGGCTGTAAAAGTTTTATCTCATATTATGTTTAAACGAGAAATTATTGTGTGTAACTTCTCTTTTGCTAAAACAGTACGCACATGAATAACAAAGGCGCTTGAAGGCAATTGGATTAGCTTTTATAGCCACAGAAAAGAAGTAATAAAATATTACATTATGATATAAGTTAGCGGTAAGTTGAAAATTACAGCCGAGCCTTGGCGAGAGCTATAGTAAGGAAGCAGAGGCTGTAATAATCAAAGCGCACGTATGTCATACGACATTTTATACCACATTTGCGAGGAAACACACTTTTAACACACTATCTGAAAATTAATTTGCATCTTTGACGCCCGCGACTTTGATGGGCCTACTTTCTTAACCTGGCCTTGTCGCAAAACCTATTAGTGGACGTCTATTCTATGAACTACCTCTCTGCTAAATTCCATCTTTGTAGTTGAAGTGGTCTTTGATATTTTCCGATGATAATTAGTTAATGAATTTCACTTTTAGCTTTTACAAAAGGCGATAGGTAGTTCTTTAAATGGCGCGTATTGAAGGAAGTCCCGCAAGCGCACGAATGATTTTTTTTTACAAATTTCAATGCTTTGTTTTAAGTCAACATCGTAAAATTAAAAAAAAAATTATATCGTAAATAATTATTTTATCAATATGTCTTAAAAGAACAAATCCTGAATTTACCGGCTCTTTTCAGTAGAAAACTCCGTCACAAAAAGCCCTATCGTGAAAAACAGCAATTTGTGGTTGAAGGAAGATAAGCACAAAAAACAATATTGAGGCAGCAGATACATCGGCAATTCGTTACATTATGCAGCCCCACAAGGCGCAACGTTATCCGCTGACAAGATATAATTAATTTATACGCCAGCTTAGTTTCGGAAAAGGCAATATTTCTCCCAAGACGACGTGTTAATTCGACCGTTAACGGAAAATATGGCCGACGATACAATAAGGCTTTGACTTTCGTGATTGTGGTAAAGATTCTTTGATAATAAACAGTCAGGGTTTAATAAACGTTTTCTTAGCTACCTTAGTCGTTGAGGATTTTTAAACAAGTCCTGGATTCTAAATCATAGATTTTAAAAGAATGATTCAGCCCCTATAGTCAAGTAAACTTCGTTTTTTTTTCTACGATTGCAAACGCTTCGAAAACTAGAGAAATGTATCGGAATGACAGATCTTGATAACGTGATCTGTCGATAGCAAATGTAATTCCCATATATTTTTCTATTTTTGGAAGCGTTTGCGATAGTAGAAAGAGAATCGTCGTGCCACATGGCTACGGCGGCAGGACTGTTAATGATAATGACAGGTTCGACGACTTAACACACAAGCACCAATTAAGCGCATGGGAGCTAATTAAGAATTTTTTTAGATAAAAATCTAATATTAATAATCGCGCGAGTCAGGGCTTAAACCTTTGACCAATTTCGTCTGTGTTCATCCTTCTAGCACAACGATCTAAACGATCATAATTAGACACGTTTCCGTGACCATGGTCATTTTATATAACGGTCTTAGTGGTATACAAGAACTGCTCGGTTTAATGTATAAAACACATACACAAATGTATATGTACAGTTGTACACAGATAATCGCCTCTAATCATTACCCACAGAAATGTATCCAAAGGCTAAACCTCTTCGGTTTACGGCCTTATTACGTTCAATTTATGCTCGCGCTCTGCGACTGGCGCACGTGCCGCGCCTGGTAATGTAGACGTGACGACACGAGTAATCGTAGAACCATAGCCATAGATATTATCATAGAGACATCAATAGAAATGGCGGCACACGTCAACTTGGTGCGGTGCAAGTGAATGAATGATTGAATGAAGAACAAGTTGTAAAAAATAGTATCGTAGACAAATAAGTGCCTCAGCACGAAGCTACAACCAACAGTGGTTAATTTTCAGTCAATATGGATATGCTGTCACTACATACACCTCTGCACTAAGATCCTACGATGACAAAAACTATTTCGTAAAAGCTGAAAGTTTGTCAGCTTATGCTTCTACCAACTATGGCACGGGACCCTTGAAATCGAGATCAAGGTTTAGTGAAAATTTAGTACTTCTATTGCTTGAGAATTGCCCAAGTAGTTGAGGAAAAGCTTTTTTTTACTTTCTCTCTCGTTCAAAATCACGGTAAAAATACTCACACACAATAATAGTAATACATACAACACAGCTGCTGCCTACTGTCCTTATCTACGGTAGGAGTTTAACCTGACAAACTTGCAGTCTTTATAACCTGATGAAATTCTACTTCAAAATTCAAGAGACGAGAATAACATTCAAGTACTTTGTCTAAATGGACAATTCAAATAGCTCCGCTCTAGGCAATATTGTTAATTATTATTATGATGTAACGCCTACACGGAACAATTATCTGCGATACTTGGAAACACCAAAGTTGCTCCATGTATTGCCGTAATGTAATGAGGAACGTGGAGTAATATGGATCAATTTAGAACTCTGCACACTCACGAATGCAGAGGTGGATTTACTAAGGCTAAGTAGGCTAAGGCCAAAGAAATTTCCCAACATAATTAATAAATGTGAAATAATATTTCCGAAAATAATTATCAAATTATATTGAAATTGCTCCAGATTCCAGATTGCTCCACAATTAACTAAACGGTACCTAGCAATAACTATTTTATTTTATTATATTGTAAGAAAAGAGTAGGCTGATAATCATGTGTCGATACTTTAATATTGTCGGAATATTGTTTATTTTCTCTTGTCGACGCTATAAAAAAAGCCAAGTCAAGTTTCCGCCGACAACACTAGTTATAATGGAACACGCCATTTCTATTGTAAAAATATTTTTATGGTCCATGGCCATTTCCATTACTAGCTTTACACGACGGCGTCACTCGCTAATGTCAAGTTACTGCGATGCTTGGAATTATTTATAGTCATTCTTCGTTCAGTGGTTAACCATAGATCATGAAGTCCTGGGTTCGAGTTAGCTCGAAATACGTTAGTTTAGTGTTAAATAATATTGGGATGGAAGTGATATAGTACATAATTATCATTTTCCAGACTTCCTAGGATAAAGTCTTTCTAGTGCAGGGTTGCCATTCCAGCATCTTGGGACCCCAATGCCCATAGGCTCTTCGAACTATGTGCCCCGCCCACTGCCACTTAAGCTTCGTGACTCGTTGTGCTATGTTGGTGACTTTATCAATTTGTTTATATTTCATTTTATTATAAGTTCTAGATGGCGCTAGTAGTACGTTATGCCACGGTAACGTTTGGTGTTACAAATGGTATAAGTAAAATCTATAATTGCGAAGTAATGTATAGAATTCGTCCAGTATTATTATAAGTATAGGTAAAATGGTAGTGAGGGTGTCACTATGAGTGACAGGTTGATAAACTACTTCAGTTGATGTAAACATTTGGCGAACAATATCAATAACTTATATGAACTTTGAAACAAAGACGTAGTCTTTATATTGACTACGTGATGTTAATTAGAAACTGTTTATACAAGCAATTATCAATTTACTTCTATCTTAAATTTTATGATTTCTTTTGTCATCTATCTGTGCTATTAATCACTGGTTAGGTCAAAGGGCAGACAATTATATAGAAAACCTTTCAATGAAGGCAACTTGATAGTTCAACTACCTTATTGGTCCAGTGGATTGCCTGCTGACTGAAGATCATAAGGTCCAGATTTTTGGCTCGGGCTGTAAAAGTTTCCTTTATTATTTTACTTTAAAAAAAAAACAAATTCAATTTATATAAAGCAAACTCATAAAAGTGCAGTTGACGCTTAAAAAGATGCGTAAAAAGAAAAACATAATAACTTTTATATTAATAAATATCTATACATGTTTAAAATTTGGTATAATAGTTAATTCATTAATCAAAATATTTCAATATTTTAAATAACTTGTATCTGAAATTTGTGATGATTTACAGATTTTAGAACATCGCAACAGAGCGATAAAAGTTTTACAATACCCTATTTACAGCCAAAAAAATGTAGTAGAAATATTTTTGGACTTCTTCATTTAAAATGGCTACACGGAATATAATAAAAATAAATTGTCAGTCATTATTTCTAATCACGTAGAGTAACCAAAGTAATAATACCTCATCAATATTTCATTAGGGGTTTTGGCATTAACCGTTGATACCCTCCCTGAGTAACAGAGCACGTAAACTCAAATTATTACTTAAATCACTCTGACGTAGGGGATGGAAAGGGGTAAATAGGGATGAGGTTCTCTTTTATCTGCTCAGCTTTTTGTTTTCAAAAAATGTAATTACATTTTATTATTAGAGTGTAATTTTTGTGTCACTTAGTAAAGCAGTAATATGGAACGTAGGTACCTACTTGTGTGTGTGTCTTCGGTGAATTTGTTTTTTTTTTTTTTATAAATGAGTTTGTATGTAATAAAAATAGGAGAAATTACGCATTCCTTCATTACCTTAGAATAAATTATACACAGTATTAAGGGGATGGGGCTGTTGAAATTCCTGATTAAATTCTTGTTTAACTTCGTTCTTATACTGAAAGATATTGACCGTAAAAAGTTATTTTAAGACAATGGAGCTTCTATCAAGAAAATCATCAAAAACATGACGATATAGATTTTTATTTAAAATCTTAAGAATAGCAAATAACTGTAATAAATAATATAATTAGGTAAAACACAAATAACATAATTTGGTGTTTCTTATATTAAGATTACCACCAACATACAATAAGTAATATTATATTTAAAGTTCAAATTATTGGATCTATTCATGCCTAAACGATCCCTTAAAGAAGCTCGATTTTCAGTCGGGAAATTGCTTCAACGCAACAATAGGTACAGGAAACAAAACGGTAACTTACATCAAAGCCTTTAGGTATTGAAACAGTCCGTATGGCCATCGAAGCATATTACACCAATAGGAATGTCTCTTTGCTTTAAACAATGTAATAAGATTTTAGTAATACGCCTGTACAGCGAATCAAAAATTCAATATCAGCGAACAGTGATAGGCCAGTGGTTATATTCGGAAGGCATAGGTTCAAATCCGTCCGCGGCAAGCACCTCCAACTTTACAGTTATGTGCATTTTAAGAAATTAAATACTTCGTGTCTCTAACGCTGAAAGGAAAATCATTAAACATCTTGAGGAAACCTGCATACCTGAAATTTTTTTTAAATTTCTACGTATGTGTATGGGATAGCGTGGTGGACTATTAGCTCCCTCTCATTTTAACAAGAGACTCGTGCTCAACAATGAGACAAATAGAGGTTGTTATGATGATGTAGATTGTAGATGATAATTATTTATTTATGGATATTATTGTCTTGTCAAAGAGTCCATTGTTGTTTTAATAATATAGTCTGTAACAAGAAAGCAAGAGAAATTATATTACAATCTTAGTTTTACATCCTTAATTAAGATGTTGTGGCAATAATGCAGTATCACCCTGACTGCTGTATAACAACAGATTAGCAGCGTTATTTCTTGACGCGATATTGTAACCTTCCGTGCAGAAAATGAGCTCATTATGCCTACTTTGCTGAGTTGCGTGGGAACTGAGCAAATAGTGAACGTGGCTATTTATAACGCCCTCTAGAAACAATAATAATTTATTAGTTACAGTTGCTTAACTTAACAAATATTTTTAAAGCGAATATGAGTAGTGTCAGTGAGAATGAATAATTTTTATCTGACTGTATGGCTAAATAACAGATCGACTGACAGGTTGAATGACTGATCCAATGAGTCTATTTGTCTATCTATTATCTAATATCAGTTTGAAATGGGAGCGAGATTATTTCGTTTTGTTGTTTTATGATGGGCGTCCACAGATCCGCATCGTACGCATTGGACGCATCGCATCAAACAATAGTATAGAAAGTCATACAAGTGAGTCCACTTAATCGCATCGAATGGATTTTATCTACCATAAAATTAAAAATCCATTTAATGCTATGCGTCCGATTAATACAATGCGGATCTGTGGACGTCTGCCAATAAGTGTTGTTCTACTTATAGGTGGCGGTATTTCCAGTTACCATTGGTGGATATAACGACAGTGATAGCCCAGCGGATATGACCTCTACCTCAGATTCCGGAGGATATGGGTTCGAATCCGATCCGGGGCATGCACCTCCAACTTTTCAGTTGTGTGCATCTTATGAAATTAAATATCACGTGTCTCAAACTGTGAAGAAAAACATCGTGAGGAAACCTGCATATCAGAAAATTTTGTTAATTCTCTGCGTGTGTGAAGTTTGCCAATCCGCATTGGGTCAGCGTGGTGGACTATTGGGCTAACCCCTCTCATTCCGAGAGGAGACTCGAGCTCAGCAGTGAGCCGAATGTGGGTTGATAATGATGATGATGATTAGGTGGACGGTGTTTGTGTGTGTGTAAATTATTTATTCATATAAATATTATAAATAAAAGTGCACATATACATTGTTTAGTTTCTCGTTTAAAAAAAATATTTCGTAGCACATCTCTAAATTCAATGTAATTCGTAAACAGTGTAGGATATCAATACACAATATGATTTTCTCAACGTTTTCCACAGAGCAATAACACCGTGATTGGATTACGCACTAAAATATTTTCCGATATATAAAACGACACTCCTGTACGTGGGTCACATATGATACTGAACGTAAGTGTCGGCACTGGTTTGAAGCATTTATTTTCTTAACGTGGGAAACGATCCTGGACCCTATACTGACATGGTACAGTTTGCCACGGATTGCAAGTTGTACACATCCCCCGGTGTTTGGCTACCGAAATAAATACCGACACGTGGCACGTCGATACTCTTTCTACAACCGGAAACGCTCCGATAACTAAAAAAGAATATGAGATTGACAATTAATATCGACAGGTCAGAAATGGAAGAGAAATAATTTAGAGGCAGTTAGCACAACTTAGTGCTACGCAGTTCCGATTTGAGTTGAGTAGGTATATTGTGAATTTATAAAATTAAGCAATTTTTTGATAATAATTTATTTGCTACAATTCATGTGAAAATACCTAAATCTGAATCAATTCTTAGAAACACCCAAAAAACAACCCAATGGGCGCTTTTAATATTGATTAATTTCTGATAAATGTTTTCTTATTTCCCTTTTTGCCCATTCTGAACTCTAGAAATAGAACAATTGTTAGCTTTACGACAACACAATAGGCTGAATCATTACAACAATTTTACTTTGTCGTATTCCAGTAGACAAAGAGCTACCGTTGGCAGCAGATGACCGATTTAACCCGACCTAGCCAGTACTTTCGACTACCATCGGTCTTTAATAATCTGATTATGGTAACGCAACATGCGTTATTTACAATGTCACATGAAAATGTGACAGCAGAACTAAAGCGAAACTGTACAATTATCAATCTCGTCTCGTTATGTATTTATTATCATTATCAACCTAATTTTTAGCGGCCCACTGAAGGTTTATCGTATGTATATAATATTTATAAAAAAATAATTACCACGTGTCTCAAACGGCGAAGGAAAAACATCGTGAGGAAACCTGCATACCAGAGAATTTTCTTAACTCTCTGCGTGAGTCTGCCAATCCGCAATAGGCCAGCGTGGTGAACTATTGGCCTAACCTCTCTCATTCTGAGAGGAGACTCGAGCTCAGCAGTGAGAAGAATATGGGTTGATAATCATGACTGATGACCGAACCGGTGTAGAATCTTTACAAATAGTCAACTGACGTGTCAAAAGTGCTTGTACACTGAGCCTATTTGAAATAAATGAAATTTGATGTTTTTTTTTTATTTTTTTTTTTTGAGTTTACTCCTACTTTAGAAGAGGGGATCTATGGAACCTAGACCTATCACGATGCTTCAATGACAGTTGGGTAAGCGTGATAATGGGTTCTTTAACAATCATTAGCAGGGTTATTATGTAACTCGGTGTACCATTTAAACAATCAGTCACTACATCGTTTTTAAGCCTCCACTAGATCTTAGTCTATATTCTATTGTCGTTTTCTTGCTGGTCTATTTCTATTTTTATCAATGCAATATTTTTCTATTCCCCTTTTTCTTTGAACCAGCTGACGGGAAAATGTTCTTTTGCAAGTCAATTTAATAAATAAACGGAGGGTAGAACAACAGCAAGATAAAGTGTACATTTGTAGTTATTCCGAATCGGTGATAAAAACTTGGGAGAATATATACAGAAGTCAATTGTTACTACTTCATCTTCATACTTTATCCAGAGTTAAATATTTTCTGATATGTTTATGCCTGATTTCCATGGAACAAAGTCTATATCGCAACCCACCAAGATGTTCTATCGCGAATAGGTGGGCTAAGAAGGACATTTTCCTTCCACAGCGCATAAGTTTTCACTGTAAGAAATAATTATCGTAGAAATTGTTTTGATCGTTCTTCTTCTAATGCTGTTTGGATTCTAGCTTTATGCTTTATTTTAAAAAATCAATAGTGATTTTTTAAATTGCCACAATACTGTGCGCTATAATTTTAAAGACGTTTTCTCATCTAAACATCTTTTGTTTCGGTTCAGAATGTATTTAAATTAAATCGTTCAAATAGTGTAAATAATGTTCCAATTAAAATCGGCCCTATTTAAAAAAATATACATTTAGACACCCGATTATAGAACCTCCTCCTTTTCGGTTAATAAGCGATAACATAATGTGATCTAGAGATCACAAATTATGTTATTGCTTTGACCTTTGAATTATGCTAGAGTTCACATATGAATAGCATTAGTAATGCAAACAGTGGTGAACATGTTCAGTCATGTGATCCAATTGATCATTCAACACGACAGCGCATTATGTTCAAAGCCTGAGTTTATGACGTCATACGTTACTAATTCCATTACACTATTGACAATTTGAATTAAATAGTTTGCTTTTATCCATCAATAATAGGGATGATGACTAGGTTTGAATATATAAACGCACAAATAACAAAGATATTAGTAATTTAATTAGCCGCTGCGTAAAGGAGGAATAAACATACATACACACATACACACACATACAAACTTTCGCATTTATATTATTAGTGTGATGCGCTAAGTTTTTTTTTTTTTATTCTTTACAAGTTAGCCCTTGACTACAATCTCACCTGATGGTAAGCGATGATGCAGTCTAAGATGGAAGCGGGCTAACTTGTTTGGTGGTAACTAGCCACGGCCGAAGCCTCCCACTAGCCAGACCTGGACAAATTAAGAAACTCTCAATCTGGCCAGCCGGGGATCGAACCCAGGAGAACTCCGTGACGGCCTGCGTCACGGAGGCCGTCAAAAAAGTAATTTTATAATTAAAATACAATACTCCTCTTTTGCAAGTCGGTTAAAAAGCCTAAAATATGTAGACTAAAATATAACAAAGAAATAAAATATGTAGGTCACTAATTTACATTATGAAATATAATATTATTGTAACTCTGGCTTTACCAACATAAACTCACTCTCCGAAATGAAAACCTAGTTGTTTGTTAACAAAGGATTTGTAATTTATTCATTTTATTTGGTTTTATTTACCTGAATAATTTTATACTTTGTTTTTCAATTTAACTAGGTAGGTGCTGTGATAAAACGAAAGTTTTGTTTTATCATAATTAGTATATTAAAAATTTTAATAAAAAACATTCAACCCACTTCCAACTCAAAAATTAAATAAATAAAAAATATAAAGTAACATCTTACCTATGTGCTACCATTATTAGTTCTGATCAGTTTGAAGGCGGTGCCAAGCCAGTGATGTTTTAATTCAAGTAGTTTAAATTTTAAAATTTCTGTGTTTTTTTCAGAAACGGCTTTAATTAAAACACGACACTGTATTGGCACTGCCATATCTGTAAGGCAAGAATACCTGAACATACATACAGCCGAACGTAGAAGCTCCTCCTTTTTGGAAATCGGTTAAAAACGACCCTCGACAGGCACTTCTAGGAGAGAATATATCTATAGCACATACATTGAAGCAGCGTGTTTAAGCAGAGGTTTAAGCTCCCTCAACTTAGACCCACCACGCTTAGGACCGACAGCTTCTAGGCTATTCTGTAACGATATGTTTCGAATTCACTTCTATCTCTCTCTGTTTAACACGATACTATAGAATGAGAAAGATAGCGGTAAATTCGAAACTCCCACTTGCGAGTTATACAAAGCATCGTTAGGGAATAGCCGTGCTTAACATGCTTGCAGAGGCAAGGGGGTGTATTTTTTTTTTTATTTTTTTTTGTTATTTAATTAGCCCTTGACTACAATCTCAACTGATGGTAAGTGATGATGCAGTCTAAGATGGAAGCGGGCTAATTTGTTAGGAGGAGGATGAAAATCCACATTCCTTTTTGACTTCTACACGACATCGTACTGGAACCCTAAATCGTGGTAATCAACAAAAAAAACCCTAAAAAACCCTAAAAAAGTGGCAATTAACTGCGGCCGAAGCCTACCACCAGTCAAAATCTATATATTATCTTATCTTCAGAATTACATTTCCTGACATTTTTTTCTGAAATTTTTTTGGAAAGAACAAAATCTCAATATATTAGAGTTATAACGTGACGAAAGACTCGAAGCAAGAGCATGGTGTAGAGCCAACAAAGACTGCTACAAAAAAAAAGTACGGAACCCTAAAAAGCACCGGGGGGTCAATATACATTTCCCGAATCCGCAGACACAGTTCTAAATGTAGAGTAAGCGCTTTTCATTTTAAATTTACAATTCCCAAAACAGCAAAGTCCCAAACTCTCCTACATTTCAGCGAAAACAATTAGCGCTGCATTACAATAGGAACTTTCATCTGAATATTGTAGAATTTGTACAACGCTGGCACGGCTGAACTACTTTTTGTGCTATTTTGTTCAAATATTTCCATTAGCAGGTATGAAATGGTCTGTCTGCTAGATACGGACATTTCAATTGAATAATTCCTCGTTGGAAGTCGTGGCAGCATAAGTATGCTTTTTCGAGTCGCCCAAAATGCTTACGTGCTGAACATAAGCGAGGCTTGGCTAAAATGTTAAGATCAAATCCTGTATCATACTAGAACCTGTACATTTTATAAATGACTGGTAAGTTTCAGGATGTATCCCAGGTAACATGACATTTTAAAATTTTTATGGTTTAGTTTAAATGGTAAGGTACATTCACATTTTATTAAATTATGGATCCCCTTTATTCCATTCCTTTCAATTCTAAATTACATTTAAATTTTAGAATTGTCTAGAAATCTATCGTGAGTGTTATTCATATTAATTGATTATGAAACACGGCTAAAACTCACGTGATATTACGTCGGAGTATGCCCGACTAGTTTCAAACCCATACGGTGTCCTTAGTCATGAGCTGGTTCTTGCAATGCGGCACGATTCAAACTGAATCGTGATCGTGAAACGTTTGGATCGTGCCGCGTGCGGAGGTGCACGCCGCGGACCAGATTCGAACTCACACCCTCTGGAATAAAAGGCAGAGATTATATCCACTGGGCTATCACGTAGTCTATTTTTAATAATGATATTATATTCTTTGAGTCATTATTATGAGGAGTTAAATGCATTAAAACAGTTACAAACACTACTAGGAGGAAAATTCTTTGTGGAAAAGTAAATTGCAATTTACAACTGCATTTATGTCTTAGAAGAAAACGTTAATAAAGTTATGCTGCCTCCTAGATTCTAACAAGCGAGAGCACAAAGCTTTGTTAATTAGTGCTCGTACATTTGCAGCTTAAACGTTAACAACTCTTACTGGTTACTAACTGGTAAGTTACAGGCACTATCCAATGGCATTACACTGCATCTTACATGACGAAGTCGTGGACGTCAGCTTGTACATTAATATAATAACTATATCTAGAAAGTAATAAGAGACTAATAAAAACAAAGAACTGCATTTTTTTTATATAGCATAGGCTTACGCTTGACCACAATCAAGCCTGATGGTAAGCAATGATGAGGTCTAAGATGAAGCGCGCTTGCCTAGAAGATGCCTATTCACTCTTGCCTTGAAGTTGCACAAATTATACGTGTCAGGAAACACAGACGCCGAATCCATATTTTGGCAGTTTTTATTAGGAACCTTGACACAATTTCTCAAAAGAAGAATTTCTCTAATATTCTTAGATACCTACAATGTTTTTGTACGGCAGCGTAGCCTCTCATATACAGAATTCTCTTGATAGTGACACACTATTTAAATCTATACATCGATGTAGCAATCTACTTGCTTCAAATCTTCCTATGCAAAGGCTGTTTGCTAGCATAGAGATCTTAAAATTCATTAGAATGATGTCAAAATAGAGAGAAATTTCCGTAGTGACGCGTCTCTAATTCACGACGTAACTTATTGCTCATCTGGAGTGTAAATGATAGTCATTTTCACCGCAGCGAGAATGTTCCAGCATTATTTGAGTGTAATCACTGTCTCTAGGAAAACGGTAGACGGGCTTACAGGAAGACAAGTTAATTTTGATCTCGCTTGATGTTAAGTGACGACGCAATAAATTCAAATTCAAAATTCATTTATTTCAAGTAGGCGTAGTTAAGCACTTCTGACGTCTATTTTGACTTTTTGTAGAGACTCTACCGTATTCTTCATATGGGAGATCCACTGAGAAGAGCAGACAATAAACTCAACTGCTCTTTTAAAATCAACATTTATTACAATATTCATTATGATTACATTAGATAAAAGTAAGCTAACTTAGAAGTGGTATCTGCGGACCTGTTTATTCAATCTATCATTATTATGAGCCTATTTATATTAGCGGATTTATGATGAACAGTACCGTTTTCTTTCGTCGCCACGACGCGCTCGAGGCGTCTAGACTTATCTCACTTAATCTACAAATCCCATCGATCTCAATGATATTTCTTAATCCAGTCTCAAGTCTCACCATGATACAGCAGACGTACTTCTAAACCTCAAGATTTACTCTGTCAGAGTTTATACAACAAATACACAACAATAATTATATAATGATTTATTTATTTTGCTATCATCCGCGAAAATTCGGCGAACCCATGCGACAACGTCACCCAGGTCCGACAAAATACTCTCTACGTACGTTTCACCCCGAAACCGGAGCATCCTCAGGAGATGTTGACTCTACAACGTGCAATTGCAAAGTGTCGTTTTCGACCTTTGCTTCGTCTTTTATAGACCAAAAAGTAGGTGGGGCAAGAGGTGGGCGTTGCCAAGATACTCATAATATAAGCGATTTATCTCGCATCGCATTCAAACATTTTTATTAGTGGTGACTCCGATAACTCTATTTGTTCATTTATAGTCGTAGGCCTTTATTGCAAGTGTGTAAAATGTCATACATATGATTATCTGCCAGCTTATGACCAGTATCTAGGAGATGCTTTGCAAAGTGCGACCTTTGTGGACGGTCATTTCGAACAGCGGATATGTGTTCCTTGTAACGTGTATCAAAATTCCGACCGGTTTGACCAATATATGTTGCATTACATTCAGAACATTGCAATTTATATACTCCCGATTTATGTTGCTTTTCTAGTTTATCTTTACCATTGCAAATATTTTTAAGAGAGTTATTTGTTCTGAAAGCCACATTTATATCATGCTTTCTAAGTGTTTTTGCAATACGTTCCGACACTGGACCAAAGTATGTTAGACTAGCTTTAAATTTTTTAGGTTTTTCTAATGGAATTCCATAAAGTTCTTTTCTAATCAACACCAATTGTTTCTTATTGATTATTCTATTCACAATATTCGGGTTGTATCCATTCGAAATGGCCATGCAATATATTATATTTAATTCCTTGTTATACTGATCCCTAGTTAGAGGAATGGACATCAGTCTATGAACATAACTATGGAAAGCTGCTAATTTATGTTGCCATGGATGATAAGATGAAGCTGGTATGGTTATATCTGTATAAGTTGGCTTACGATAAATCCCAAAGTGATGTCTATTATTAACTCTAGTGATTGTTACATCAAGGAAATTTAAAGAATTATTCTGTTCTATTTCTAATTTAAATTTAATTTTTGGGTGCAAATTGTTTAATTTATCTACAAAGACATCCAATTGTCTGTCCGTTCCAGTCCAGCATATAATTATATCGTCTACATATCGATAGTAATATAAAATGTGATTATTTTTAACAATATTTTTATTTTCAAAGTCATCCATAAATATGTCAGCCATTAAGGGACTCAAAGGTGATCCCATAGCTAGCCCTTCATTTTGCTGGTAGTAATCATTATTAAATCTAAAATAATTTTGTTCCATACATATATGTGTTAACTCAATCAACTCTGCCATTTCAGTAGGATGCGTTTTATTTATTTCTAACAATTTATTTAAAATGTCCAGTGTTTCGTTTACTGGAACTTTAGTAAATAAGCTATCGACATCTAATGATATTAATTTACAACAGTTAGGTAAATCTATATCCTTGATTTTGGTGACTAGTTCAACAGTGTTTTTAAGTGCAAATACTGGCCGAAAAGAGGTTTTTAGTTTAATAATATTATTTAATTGCTTTGCTAGCTCATATGCTGGGGCTCCAATATAGGAGACAACTGGACGCATTGGGATGTTATACAAATCAACAATAATACAAATTCTACTATGTCTAGCTTTTTGTTATAAGTCTGTGGCATTAACGTTGAAAGCCGAGAATAAATGAGGGCAACATTTAACTCAAAAATACTGTACCTGTGAATATCACGCTGATATATAAATGTCACGCTCGAAGATACCTATCTGCTGAGATACGTGACACTTGTGTACGATAATGTAACACAATCACGGAATAAGCGCTTTTATCTTCACAAAAATAATGTCTTTAGAAACAGATAAAATACGACGTTCCGTATTCCAAACCGCGTTTGTCAAGAGGAGAGACAAAAAGTTGATTTACAATTATTTCTAGATACTTGTAGAACGCAAAGTTCTGTGAGTTTCTCTTCTTCTCTATATGTAATATAGAAAAGACTTGGTCGCTGACTATGGGCCTCATTAGAAGGCTCAAAGTCACTCAGCGGGAGATGGAGCGAGCTATGCTTGGAGTTTCTCTGCGTGATCGAATCAGGAATGAGGAGATCGGCAGACGAACCAAAGTCAGTGACATAGCTCAGCAAGTCGCGAAACTGAAGTGGCAGTGGGCAGGCTACATAGTTCGAAGAGCCGATGGACGTTGGGGTCCCAAAGTGCTGGAATGGTGACCCCGCACCGGAGAGCGCAGTGTTGGTCGACCCTCCACTAGGTGGACCGAGGATATCAAGCGGGTTGCAGGGTGTCGCTGGATGCTGGCGGCTCGAGGTCGTTGTGCTTGAAGGTCCATGCAAGAGGCCTATGTGAACCAGTGGACCTCTATCGACTGATAAGGTAAGGTAAGGTAAGGATGCATATTCTATCATTAAATTACACAAATTTTAATCCAGATTCAGACAGCTGCGGTAACGTCACACGACTGCATTTCTTTTCAGTTGACGTCCTGTCCTAATGACAACACCGATACTCTTAACTTGAATACATGTTTTCACAAGTTAATGACAAATTTTGTCAACGCCGCAATGTTACTCAAGGCAATAATTGCTGGATAATCTGGACAGGCGTTTACTTTATCGTATTATATCTCATTTATCTACCTACCTGCTAATATTTTTACATTGTTATATGAAATGTCATTCACTCGTGTTCCATCTTCCATCAGAAAAGTAACACACGTATTCAACATCAAAAGGCCTTTTAATTAACAAAACCACGAAGATCAAGTCCGACAGCAAACAAATTTCACTCTGAAAAGATTATTAATATTTTATTTTTACTTAGAACAAGTTTAAACATATCACATTATTCAACTACCCTATTACGGAGTAATTAAGTAGATATTCAGTGCGAACTACGTCAGTGCAGATGTAATTAAGCTGACATGACACGAACTGCGGCCGAAGTTCGTGTCGTCGTTCGCCGCCCTACACTGTCAGTGCTGCCAACGACGTAATGAGTGAATGATTAACTCACTATTCTGTATTCACTGTGAACAGTGAACAGTGAACAGTGAACAAAGTTTAGTAACTTGTTTGGATGTCATTTCATAACGTCAGCGTAAACTTATGCTGACATTGACATACCAGAAACGTCACTGAGGTTTGATTTGCAGTAGTACCAACTGTAAGTTAATCAATGACAATTGACTTAACATGATCTTTTTGAGATTCATCAATAATTACTATCAAGAGAAGTATAAAAAGTGCCCAAGGACACCAATGTTGTTAAATAACGAAGAAGAAAAGTAAAATTGTAATAGCAAGAGAACTATAATACTAGCTGACGCCACGCGGTTTCACTTGCGTGGTTCCCGTTTCCGTAGGAATAAGGAGATAATATAGCCGATAGCTTTTCTCGATTAATGGGCTATTCAACACTGAAAAAATTTTTAAAATCGGACCAGTAGTTCCTGAGATTAGCGCGTTCAATCGAACGAACAAACAAACACTTCAGCTTTATAATATTAGTATAGATTTCTAGATTCACCAAACTAACATACATAAGTGAGAATAACATAAGAGTGAAGCCCTGGCTTTGCTCTTATGCTTAAATTTTTTTTTCTTCAAAAACAGTAAGTACCTACGTGTTTTCTGGCTAAAAGGTACTCTATTTTCTCCTGTATTCCCTTAACACTAAAACTCACAAAAATTCATGATGATTGATTGAGTATCTAGAGCATAATAGGCGTAACAAAGAACACTGTTAACATCATTTTTGAAATTAGTATCCGTATCTTTCTGAAGTGGAATAAAAGGTATGTATTGTAACGTACCGAATGTGATGTTTTATGAAAAAAAAATATAAAACCTCTTCTCTATATTACTTTTCCAACAATTGACAAAACCTGCAGATACTCAACTAACGAAAGCTAGAAAAATCTCATACGTAACGAGATTGCTCTAGAGAAAACAGAGAGAGCTAACATCGAAGTCAATAATTGCTGCCATTTCTAAAAATAGAACGAACTTGCAATACTGTCCTACCTTTTATTGCTATTCAGTAACATTTCAGTTTTTCACAGGCAATTTGACGTAGTGATTTCCACATAATAAAAGCCCATACGTTGAGCGTATGTCAGCTCTTTAAATAAAGTGTCAACGGAAATGTGCTGAGGGGGACGAATTGATCGGCCCCTGTCAAACGTGCCACGATTTTATCACTCGATATTGAATAAACTTAAGTGACAGGTCATGGTGTGTCACACACATTCATTTCAATCACTGTCACAAGCTAGCCACGTTGGTGCAGTGCCTTTCTTTGTGCTTTTAGATATTGAGGTCATGTATTCGAAACTTTGGAACTAATCACGCTATCCCGTATCGAAGATGCGTGGTGAGTCTAAACTCCAAATCTTCTCTCCTACATGTCCCTAACTACTGCAAGTTTGCAATTTCGCTCCCGACACTGTAAAAACATGTTACTATATTTTTTAAGATAAAAAAAACTAAAACTCATCAAACTAGATGGATTTACATTGTTTAGTTTACAAATTCTTGAAGCCATCTTCTGACAAAGTGACAACAATCAGAAAAGCTTAATGGTATCTTTATAATGACACTGGACAAGCGGAAATAAAGACTTGTAATTGTGAAAATAAAAGACAAAATGAAATTAAACACACGTAAGTTTAAAAGGCTCGTAACAAGTTTATAAACTCTCAGTTGAAACTTTTATAGCGCCATCAAATCGCCGCAATGTCGTAAAACCCTAAGTTTAATGTATTGCTGTAAGGTTGGTCTTATCGCGAGCCGGCCCCACTCATCCAAACTTAAAGTATAACATTTACAGGCACGACTGGAACATCAGTGTCGGTACCCAGTACATAAATTAATGACTTAATACATACCTAATAATATAGTATATACAAATAAATTAAAATTAAATATCACGTGTCTCAAACGGTGAAGGAAAACATTGTGAGGAAACCTGCACACCAGAGAATTTCTTAATTCTCTGCGTGTGTGAAGTCTGCCAATCCGCATTGGGCCAGCGTGGTGGACTATTGGCCTAACCCCTCTCATTCTGACAGGAGACTCGAGCTCAGCAGTAAGCCGTATATGGATTGATAACGACGGTACAAATAAATACATTTCAGGCTGTTTGTGATTCAAATATAACTGTTTATCAAGTGCTTATAGTTATTTCATCATTTTCATCATTATCAACTATTATTCGGCTCACTGCTGAGCTTTTTTTTAAGAATGAAAGGGGTTAGGCAATAGTCCACCACGCTGGCAAAATACGGATTAGCAGACTTCACACACAGAGAATTAAGTAAATTCTCTGGTATGCAGATTTCCTCACGATGGTTTTCCTTCACCGTTTGAGACACGTGATATTTAATTTCTTAAAATGCTCACAACTGAACCGCCGTGATAGCCCAGTGGATACGACCTCTGCCCGGAGGCACATTCGAATCCGGTCCGGGGCATGCTATGGGATTTTGAGAGGGTGATAGAGAAGGTTATTAAGCAATATATAGGCTACTTTTTATACCGGAAAAAGCTATGCTTCCCGCGGGATTTGCAGAATCCCTAATATCACTCGGAATTGTCACACGCTTGAAGTCACGAGAGTCCGCTAGTAAATAATATAATTATTTATTCTGATTTTCAATTCAAATAAGCTTACTGTGCTCCTGTTTCATTTCGTCGCCCGTTTACATTATTTTTTCTCATTTCTACTCTTTCTTGTTTACCGTTTTTGAAGTATACTAATTATTGATGTTAACACACGACCAATAGTTAGTGGAACTTGTTCGCGTTTCGGCTTTGCTTGGGAAGGAAAATAGAAAGGACTTACTGAGACCGCTTCGTATCTTCTTTCACTCACATTCACAGCCAAGTTTTATCAGATAGTTTTTGATAACATAAAAGCGAAATATCGAAGGGTCGCGGTGCGCGCGCGCATAAAGCGTACATAGGTTGCGGTTGATTACGTGCGACTATTAATTTAGTTTTTCAGCGGCGTTTTGGAATAACGGGGATTATGCGGGACAGAGACGTACTTATTGGATGCGTTGGAGTAGGAGAGGGATAGAGAGCGTTACCTTTGCGCGAACATACTGCCCAGCTTTGAAAGCTTTGAAAAGCTTTCAAAAGAGGAAGCGAATGAGTATATAATAAAAAAAAGAAATACTAAAACAAAAAAAATAAACTAAATTAAAATTAGTGCTGAATAGGAATTATGCGTGAGCGTATTACAAACCATCTGAGTATACCACTTCTTAATAATCTTAACGAAAGCGTTGTGTGAATGTCTATCCTTATATGGATAGCTTAATAATATTCCCTAATAGCTATTAAATTTAACTGCATTATTAACAAACTGTTCCGGTTGGTATCGGCCGCGTGCGAAAATCTTGCTTATATCGAACTAGCAATGTATGCAAATCTGTTGCGCCAAATGTTCGCATGACATTTTAAGGAGTCAATGTTAGCGAGAAATGAAAAGCGTAAACTTAAAAAATTCTTTCATCTCGACACTCTCGAACGCACATATTCATTGCGCCAAATATTAGCACAACATTTAATGAGTTTTTATCCAAGCGCGCAATGAAAAGTAAATTAAATGCGTGGATTAAAACATCTGCGAAGCGATTCAATATAATAAGCGACATCTATCACGTCCACTGTCCGAACGCGCGACGAAGAAATTCCGATATTTAACTGCAATCGATAGTATATCGAAGCGCTTTAGAAATACGTATCAAATTGCCATGAGGCCAGGAGCGTGTTAGAATATAAAATATGAGAGTACCCGCATCCAACTGTTCGAGTAGGCGAGATAAAACATTTGCGAAATATACTTAACGAAATTATTGCGAACTAGCGTGATAATAATACAATAAATATTATAGTCATTTGTTAAGTTTACAATATGACATATGCGAGGTATAAAATAAATTGAGTTTTGAATCGAAAGAAGTTCCATGTAGTGGTAGGTAGGCACCTATGCGACAACCAACTCATAGAATTCCTTCAACTAGGTACATGAGGTACCAACGAGTATAGCGATGTTTTTATGTAATGCGTGTAACGAATACAATTTGTATTGATGAATGCGAGCGTAATAAATAATGTTTTTAAATAAAAACAGTTTGCGACTATAATAAGATCATTTAAGCGATAAAATAGCGAAATACTTAGACAAACGTTAGCGTTTTGTTTTTAACATAGCGGAAATTCTTAAATACCTATATTACATCCAGTTGGATGAGCGTGCTATGAGTGAGTGACGTATCTTTATACAGCGTTAATTGTTAAGTACCTAAAACTATATAATTAACCTACAATGCCCAATTTGGACGTGCGTTTGTATGTGCGTGAATAGCGAATAATTGTAAGCGTTTAAACTAACTAAATAATAATTAACTTTTGCGAGCGTTATGAAAAAGCGAAACTTAAAATTAAAAATGCGTGGTGGTTAATATAATCCTAACTAATGCGAATACTTTAGATTCTTATAAGTTACCTAAAGTTTATAAATAAATATTAAATATGCGTATTGGGTATGATAACCCTAAGGAATGCGAATACTTTAGTCAAGTTAACTAAAGTTTATAAATGAATATGCGTGGTTTTTTAAAGTAAAGATAACCCTAATTTTTAATGCGAATACAGACTTTAGACTTTTGTAAGTTATCTAAAGTTAAAATAAATATGCGTGTTTATTAGAGAAAGTATAACTCTAAATTTTAATGCGAATACTTTAGACTGTTGTAAGTTACCTAAAGTTAAAGCGTAGAATCTTATTAACTATTTTATTGCAAGTTGAAATACAAGCAATTGGCTAAACCACAAAAGATGCGGTTCAAGCTGAGCGGGTTTTCGTGTAAGATAAACGACCGCGTTGGGTTTTCTTATCCAAGACCGTAAAATAAACAACTATTTTGTAACCTAATTAGGCATAATTGTTTCAAGTAGATAAGCGTGCTAATGTTTTGTAAAATTCAGTATTACTGTGGGGCGAAATAAAATGTGAATCGAGTTTTATATTAATGCGAGATTTAATAATATGCGTGAAGAAACGAATCGTATTAAATAATTTGCGTCATACCCACAATAACGTAAAAAATGTTTTGTCTGCACAGCGAACAATCATTGTACCTATATTCTACTAGCGGTACGAGTAAAGTTTAGGTATTTTACACGGCGTAATGTTTTCAATACAGAGTAAACAAATTATACTGTATCTCAGTGCGAATAGTATGAATCTTTATTAGCGTCCGCCAATACTCGATTTGTTTTAGTGTATTATTAAACAGTTTAAGTGTAAATTAACTTCGCGTTATAACTTAATTTCTATAACTTTTAATTTTTATGGACAGCGGTCAATTGGTTTTGTGTTTACCTAAACATGCGGGATATTAAATTTTACGTATAATTAATTTTATAAAATTGCGATAAGTTAGTAGATAATTAAGTAAAACCCATAAATGAGCCTAATCTTTAGTGGGAAAAATTATAAGAAGCGATTAAGCGCGGTATTTGTAAATATTTAAAATTAGTTTGGCGTTTCATTCAGCGTAAGAGATATAAATATGAAATAGAAAATGCGTGCATCAATGAAATAGAAATATTTAAATGCGTGTATTAATGGAAGAAGTGAATAGGTTTGTAGGTAGTGTTTTTGAGATCAGTCCTGAAGGATGAATTGTCATAATAATTTCCTTGAGTCTGGCGTTGCGTGGTAAAATTAAAAATACTTTTTCTGGTTCTCTTGAACTAATAAGTTTATTTTTATGAAGCGGTTTTTCTTCTAACTTGGAGAAACTGCGGGTGTAGTTATAGCGATTATTAGTGATATTACGAAGGCGATGCGATTTTGGCTTATAAGAATTTTGTGATACAGGTGCGTCACCCATTAGAATAAAGCCTAGGGTAGTTTCAAATGCGTGTGGCAGTCCAGGACTAGATGTAATTCGGCCTTGCCTTAGGATTTTAGTGAAGAATTGAGCGCCTAAAATAATATCAATCCCACTAGGTATATGCAACTTATTATCTGCTAGCGGAACATTCGTTAAATGAGTAAGCATTGATTTATCAATATACGAAGTTGGCAGATTATCCGTTATTTTGTCTACTACCAAGGGGTTGAGTGCGTAATAGTTATTATTGAATTTTGAAAAAATGGTTAAGTGTGAAATACCTCTTATGTTACTGGTGGTTCCACTGAACCCATTAACTTTCATTGGATATTTCTGCGTTTTAATATCTAATGCTAGGCGGTTAGCACATTCACTTGTAATAAAATTATGTTGCGAAGCGTTATCAACTAAACATCTAAGAGTAAATTCTTCTCCAAACTGATTTAAAGCGCGAATAGAAGCTGTTCCAAGCAAAACAGTGCGAGCGTCTTGTTTATTTTCATGTACGGAACACAAAGATACCGCGGGCGGTTCTTGATTTGCAACATCGACGGTATTTGGCGTATAGCTTGTCGTACGAATATTATTACCAATAGACGTGTCGTCCTGGCTCGGTTTATGCGAAAAACACAATAAAGAATGATGCGATTGAGAATTACAGTGCGTACATGATTTTATACTTTTACACGAGCCTTTTTTGTGAAAAATTGACAAACACGAGAAACATGCATTATGCGACTTAACTAAATTATAACGATCTCGCGGAACCAACTTTAAAAACTCTGAGCAGCAGTATAAGTGGTTATGCGTATCAAGTTTACAAAGCGGGCACTTGTGTTTTGAATCCTCTGACGGTACGAAAGTGTTGGTTTGTGTAGAAATAGGTATTTCTTTAGACACAGAAATTATATGCGTAGATTGCCGATTTTCCGTTTCAACAGGCGCAGAATCAGATGGAATTCGATCATTTATCTTTGCTAGTTCTTTATTGTACGTGTATTGAACAGCTGAATATAGTTCTTCAAATGCGAGTAGCGATTGAAAGTTCGGTTCGAAATTTGCGTCGAATTGCATACGGGCAATATTTAATTGTTTGAGTAGACTCATGTATTCTTTGCGTATACTACTTATGTTGGCGGCTTTACTCAAAAAACATCTAGGATTTTCTTGTGCACTCGTACGATCATGATAAATTGACTGCATATAATTGAAATATGCGCGAACTTGTGACTCTAAAATTAAAATCTCGTGTCTCGCATCTGGTAACGATTCGGTTGTGTGAGGAGGCATCGTATAATCGTATAATATTGTATATATGTATATGAAAGCGTAAAAGACTTAAATAAATACGTAGGTATACTAAACTAAAGTACCTACTGAGCAATTTGGGGACAGGCGAAATAACTATTAAGCGAATGAGCGTCTATGCGAATACAAACGAGGGTAGGATTTGATGCGAAAGAAAATATGCGTAAGACTTAATAGATTATTGAGATCGACAGTGATTTTAAGCTAATAATGCGTTTATAACAGCGTATGTATAAAATAAGTCACGTCTAGATTCATTAAGCGAATTCATAAAGTGGTACACTCAAATAATTGCAACACGTCAGCGAAATAAAAATGGCGTATCGAACTTGCCTAATAAAAATGCGTAGAATTAAAATTAAATAGCGTAAGCTCGAAGGACCTTTGCGTATAAACATATGCGAAAGAAATGCGTTTAGCGAAAAAAGGAGGTTCAATCCGTGGCTCGAAGTGACCAAAAATATGTTCGCGTTTCGGCTTTGCTTGGGAAGGAAAATAGAAAGGACTTACTGAGACCGCTTCGTATCTTCTTTCACTCACATTCACAGCCAAGTTTTATCAGATAGTTTTTGATAACATAAAAGCGAAATATCGAAGGGTCGCGGTGCGCGCGCGCATAAAGCGTACATAGGTTGCGGTTGATTACGTGCGACTATTAATTTAGTTTTTCAGCGGCGTTTTGGAATAACGGGGATTATGCGGGACAGAGACGTACTTATTGGATGCGTTGGAGTAGGAGAGGGATAGAGAGCGTTACCTTTGCGCGAACAGAACTGTCCTTTAATCTTTAGTTACGTGAAAGTTGTCACTCAATTCCCCAATGTGATTGTTAACTTTGGATTCTTCTCGACCCTCGTCAATGTACATCAATCTCAGAGCACACGACTCAATGGAGACTTTCTTTTTTGTACTTTAACCTACATACTCGTAAAACACAACTATTAAACCTTATTATATAGAGAGATAAATAAAATCGGTTTTCATTCAGAACGCTGATGGGCTAGTTCGATTGTGCAATACTTCAAATGCCTACTGTTTTACGTAGGCGTATCCTTCTATGCTGCCTCTGCTTAAGCCTCAATAGCCATTGACTTAGACAGCAAAGTTGCAACTTATAATAACATAAATGTATAATAATTAACTACGAGCTTTTATGTTATTGTAAGTAGCAACTTACGTTACTTAAGGAGTTAAACACCAAGAAGTATTAAGATCAACTTGCATGAGTTAGCCTCTGAGGCCTCTTTTCTTCCAATTTGTTAGTGACTATTAGTTTCTCGAGATTACCTCCGTCTTTCCTGGCAATGTGTCTGAAGTACTCAAGGATTTGCTTTAGGCAGATGGTAGAGAGCCTAGTTTTTACTCTGATTTGGGTAAGTATCAGGTCCGAAATGGGACTGCATTTGGGATCTAGAGCATTTGACCCGAGCACCACATTTCGAACGCGTCAATACGTTTGCGGTCAGCAGATCTTAAAGTCCAAGTCTTAGCTCCATAAATGAAAATCGAAAAGACGAGAGTAAGTACCTACGCACAAGTTTTGTCGCACGCAAAATTTTGTCTCTCCAGGTTTTATGTAGCTATGACATGGCATTCTTAGCAAGTTCTCCTACGTACATCCAGCTCACATTAGCCGTTATTTGTGATTGTGAAATCGAGGTTAACAAATAGCTGTTTTATATCTTTGTTATATTTCGTACTAACATAAAAGAGCAGACTTATCTACACGAATACCAATAAAGCAGTATAGAATGTATGAAAGTTTTGAAACTCTAAACAAACCAGAGAGTCATAAATTAAACTGTAGGGAAACAGAGGAAAACGCGCCGACCGTTGCCTTTCCAATCCTTTCCTGGTCCGATATTTGGGAAACTTTTCAACGGATTTCCTGTTTAGTAAAAACAGGATTTCATTTTTAATTTATGTTAAAAACGGGTTTCTGTTTTGGACACCCTAAAGGTTTTACAATAAGAGTAGAGTCTCGAAATCTATGCCTCGTTGCAAGATTCTCATCTATGCATATATTTTAACGAGGAAAGATTTGTATGTATCGAAAACTTACAAACTACTGGATTTGCGATTTTGAAAATTCCTGTACCGTTAAAAAGCCACATTATCGAGGCGTAACATAAGCTTTATTTAATTTATTCCCGTAGTTCTCACACAGATGGGAATTACGCGGGTAAAACGGCGAATTAATGATTTTTCTCTGTATGTATATGTAGTAAATTACTATTAATGTTAGTGTAATGGAAAAAGTTATAGTTACAAAATCACAGTCAAAGATTAACTTTTCATTGAAAATGAAAAAATAATCATACTTCTCACTCATAATTCACAATAACAAAAAATAGAGTAATGACTTTTCTACAAAAAGGTTTATTATTGTAAGTATTGTACTCTGCTCAGATGCTCGAACACCGTGGTATTATCAGGATTACGTTTGGATACAGAAATTTCTATCCATTATCAATATTGATCCCCTCTTAGGAGATTACGGAACTCGACAATATCTATTAATGGTAATATAAAAGTCCTTTTTCCTTAATACTTTATTTTTGAATTTGAGAGTAAAAGGGTAAGAAATTTGACGTATTGGCGAACAAGAAAATTAAACTTAGACAATTTACGTTTTATAAGTCCTTAGTCTCTTACACAAACTTAAGTAAATTTAATAAAATCGAGCCATATTTTTTAAACGTGATCTAAGATTTAATCATAAATTAAACATGATAATTATAAATATCCTTCTAACAAAGTATGTCTTAAGAGAGGGTTAAAAAATTCTAAATTCGTGTATTTCTAGTAGTCTTTAGTTTACCCACAAGCACTTTTGAAACGTTAAGATTAACTAGATATTTGTAGAGACTAACACCAAATCCGAAGGTTTTACTGAGGAGGGGAATTAACTCAACAGTAAGTAAGTTCTTTTAAAATTGTGACTATTTACAATATTCTTTTTCATTACTTATGATTATTAATTGTAGGTACTGCTTCTGTGAAACTGATAGCCATTCCAATTAATTGTAAGCATCTTTGCCATTAATAAATTCATGAACATCTTGTACTAAATAAGTTTCAACAAATCGTTTAAAGTTATCTATTTGCAGAACCATAACTGTCTTGGGGATCTTGTTACAAGTATAGAAAAGTATACCCATATATCAAAGATATTTGTCCTTTTTGGATAAGACAAGGTGATAATAACTCACATATGCCCTTTTCTAGTGCAAGACAGAGACGGAACCCTGGACCTCTTTGAACTGAAACCTTTTAACCGTAGAACTGTTGAGGTTTACAAAATTGACTAAAGTTTAAAATTTATACAATACTAACGTCGCGCGGTTTCACCCGCGTGGTTCCCGTTCCCGTAGGAATACGGGGTTAAAATAGCCTGTAGCCTTCCTTGATAAATGGGCTATCTAACACTAAAAGCATTTTTGAAATCGGACCAGTGGTTCCTAAGATTAGCACGTTCAACCAAACAAACAAACTCTTCAGCTTTATAATATTAGTACAGATGTACCTACGTGAGGTTTTAAAAATACATTAATATTTCTGAAAAAAAAAACAGCAGTGAAACTTGAGAACGTCTTTCCACTTTTGACATACAGCATTCATAATGAATGTGGTTCACGCGAAACGGAATAAGCATTGCTCTGGGGGCGCCCTTGAGATAAATTGTTTGCGGTGAACGAGAAGTTAATCATTGGCCCTATTCTGCGGGGGTGTTGCTCTTTGTCTACATTTAATTAAATTTATGTCATTTTTATCTGTGGGTGCTTGAAGTATGCTTGACAATAAAGAGCAAATTATTTTTTATGGACTACGAGTCTGCGATGTTCAGACATACTTACCTTTTTTATTAAGTATGAAAGTTTATCAACCCATACTTCTACCATAGGTATAAACGGTAGTCAATTATGGAGTAAAAACTGTGGTAACATCGAAAAGTAGCTAGTCAAAATATGCTACTACAAAACAGTATATTTAAATATATTTACAATCGCCAGTTATCTACTTGGCTTTGCATCAACCATTTTTAAGAGAACTTTAAGGGTCTCTAGCGGAGAGTTACCACAAAGCAAAGATTGTGGCTACTGATCATGTTGATATCATGTACTCTTGATATCCTCATGATATATGATATCGTATTAACCTATAGAGCTCTAACAAACTTATGGTCTAAGTATAGTGTTAGATGTACTTTTTGGTTTTGTGTGCAAAAGTTTGTGAGGCAGAAGGAGGGTAATCTCCGTATCTACAGAACTGAATTTAAAAAATGGGTTATTGCTGTGTCATAGACACGGCCTAAACTATTTACTGTTTTCCGAATTCTAGGCTGCCGGTATTTCAAAGTTTTCAGATTTCTCGATCTAAGGTTCAAGTTATTTTAATACTTGCTTACGAAACCAACGAAATATTCTCTTTGCCATCCGCGGTTGAAACTTTCTCTTAATAATTTTATCTCAAATCTGCTTGGATAAGTTCACAGCATAAACACAAGAGCACTTTTAAGATATTCATAAACGGGAAGTGCGAGTAAAACTTAAGTAAAGAGGGTTCTGTATGATGTTAGCTATCATATTTTTTTGAATTTTATCAAACCTTTTATTTTTATAATTTTTTACAAGTTAGCCCTTAACTAAAATTACAATCTCACCTGATAGTAAGTGATGATGCAATCTAACAAAGAAACGGGCTAACTTGTTAGGAGACGGGCTAACTTGTATGTTGAAAATTCACAACTCTTTCGGTTTCTACACGACATTCAACTATTCAACAAAACTTACGATTACAGTTGAAAAATAATGCTCTACTGCAATTACAATATTTCAAGTGCAAATATACTCGTAAGTTAGTACATACGCACATTATTGAGTAATTTACTATGTAATTTTAAGGTATTTTATTATCATAAGGCTTATACTTGTACGCTTAAGGGACCAGACCCTTGATAGTGACTACCTACTAAATCACATCACACATTCCAAATTGTCCTCCATTTATGGTAGGACCATAGGCTGAAGTTTGTCAGGTATCAGAGGCTCTTAGTCCACATTTTTCTGCTCTATTCTTTGACGTACCTACCTCTCTATTAAAAGGTAAAGTTTCTGAGGTTGTAGGGGCATCATCATCATCATCATTATCAACTTATATTCGACTCACTGCTGAGCTCGAGTCTCCTCTCACGATGAGAGAGATTAGGCCAATAGTCCACCACGCTGGCCCAATGCGGATTTCCAGACTTCACACACGTAGAGAATTAAGAAAATTCTCTGGGTATGCAGGTTTCCTCACGATGTTTTTCCTTCACCGTTTGAGACACGTGATATTTACTTTCTTAAAATGCACACAACGGAAATGTTAAAGGTGCATGACCCGGACCCACGACCTCCGGAATCGGAGGCAGAGGTCATATCCACTGGGATATCACGGCTCCCTTGTAGGGTGATAACCTTTGGATTTACTGAATCGATTTTGAAAATTTTACAGCCTCAACAGCTCAACGGTAAGAGCGGTCGGATTCATCACCGAAGGTTGGTGGTTCAATTCCCGCTCCGTTGGTCTATTGTCGTACCCACTCCTAGCACAGTCTTTCCCGACTAGTTGGAGGGGAATGAGAATATTGGTCACATATATACATATATATATGGCATACATAATACATATGGCAAATATTCTTTAAAAAAAAAATACCAATTTAAGAGACAGTCAAGTTATGCGAGTCATATTTATTAATGTAATATAACGAGGCGTTTGCTAGTACATCATATTATTATTATTTCGTCGAGATCCAACTTGCAAGTGCGAGTGCCATACTAAACGCATAAGGCCATTACCAAGAGCTCTCAGGGCCCGTGTCAACGTCAACCGTCTTAGAACTAATCTCTAAAGATGGCTGCCGACGTCTTAAGCGGCTTACCTCTTTGAGAGGTTGTTCTTGAGTTAACTTAACTATTTGCTTTAATAATATTATACAATAGTTCAAAAATAGCAACCCATATTGGGATCACTATTGAGCGCGAGTCTTCTTAGGGAGACTCAACTCTCATTCAGAACTAGTAAGTTCATCATGCTGGCCCAATGCGGATTACATATCTAATACAATAGTTATCACTTGGTAAAAAATAGATTTTTATTAAGTTATTGGCTAGTTCATTTAACAAATGGCTGACTTACCTAAGAAGTAAACCTCAATAGCACTACGGTAATGGGCCGAACTTAACAACGAGAGGTCATGGGTTAGATCCTCGTTAACTCGGTATGAAAATACCTACACAGAGTTTATGATCTGACTAATTTGAAACAAATATTATTTTAAAATGAAAAACAAAACACCAAGAAGGGTAGCTATTCTACTACAATGCGACTTGTGCTATTTTGAATAGAGTAATATTCTTTGACTCCAGGCTAAATCCTTGCCAAGCAAAGGCCTTGCCTGTCCTACTTTTTGCTATTATCTTATAATCGATTTAGATTAAACCCTGTTCTTTCAAAGGTATTTTAATGTAATAAAACTACTTAACAAAGCTTTACACTAAAATTGTGACTCGTTCGCATTAGGGTTGTCGCACGCGGCAAATAAAATTTTTGAAACGAACGGGAATCGAATCCATGTCTTTTTGGCTTTCCCGGCAAGAGTGTACTTCTAACTGGACCATACCAACATCCCGAAATGATGCATGACCTATTTACGTACGGTTTTAACTAGCCTACAAAGTCGGCAATGCCATCTAATATTAACTCAAGAAATCACGATGCCTTATTATTACATTAAATTTGTGATATTACGTAGAATATTTGTAAAAGATTATTTTATTTTTTTACAAACTGAAACAGGCAAATAGTTGAGTAATTTAAAGTAAGCCTTTTAAATGGTCCAATTATTATAATATTATTATTGTCTTATTAGAGAAATCAAAGATAAAAATGTTTTTTTAAAACTCAGTCTTTTCAAGGTATTTTATAATTTATTATTATTAAGGTATTTTATAATTATTTTATCTTTGCTTGCACCTATAAAACATTTTGTGTTAAACCATGACAGTGCTTGCTTTTCTAAAATCAGGACCCTTTGTCATATTTATACCTTAAATAATGTACATTGACACGATGATCGCTAGATTTGTTCAATCGTAAAAACATTCAAAAATTCAAAATTCAAAATTCAAAATTCATTTATTTCAAGTAGGCTCAGTTTACAAGCACTTTTGACACGTCAGTTGACTATTTGTAAAGATTCTACCACCGGTTCGGAAGGCAGGTTCTGCTGAGAAGATACCGGCAAGAAACTCAACAGTTGCTCTTTTGAAAAAAGTCATACATTATTACAATTTACATTTGATAACAATTAAATTACAATTTCTTATAGTTTTATTTCCTGTGTGAAGGTGGAAGCTGATCCAATGGCCTCCAAGCACCTTTGTCGTTAAGGAACTCATCAATAGTGTAGTAACCTCGACTAAGTAAATGTTTTTTAACACATTGCTTAAAGTTGTGCATTGGCAAGTCCATCACAGTCTTGGGGATCTTGTTATAGAAGAGTACACCCAAACCCACAAAAGATTTTTTAACTCTTTGGAGACGATATGCAGAAATAACTAACTTATGCCCGTGTCTAGTAAGACGTGGGTTTAGATCTCCTTTTCGTTTGTACAAATTAATATTTTGTCTTACATAAACTATACTGTTATATATATACTGACAGGCTACTGTTAAAATGCCTATTTCTTTAAACTTTTGACGAAGGGACTCGCGTGATTTTAGTTGATATATTGCTCGAATTGCTCTTTTTTGAAGTACAAATATAGAATGTATATCAGCAGCCTTGCCCCACAACAAAATACCGTAAGACATTACGCTGTGAAAGTACGCAAAATAAACAAGTCTAGCTGTATCAACATCAGTAAACTGTCTTATTTTTCTCACTGCAAAAGCAGCTGAGCTGAGTTTACCTGACAGTTTTTCTATATGAGCACCCCACTGAAGTTTAGAATCCAAGGTCACTCCCAGGAAAACTGTGGAATTCTCTATTTCTAGTGTTTCACCATTGATCATTATAGACTTATCTAATTTTATAACATTTGGTAATGAAAACTCAATACATTTAGTTTTCTTTGCATTTAAAAGTAAGTTGTTAACAGTGAACCAATGCGACACATGCGATATGGCACGGTTTACATCGTCGGAATTATCTTTACTTCTGTCACTCTTAAAAATTAGGGATGTGTCGTCAGCAAACAGTACTATCTCACAGATGCCGCTAACATGGTGTGGTAAATCGTTTATGTACACTAGGAACAGAAAAGGACCCAGAATTGAACCCTGTGGGACGCCCATTGTGTTAGAAAAACCGCGAGACTTTGAATCATTTATGCATACCTTTTGTGTTCTATCACTAAGATAAGAGGCGATGAGATCAAGTGCAACACTTTTTATGCCATAGTGGCTTAACTTAAGTAAAAGAATGTTATGGTCAACACAATCGAATGCTTTGGACAAATCACAAAATACACCAATAGCATTCTTAGCATTTTCCCATGCATCATATATATGTTTTAAAAGTTTAGCACCTGCATCAGTTGTACTGCGACCTTTAGTAAAACCATACTGTTCAGGGTGAAATAAATTATTTAAATTAAAATGACTTAAAAGTTGATTTAAAATGATTTTTTTAATTGTATTAAAATGACATAACACGACTTCATAAACGCAACAAAAGCATAACATAACAAAGTTCTCCTATTATTTACAACGTTTTTATTACCACTTCTTCTAAGCTGAAAGACGATACTATTGCTTTCAAGCGTCCTTTTCATTTTCTTTGACAACCCTAGGTAAATCGGAGTTGCAGTCACGGCAAAGAATTCCAATATGGAAGCTTTGTGCTGCTTCTTTGGAAGAAATAATGTCGTTAAACTTAGTACGAGTTCCTGGAATTATTTCAGCTTGAATGGAATTCATATTGGTCCTTGAAAGTAAATTTTTGAAGACTTTTTGAATATTTTGTTTAGTTTTAGGGCCAGTATCTTTTTAGCGGAGAGCAGTAGTTAGATGAACTTTTTAAAAATATTTAATTACAAAATGTAATCGTCGTCTAACGAGACGATTTGGATACACACAGGGGATAAAAGTAATTCCAGATCATAATCTATGTCTGTGATATCATTGAATCCGCCTAGCCGATCTAGCCATGTTCAATTTATTGATTCTTTTTTTACTAATTATCATCATCACCATCATTAACAGCCGATGGACGTCCACTGCCAGACATAGGCCTCTTGCATGGGCTTCCAAGAAAAACGGTCTCGAGCCACCAGCATCGAGCGGCTCCCTGCAACCTGTTTGATGTCCTCCAATCCAGTCCAGTATCGACCAACACTGCTCTTTCCGGTGCGGGGACGCCACGCCATTCCAGCACCTTGGGACCCCAACATCGGCTCTTCGAACAATGTGCCTTCACTCTCTTCAGCTTCGCGACTCGCTGATGTGAGTGACTAAGGATTTCTTCTGCGGATCTTCTTACTGCTGAATAGATCACGCAGACAAATTCCAAGCATAGCTCGCTCCATCGCTCGCTGTGTGACTTTGAGACTTAAACAATACACATCACTATCTAGCTCAAAAGTAAGCATACATATAGCACAACATAGGCATAGCACTTTTAGGTAAACAAATGAATTGATAAAGTCAAATAAAATACACTAAAACAATGGCGTAATAACTTATGCCAAGAAAATAATCTAACTAATGTACAAATGATAATCTTACTCTCGTAAGATCGATGAGATCTCAAAGGCACGGCAGTCACGGATGATTGATTGCCAAAATTTTCCTCCCTAGGGATTATTTGATTGATTCAAATTGCTAGATCCCTTTCATTTGTGAAATTAAGTTTTGAATTACAATTTTCGTCTGTCATGCTATAAATGTAAATGTCTTTTAAGATTTCAAAGACATTTTCGTTCATGTTTAGCTGACTGAGGATTTTTTGATTGATACAAATTGCTACAATGTTCTAGGAATTAATGTTTAAAATTTTATCCAATTGTGATTGATCATAAGGGTGTATTTTTCAAAACTATAATATTGTGTAAACTATGAAAATCATTATTTGCCCGTTTTAATGGCCCACTTCTGGGCCAGACCTACATTATAAACATTTTGCAAATAAAAAAGAGACTTTTTTTAATTATTAAGATTTAGGAAGGATTAATCGCAATCAATTAATAAATGTCAACTGGACATAGGCTTTCTGAAACTTTCTTGGACTATTCCTGGAGGATAAAAATAATTGTCTCATAATATAAAAGAAATATATACCTTTTAATTTATATAATACGTATAGTAAATACTGAAATACTAAGTGAACTTTTCTTTTATATTTAATGTGAAAGTATTTTTCATGCGCCTTTCCTTCATTCAGCATCGGCCCCGATTTCATTAAAGCCATGTAGTATAATTAAAAGAACAAGTCTCATAAACTAAACATATATTCTTAAATTAATTGCAAAAAAAGTCTGTCATTTGCAGTCTCTATAAGACTGTGTCATTTATAGTTGTGGTCGTTAAGTGGATACGGTTGATATTGTCCAGGATTTGAAACCCGTAGTAATTGCATATCAGATAATGATCATAAAATAGGCTTTGTTAGCCCCGTATTCCTACGGGAATGGGAACCACGCGGGTAAAACCGCGCGGCATCAGCTAGTATTTTTAGAAAATTCTGACGTGTATGTAAAAATAGAAAAACCAATGATGAACAAAGGTTTATAATTCACAACTATATAAGAACAACTTAATTAGCAAATCAAATCAAAATGTAACCAAAATAAAACAGAGTTTACTACTCGAGTCAGAGAGAGATCTTCCCTACCTGTGCAGAGTAATAATAGAAGGATTACTCCATGAGAGATGTTGGCGGATCGATCACACCAGAACACTGAAATAAACCGTACGGCGAGCGCCAGTCGCTCCCTCCCGAGCACCCCCACTCTTTACGGAAACAACTCGCCTTGCATAGCGTCGGCACGAGCCAACATGAGATCGTCGAGTGACGTCAAATCTCTCTCAGACTACTCTTTTCTAATAATATGAAAAATCAGCTACGAGTATCTTAGCACCCATAGCACAAGCTACGCTTTCTGTGGAGCTATAAAGTAATGTGAGTACTTACTTTTATGAGCAGCAGCTTAAACTCTAAATCTCCTCTCCTATAAAGAGGAAATCCTGGTCCTGTATTGTAGACCGCATTGTTAAAATACGTTGATATTGATAATGATAATCCATATTATAATTCTATTTAGAGTCATTTAGTTATTGTATGGTAACAAGATTTTGAATTCCAAATAGATTCGTAATTCGTAGGCCTTAGATACGAACAGGATATGAATAATAATAATTATTATTGGATATTGGATGGTTCTCAAAGTTATTGTGGTAGTTTCAACAGATGTTGGAGCGAGGCCTCCATTGAAACTTGGGACAAAGGAATTTATAATGACTATTTCATTATAGAATATTGGAAAGGGCTCTTGGCATACATTTATTGGGGAAACCAATCTTAACCCTGGAGAGTTCAAACAAGGTGAAGGACAAAACTTAATCTGGAGAGGGGGGGGGGGTGTGGTATTTTCGGTGGGAGGCTTCGGCCGTGGATAGTTACCACCCTACCGACAAAGATGTAGCGCCAACCGAAAGGGGTGTAGATTTTTATCCTAGCCCTAACAAGTTAGCCCGCTTCCATCTTAGATTGCATCATCACTTACCATCAGGTGAGATTGTGTGCTGGGTAGCAGCAACAGTGATTTGACCATCTTCTTTGATGGAGGTGTTTCCTCTACCACTGATCATGTCACGTTACAATTGTGGTCAGGGGCTAACTTCTAAAGAATAATAACAGAAAGAAAGTTGATCTCTGAAATCGATAGTATTTAGAAGGATAAGATTAGTTAGCTGGTTAAAATCAATATTTTCGAAGTCAATCAATGAACATCAAATAAATTTAAAAAAAAACATACATACAGCCGAACGTAGAACCTCCTCCTTTTTGGAAGTCGGTTAAAAAGAGGCTCTGTATCCTGTATATAATAGTTGATATATAATATCTGATGATGATGAGATAAAAAATTCATCAGCGAAACATGTGGCATGCGCAACAATATTAATTATGCTTCATTAAATAAAATGAGTGTATGTAAAAAGATTTATGTGTCCATCTGGTTGTTGCGATTGTAAATTATCATAATGATCATAATGGAGGTCATATTTAAAGCGCGTCACGTGTTTTATGTTTAATGTTCGTCCAATTTGTACAAAATTTCCATGAATTAAACGTAATAAGTTCGTTGGGCAAGAATTATGTCATTACTGTATTACATACTGCGATTGCCAGACATGTTTCATTTTAGGAAGGCTGAAAGTTAGTCCCGTTAATAACATCTATGACTAATATTGCAAACCACATGAAAATCAGTTTAGTAGTTCCAAAGACCTTCGTTAATTATTATACCCATATTCAGTTCACTGCTAAGCGCGAGTCTCCTTTAAGAATAAGAAGGGTTAGACTAATAGTCCACCAAGCTGGCCAAAAACGGATTGGTAGACTTCATACACTCGAAATATTCTGATAATGTGCAAGTTAAGAAATATGCGCAGTAGATTTACTAAACGGAGGACCTGGGTTCGATCCTCGGCTGGGCCGATTGAGGTTTTCTTAATTGGTCCAGGTCTGACTGGTGGGAGGCTACAGCCGTGGCTAGTTACCACCCTACCGATAAAGACGTACCGTCATGCGATTTAGCGTCGTAACGTATCGTACCGGAACGTTAAATCGCTTGGCAGTTCGATGGAAAGGGATGTGGATTTTCATGCTCCTCCTAACAAGTTAGCCTGCATCCAGCTTAGATTGCATCATCACTTACCATCAGGTGAAATTGTAATCAAGGGCTAAATTGTAAAGAATAAAAAAACACCATAATTGGCTACCGTACTTACTATGGTAGAAGTATAGATAGGCTAACAAACAGCCTTCATATAATAAGGTATGTCTGTCTGTCGCAAGCTCAGTCCACAATGATACCTCGAAATATTCTGTCAATGTGCAAGTTTTTCTTTACGAATTGTGTCCGCGCACGTAAACGCACCATTAAGGGGGAACTGGAATGCTACAAATAAAGGATAACGATGATCCATTACGGAGCACACTTTCGCCGTGTGTTCGGGAAATGGAGGGGGATTTTTGTTTTCCTAATGATGGAACGGATTGCTCGGTGTTTATTTGGCCTTGTGATGCTATAAAGGATGCCTATTCAGCCAAACGCTTTGTTTGAATAACGACCAACAACGGTGTAGGCTTAATTCGATACTGACTTATTTTACGTACAATTTTTGGTACAATTTGACGCCGTTTTCATTATCAAAGCCTCAATAGCTCAACGGTAAGAACAGTCGGACTCATCACTTTAATGTTATATAATTTTTCTTTTTGTTCTTTTTTATATGTTTTAAACTAGTTATAAGTTTTAATTTGGTTTTGCTTTAAATATAGGTTTATGTTGCCTGTTTTCATGGTGGCACTTAGAACTGGGTCCTAGCTGAAAATCAGCGCTGTATGTTCTTTGTTTATGGGGAGCATACAGCAATATGCTGAGCTAGGACCTTTTTCTAGGTTATGCCACATATCGCAGGGTATTATTCTTAAATAATTGTGGTGTGTGGCATAATGTAGTAATAAATATATTTTCTTTCTTTTCTTTCTTTCTTCACCGAGGGTGGTGGTTTGATCCCCGCCCCGTTGGTCTATTATCGTACCCACTCCTAATACAGTCTTTTCCAAAAGTTGGAGGTGAATGAGAATCATGGTCATATTTCAAAATATGGCAAATATTCTTTAAAAAAAAACAAATATTCTTTTATCATCAATACCAGCCTATTTTAATGGTTCATTACAGGGTCAGGTTTACCTTCTAATACAACAGGATAGAGCTTAGAACAACCACAATGCTCATAGGTATGTACGTAGGCAGCTTGGTTAAGTTATTTTAACGACCATTATTTGATGTTATCACTATCTGATGAGCCGTGATAGCTCAGTGGATATGACCTCTGCTTCCGATTCCAGAGAGTGTGCGTTCGAATCCGGTCCGGGGTATGCCCCTCCAACTTTTCAGTTTTATGCATTTTAAGAAATTAAATATCATGTGTCTCAAACGGCGAAGGAAAAACATCGTAAAGAAACCTGCATACCAGAGAACTTTCTTAATTATCTGCGTTTGTGAAGTCTACCAATCCGCATTGAGCCAGCGTGGTAGACTATGGGCCTTACCCCTCTCACTTTGAGAGGAGACTCGAGCTCAGCAGTGACACAAATATGGGTTGATAACGAATCTGATGTTACTGTTAGAAGGGATTTTATTAATTATTTCTTAGAACAAAAAAAGCTCAGTTTAAATTCCATATCTCTACACCCGATTCGAACCCAGGACCTGATCCAAAGTCACTGGAAGACTAGACCAACGAAGCAGTTGCGCAGTAATTTATATAGCCGTAATATTCCCTAGAATGGTGTATTATTATGTTAATACAAGTGAACTACAAATAACGCTCTCACATTCGTCATGCATGAAACTATATTAAATTCATGTTATAGTAAATTGAAATTCCAGTAAAGCAACTGTATGTTATTTCTTATGACTGTTGGGCAGAAGTTGTGACAGTCGGCATGCATGTTATATTGTTAAAAGCACTGTAATAGTAAAGTATTATAAATTAATTACTATTATTAAATACAAGTTTAAATATGCTACATAATTTACGATATTATGTGTATATTTGGGCATGAATACGCGTGTATTTTGGTAAAGTAAATTAATCACACCGACCAAACGGTTAAACTCTTAAAATTTTCAAGAATATTTTTCTAATGGTTTCTCTCATACATGCGAAGTGGAGATGATTTTATTTCACGTCTGTCCAGAGGGGTGTGCCTGTTTATGGCGTGTGATCAATTGAACTTTGCATAGTCAACATCTTCTGACGTTTCATAGTAAAAGCACAACAACCCTGATCCCGACTCGCCAAAATCATTCTATGTAGAAGGATTTTGGCGAGTCGGAATCAGGGTTGTTGTGCTTTGGAATCGTTTAGATTTAATAGCATAATAATTTTATTATTCAGCGCTCATAACAAATGACACCTCCATCTTTGCAATAAAAATAATTATGTTTATTATTTAATTGGGATAAACCTAATTTGAACGAAACGCAATTGCTTTTAAGTGCTGAAGTGCCTAAGTCATTAGTTCACTCCAGTTTTGGATTTCATCTCTCAAAAGCACTTTAATCAATAATATGAATGTGACGACAGGCCCAGCTGACGAGGATCCCTCATTTATAACTGTGCCTGATCCAGCACTCAGTCAGAATCATTTGACACGTCACACTAAATCATTAATTTTCGTTTCTATTTCCCGCAAAACATGTTTGCCGGAATTGAGCACGTCAAACACAAACTTGCACGTAATATAGGGGTCTATCAAAACCATATTACATCTCCTATAATAATTTTCTATCAACTCCGCCATTAGCTTAATGATTTGTTGATATATTGTGTGCCACAAGCATTGAGCAGTTATTAATAACGTTTTTTTAATTGGTTCAGGTCTGGTCTTGTAGTAGATTCATGGTTAGTTACTACCTACCCGCAAAGACGTTTCGCCAGGCAATAGGCGATATAGCGTTGGGTATGGAGCCACGTAGAAACCGTATAGATAGTATAAACTTTTACTTCTTAGTTGCATTAAGCGTAAAATACGTTTCCATCTGTACATTCCATCAAGAAAAAGTTATTTTATCTCACTTGCTCGGATAGAGCAAAATCAGCGAGCAAAATTTGTTTTTACAACCTATTCATTTTAAGTCAGGGAAAGTTCAAAATTTTAAAGTTTAGAAATTAGGTTGGCACGTATTTGTGATGTGTTAGTTAGTTATATAAATTGAGACTCTATATAAATTTGTCAGTTTCATAATTAAAAACTATTTCAGAGTTACTTTATAACAGGAACAGGTAATAAAACTTTAATACCCATTTTGAAAAAGTTTTCCCTTTCTTCTTGAAAATTATTACATTTCATTACAAATTTATGGGAATAATCTTGGGTTTTAATTCATCTCAATAAATCAAATTAATACAAAAGTGATTACTTCCGAAGCAATTTACGACGCTTCACGTTCGGCTGTCAAACTTTGAATACGAATAAAACATGGCGGAAACTTTCAGTTCACACCGTAGTTGAAGCAATTCAAAGAAATTTCTCCACAAACTTCAACGTACGCTACGTTTTTAAGGTTTGTTATTGCGTGACATACTTTTGGGTCACCTAAAGATGCAAATTATCGCGGATTTATTGCAATGCACAAGTTAGTAGGGAGAAGTTTTGCGCCATCAATTTTACAATGTAAAAGTATCTTGTAACTTTTAACGGCAGGATTTTAACGTAGCTTTTTAAGTGCTTCTTTGAATTGAAACGCCGAAATTCAGTGGATTAAATTTATACTGTCTTTAGTGATATAATATCAAAAGTTTATTAAATTTACCTTTATCTTCTTTTTCAAGCGTGTGAAACCGCGAAGCATTATTAACTAAAGCTTTTTTAGGTAATCGCAGCAACAGCTTAAGCTGCATCACCACAGTTAACATCAACTGTGAAGAAATGACGAGTAGTAGAGCTCATTCAACTTGACAACAAAAAGACCGAAAACAGTTGTTTTACCTATTTTCGTGTTTACTAGCCTAGTTTCTCAAACGCGGTCTATAATCTTATTAGCTTCATTAAAAGGTCGAGGTTACTACACCATTGATGAGTTCCTTAATGATAAAGATGCTTGGAGGCCGTCGGATCAGCTTCCACCTTCACACAGGAAGTAAAACTATAAGAAATTGTTATGTTGTCATGAATTTAAAATTATAATATTGTATGATTTTTTTTGAAAGAGCAACTGTTGAGTTTCTTGCCGATTGGCAGAATCATTTAGCGGGCAATTACTCCCCACTACGTGGACCTGCAACATCAAGTGGGTTACAGGGAGCCACAGGGTGGTGGCTAAAGACTGTGATTTGGAAGTCCTTACAAGAGACTTAGTCTATGTCTAGCAGTGGACGTCCATGCGCTGACGATAATAATGAATTTTTAATGCCCATTTCCTTGCTCTTGGTTTGATGAGTGGGAAGTCCAAAGTGGTGGGATCGAATCCTAGACCTCTCGAAGCTAAGTCTGGACCCTTAACAGCTTTTTGATTCAAGCTCTCATTTTAAAATCATTATATTTCAGGACAAAGTTACCCGGCCATGTTTTCCTCAGCAAGCTTTTGCATACAAATGAGTCTCTTTTCAAATCGGATCACATCTAATTATTATAACTGGAGGCGGTCTGTTTTGTGTCCGAGTTGTAAAACAATTACAAATACCTAATTATTTTATTATGGTCCGGGGATTTTCTCGGCGTTAATAATTTTTTGTGTACAGAAGAATTATTTTTCTCAGTTTTTGCTTTCTGGTTAGAGTTACATACTTTAAATTATAATAAAGGTGTAGTTTTCAGGATTTTCCCTATAAATGTATTTGTATTATGTATTTAAAAAACGACATTAGTACATGCCAAAATTTTATAGTTTTAGGTCAACGAAAAGTACCAACCCTTTATAGAATTTGGTTCCTTCTAAAATATCGAAATAATACGATTTTTGTGGCATCGGCGGCCTTTCTTTTTACAATGTTAACTTAGAACTTAGATTTTTTCATACCTACATAGGACTATTTAAGAGATTTTAATTTTTAACTCTATTACCTCTACGCGTTCCTGATATAAATATATTACCACCCAACCGACAAAGACGTATCGCCAAGCGATTTAGCGTTTCGGTACGATATCGTGTAGAAACCTAAAGGGGTGTGGATTTTGATCCTCCCCCTAACAAGTTAGCCCGCTTCCATCTTAGGTTACATCATCACTTACCATCAGTTGATATTGCAGTCAAGGGCTAACTTGTAAAGAATAAAAAAAAAGAATTGGGGGTCAAATTTAAATTACAACGATAGTGATAACAATACCAAACCTAATTGAATAAGGTCAATAAGCTCGTGCCAAGCTGCTAGGAAAGCCATTACGTTGGTAAATAGGCGCTGTCAGCACTTGTAAAGTAACTTAATTATCTTGAAGCCTCGCTGTGAATTTATTCCAATTACATCGGTATCGGAGCGCTCTTGTTGCGAAATGGTAAATTTAATGATAAATTGCTTTCAGTGTTAACTTTAGGTGGTAAAATAATTAAAATGGATCTATGGAGTGTGTGTGTGTGAAGTTCTTTAATTTTGTAATGGACACTCCCTCGTTACATACATTGTAGCATCTCTAGAAATACTATACTTATATTTTGTCTTATATCTCTAGATGCATTACATATCAATGTAAATGTTGCTGTTTCAATTTTCAGTCTGTTCTTTCTAGAAGTTAAGCTCGTAAACCTAAAGCAGGACTAAGTGGATTTGTAGCTTTTTGTTAAGCGAAATAAATATATAAATAGTTTGCTTGGGTTTTGATGTTTTACTAACTGGACCAAGACTTGAGAGTGTAACAGTTCGAAGTCGGTAAAATATAAAGTATCACTTATAACACATAAGAAAAGAAATTCTATTAAACTTTTGATTTTTCGGATTATAATAAAATAATAAAATAAATAAAAAGCCTTTATTCTAGTACCATTTTACAATTTTAACTTATAAACTAACACCAATTAAAAAGAAATAATTACAAGTACAAGTCGCCTGTACGGCGTAGGCCTCCCCCAAAACTTTCCACAATTTCCTGTTTCGGGCTGTACGCATCCAGGCCGTGCCACTAGTTTGTGAGAAAACGTCTCTCCATCTCCTTTTCTGAAGTCCTTTTTTTCTTTTTTTGCCCCTAGGTACCCATTCCGTCAATTCTCATCCATTTTCGGATGAAATAGTAATAATTCTAAGGATAAGTAATCTTCAGTAGACCGACAATTTGAACAGCTGGTTTAAATTTAAAAGTAGAAAGTCATTATCATCATCATCATATCATCCGATGAACGTCCACTGCAGGACAAAGCCTTTTGTAGGGACTTCCAAACATCACGATACTGAGCTACCTGCATCCAGCGAATCGAAAGCGAAAGTAGAAAGTATTACTTCTTAAAAATCATAGTGTTATTTTCACTAAGTTTTTATTTTTGAAAGTTCATGAAACGCATTTTTCCACTTTATAAAAAACCAATAGATAAATAAATAGACGCAGTCAGCTCTGAGTAAAGTGACTCAATTATCGCGAACCGCATGCGTTTATTCCAATTATTAAATACAGCGACGATATCGGAAAACTCTTTCAGAAATAGTAAATTTAATGATAAAATACTTACATTTTTATCTTTTGCTGATAAAATGCAATTAATGAAATCATGTCCTTTTTTATAGTTTAAGAATAATCGACTTTTTTGGTTTAAATATAATCTGATATATTAATTGTATGAGTTAGGTATACTAAGTATAAGATAGAACTACCTCGTCGGTTTAGCTGTTACAGCCGCCCCATTCTGTAAAGTTACAGCGAAGTTACATCGCTCATTTTCGTGGCAACTTCGTTGTTTAGTGACGTTTTTTGTCATCCCATAGAAAAAATTCAAATTGGAATAAAACTTGTTGTCTTGTAGGCGAATATTACATCGACGAGTATAAAATAGCAGAATCACACCCCTGGTTAGCCTACGTTGGATCACGAGGTCCCGGGTATCGAATATCACTCGTGTTATGTATCCAACTAATATTATAAACGCGAAAGTTTGTACAGATGTATGTTTGTTTGGATGCTTGTTAATCTTTAACGCCGCTACCAATTTGGCCTAAATTTCGAATGGAAATAGATTTTACTCTGGATTAACATAGCCTACTTTTGATTCCTGAAATCCACGGTTCCGGTTCCGGAAAAACCAAGTAACACGCGGACGAAGTCGTGGGCGTCCGCTAGTTAAGTAATAAGTATTTTTTTCTGATGTTAAGACGCAATCCTTGCTTGTCCTAAGTGTTGCACGATTACACTTCGCATAACAATTCTGACTGTTTACTATAAAGTTACATTCTAATATAAAATTTAATGCTTCAACAGAAACTTATATAATTATAGAGATACTTAGCTTTTAGCTATACTAATAATTATCGCCACCACTGTGTTACAAGAGCTCAAGGGAGATAATTGATTAGAAATGGGCGTTCATTAGAACAAATTTATGACTTCCAAGATACTACTCTTATAGTATCATCTTGAGTCATAAATCTTTTGTAATTCTGTATCAATTTGCAATAATAACAGTATTAGACGTTTATACTCGTAAAGCATGCGTGACTTGATAATCTGCTATACAGAAGCCGTGATAGTCCAGTGGAAACGACCTCTGCCTATTAAGAAATTAAATATTTATTTATATATATTTTTGTAATTTGTTTAGGGCTAATGATAATATACAGTCTTGTACTGAAAAAGCATAATAATAAAGAGCTAACGTTCCACTCGCTACTGTTACACATGCTCATTTCAAGCACGAAAGCATGCTACTATTGAGCAGTTGCTACTTATTAGCATGTGTATCGCAACATTGCTAATAATGAGCATGCTTATTTCGAGCTCGTTCAAGAATCAACAGTAGTGCGATTTATGAGCATGTTACTTGCTGCGGGAATAGCAATGCTAGTCGATTAGCATTGCTATTCTATATTCTCTTCACCTTCATCTCTCCCTGTCTAACACGATACTATAGACAGAGAGCGACAGATACAAATTAGCACGTGTAATTGGAATGTTTGCTTTGAGCATGCATACTTAAAATGGGCAGGCCACATAGTTCGAAGAGCCAATGGACGTTGGGGTTCCAAGGTGCTGGAATGGCGATCCCGCACAGGAAAGCGCAGTGTTGGTCGACCCTCCGCTAGGTGGACCGAGAATATCTAGCGGGTTGCAGGGAGCCGCTGGATACTCGCGGCTCAAGACCGTTTTGTTTAGAAGTTCATGCAAGAGGCCTATGTCCAGCAGAGGACGTCCATCGGCTGTTAATGATGATGATGATGATGATGATGATGATGATGATGATGATGATGATGATGATGATATACCTAAAACATAGTGATGAACGAATAAAAGTTAAATAGAAGCTTTTTATAACAGAAAAGCTTCTCTTTTCGTATTAAATAGAGTCAGGTTCAATATACGCCGTGTTCATTAGAATATTATAATACAATTAACCTATTTAATCATATACTACATTGTTCATTATATTAATACGTGCTTGAATTGTGTTTATCGAGTATGTAAAGACTTCTTGTACGTTCGCTTAATTAACATAGAACAAGGATTAATTAATTAATAATAATTAACTTTGAAGTACTATGTCGGCTTACAATGAATTAAGTACTTACTTCAGTTAGAAAGGTACTTACAAGCCTAATAGTGCCATTCTTCCAAATTATAGTCGATCGGAGGTTTTAAAATTGTATTACTATTAAAAAAAACCAAAGTATGTTTAAAAAAGTGTCTACAAATTTCAGAAAGTTCAATTAAAATCAAATTTCATAAAGGATCAAGGCACCTGATTTCCTATAACTTTATATTTTTTTATTATTAGTTTCTTCTTTAGGTTGCCTGGAAGTATATACTATTGTGCAAAGTCTCCAAAGAGTAAAAAAATCTTTTGTAAGTTTGGGTGTATTCTTCTATAACAAGATCCCCAAAACTGTGATGGACTTGCCAATGCATAGCTTTAAGCAATGTGTTAAAAACATTTACTTAATCGAGATTACTACACCATTGATAGCTTGATACCAAGTTTCTTAATGATAAAAATGCTTGGAGGCCGTTGGATCAGCTTCCACCTTCACACATGAAGTAAAACTATAAGAAATTGTAATGTTATCATCAATTGTAAATTATAATATTGTATGATGTTTTTAAAAGAGCAACTGTTGAGTTTCTTGCCGGTTTCTTCTCAGCAGAACCAGCCTTCAGAACCGATGGTAGAATCTTTACAAATGGTCAACTGACGTATCAAAGTGCTTGTAAACTGAGCCTACTTGAAATAAATGAATTTTGAATTTTTGCATTATTAGTATTTTTTTGTATTTATCGTATTGTATGTTTCTTTGTGGTGTACAATAAAGTGTATTTTCATTTCATTTCCATTTCATTTCACCTGCTTAGTTTTTGTTTAATTTCCTTTAAAACAATCTATTATTCCTGCATTCATCGCTTTTATAATTGAATCTCAACTCATTATGCGCAGGACTAAGCTCTAATTGCAATTGCTCTTTGTTTTAGAGACAAAGGCTCTAAATTAAGGACGCGGCTGCTTATTTTTATATTAAAAACTACCAGATGCCCGTGATCTTGTCTGCCTGGTAAAGTCTTTAAATTATTATTTATAATAATGAATCTGCAAAACAATCTGTTATAATATCATTACTAGCCGATCCCTGTGGTTTCACCCGCGTAGTTCTCATTCCCGTGAGAACAGAGAGATAAAGTATAGCTTGTGTTACTCGCTGATATTATAGCTTTCTAAAGGTAAAATAATTTTTAAAATCGATCTAGTAGTTGGACAAGAAACAAAAAATCAAAACAAAACAAAAAGTAAAATGGGTATTGACTTAAAGTTGGCAAGATTCTATAAAAAAATTACAATTAAAGATATTTTTTCGGATACCGGTTCATCAAAGTACTCAGTTACATTATTTCTCGAATTTCCAAAAAACAAAAGCTTTTTCTCAGCTCTACGATGACTTGAGTCTATTCCCTAAACCCTGTTTGTCTAATAGCCTATGAACGATATTTGATCGACTTAAAAGATCAAGATTACTTCAGCATTTTCAAAATAGAAAATAGTATTGTATTGCACGATTCGTTAGATTATCACCATCATCATCTTTTGTATGCTTCCAAACATCACGATACTGAGCCGCCTGCATCCAACGAATACCTGTGACTCTCTTGATGTCGTCAGTCCACCTAGTGGGGATGTTAGATTATATATAATTATAATTCTTAATGTACCATTCTTAAAGCTAAAATAGAACATCATTAGCTTTGTTTAAAATCTAGTATAATTGTGAAAAGAGTGCAGTAAGAGCGTTCATTTGCTCGCTCGGCGGTACAACGGGGAAACCACGGGTAATGGAAATTGAATGAAGCACTTAATGGTTTTTGTGCCAGTTTCTTTTAAGAATTGAGTTTGCATAATGTATACAACTAGCAGAGCCGGCAGATGTCCTGTCTGAATGCTGACTTGTTCTGCTTTGTGGTAAGTGGTGCTCAGTGGTAAGTCTAAGATTTGAATCCTGGGTCGAGTAATGGAATACTGGGCTTTTCTTAACACGCTTATATTAGCTTCACTTGTAACTATAATATCCTTGTGATTATTAAATAATTTATTTTAATAAGGATTAAAGTTTAGTAGTATAAATAATGACGTAAACCTAAGTATATAAAATTAATAATTTCGTCCACTGCAAATGTAACTTTGTAATCCTATATATTTATATAGGGTTACAAACTTATTTATGCAGTTGCTATATCCAGAAAACTGGACGGAAATTTCATTTTTTTTTTAATTTTTCCTTAATTTATACACTAGAAAGTAATTGTATTCTAAATTTGAAGTATCTACGTCTGCTGGAAGTGCCTTAGAGTTTTGATGATCGGTCAGTCAGTAAGTGACAAAATTAGCAAAATTAGGAAACTTTGACTAGTTATAATTCTTAAACTACTTGTTCAAATCTAATGAAATTTGAAATATACCGTGCCTATACAATGCCTGCTTGGATATTCAAAATTCACGCTTCTGATTTCATAAACAACGAAGTTACAGGGGGTCGAAAATGGCTTGAATTGCTTCGAGAAAAGTACGGCCGTGCCCTTTTTTTTTGCTCGACTTGCGGGGACACTGCCGTGCCCCCAGAATTTCTTGAATGTATGTAAGAAAATCTTGGAATCTTAATTTGACCCATTTTCCGATCTTCGATTAGGATGAAATTTTTCATACGCTCAGAGTTCTGATGACAATATATGACTAGCTCAGAAACGTCATTCAGAAATCCAATATGGCGGCCTCCCAAGATGGCGGACTGGCTATTTGATACCCACCCCCATGATATCAAATGAAAGGGTGTGCTGTCAACGGCTAAATAAAATAAGCATAGTTAAGTATTCAACTCGTAGACAATCATTCAAAAATATGTTAGCATAAAAATTCGACAACATCCTATCTGGAAATTGATAGAATAAATAACAAGTTCAATCCAGTAAACATCTTTCAGCTGGAACCGTAAACAGTTAGAGGGGCCATAAAACTGTGCAGTTGTTTCGGATTTATGCCCACCGCGCATTCAGTTTGTTTTATGTCCTGTCTAGCGCCTGCTGGAACTACTGATTCTGGTGGCTCTCTTAAAAACATTTGAATATACTACCTACACTGAATTGCTTTTTCCGCTTGATATTTGGTTTGAATAACAAAGGCTTTATTCAATTTGTTGCTACCTTCTAGTTCTTCAGTTAATTTAATTTTGTTTTTATTTAATTTCTGTAGCTTGAAGTTTTACTGACCGAATAAAAGTACTTTTCTTTCTTTCATTTCTAATTCTACTTAGTTCGTGGGGCTTTGTTATGAGATTGAATACGAATCCTGGGAATCCTCTTTGTTTTTTAAAAATGTCAGTGGCAACTTGGAGTTCAGAAGGCGCTACCCCCATAGCCCGAAGATATCCGATCAATTTCATTAACATCTGACATGATAGATATGATGCAATCATTATCAGATGTAAATGATAATGAAGAATGAAATTAATGGGAAATCCTGGCTTCTCTGCTTAAAGGACAGGGCTTACGGAGCTTAGAGATTAAAACTTCTTTAGCTCTTTCTCTCAAAGTCCGTTCGCCTCGCCCGATCACACTTTTCGTAACCGATTTACTAGTTTACTACCCAAGTCAAGCGTTCGTGAGGAAGTTTTGCTTCAAACATTTAATAGGTAGAGGTTTTTTTTTCTTTTTTATTATTTACAAATTAGCCCTTGACTAAAATCTCACCTGATGGTAAGTGATGATGTAGTCTAAGATGGAAGCGGGTTAATTTGTTAGGAGAAGGATGAAAATCCTCACCCCTTTTTGGTTTCTACATGACATCGTACCGGAACGCTAAATCGCTTGGCGGTACGTCTTTGTCAGTAAGGTGGTAACTAACCGCGGCCGAAGCCTCCCACCAGCCAGACCTGGATCAATTAAGAAAATCTCAACCGGGGATCGAACCCAGGACCTCCGTTTTGTAAAGCCACCGCGCATACCACTGCACCACGGAGGCCGTCAATAAGAGGTAGAATATTTAAAAGAAATAATAAGGAAAACATTCCTATTTCAGTTCCTAAGCGTTTGTTCTGTTCGATCAAGCCGACCTATGTTCAAATTTATTGGTGTTGCAAATGAACAGTACCGACAAGTGAGGCTGCGGTTGACAGAGACAAGTCGCCAGCTAGATACGCTGCGCGCTTCGCTGGGTTTTGTTTCCGAGGCACTTGCTCCTGTACTAGCTTTATTTGTTTTGCTAACAGAAGTACACAAATGACTATCCCATATTATCAGCCTTATGAATTGCAAAGTTGTTTGTTATAAGTGCCCCGACCAGCCACAATGGCTGTTTTTAACTCAACATACTGAAATTATGACTTAATATCAAAGTACTTGGGATATTTTAGAATTTAAAATAAACGTCGTCGGAGGGTGTAACGGAACCTTCACTCCCCACCACTTAACCCCTCTCCGAGTGCACAACGCGAGCAGCAGCGCGTCGCGCTGCCGCTTCGCAGTTTGGGTCGTGCCGCGATCCAAGAACCAGCTCATGACTAAGGGGTTCGAAACTAGTCGGGCATACGCCGACCTAATATCACGTGAGTTTTAGCCGTGTTAATCAATTAGTATTTGGAATAATTTAATTAACTATGCACACAGAATCTATACTTATAATAAAACTGTAACAGGTCAAATTCTGTACATTGAAGATATTTTGAAAAAAAATATTGGAGGGCATTAAACAATTGATACTGAAGCCAAATTTGTCTTTTTTAGATTTCTTGTCTGTCTGTCTGTCCGTGTTTTTGTTAGCCGGGCATCACGCTGAAACTATTGAGGGAATTAAAATGACAATTATCACAATTTGAGACCATAGTTATAGTATACTTTTTATTGCAAAAATTAAATCAGAAGGGGATGAAACAGGGGTTGAAAGTTTCTATGGAAAGTTCTTAATTTTTTGAGTTACAGTTATGAAAAATTGTCCATATTTCATAAAAATGTACTAAATGTAATTGTTGTAGCGAAAATTTTTAAAATTCGAGCTCTAAAGTGTGAAATAGGGGTTGAAAGTTTATATTGATTTCCACGCAGACGAAGTCGCGGGCGTCCGCTAATTAAATAATAATGTGTTATGAAAGTTAACGTAAAACATTCATGCGTAGTTCACTCATCTACCGCAACTGTCATAACACCGACTGTCACTTAAAATCACTCCCTGCACCACTCCCTAACTACTAACTCAGCCAGACTCCAGAAATCGCACAATGGGGATGATGACTAGGTTTGAATATATTGATTTTTATGATACATTCGGGTAAAAAGGGTCAATGTTAAGTAATTTATACATAAAAAGCAAAGATTGTCTGGATATTTGCAAAATAAATGAGATTATAAAATTTCAAAAACTATTAAAAATATTTTATCGTAATTAGATGAAAATTCATACAGTTTTAGCTTCCTTACATTAAATGTGACATTTTTTAATATATGAACTATGAGCATAAACGCACAAATAATAAAGATATTAGTAATTTTATTTGAACGCCCATACAAATCTAACGATCATTACATTGCCTATGACGTCATTATTTCGAGCCATTTTGTATGGGGCGTTTTTCAGGGATCCGCGGCAGCGCCGCAAATCTGACTCTTTAAATCCCTGTAGCTCCGAAAGTGATGATCGCAGATACCCTGTTCCTTTTACAAAATTGCTTTGCTATTAGTATACTCTTTATTTATATACAATTTAAAAAACTGTCATCATCCCTATTATGAAATATTGAATGTTTTACAAATCGCTGGGTATTAGATACCCAAAACTCACGGCGGGCGGGTTAATCATGTTTTTACCGCTACATTACGCAATAAACTCTGTTGGTTCTGTACACTTGTTTTACAACCTTTCTCAGTTGGCGGAGTACATGCCAAGCTTCGTCAAATAAGCAGTACGCGGAAGATTAAGATGTGAGTGTGACGTCATACGAGATCCCTAAGACCGAGGATTACGGCGAACTTTCCTTACACGCGGCGGATATTACATACCCACTTTATTATACCGATTGACCTTGGTAGGTTTTAACTTGGGAAGGTAATGTTTTTGTATGTAAGGGATGAATTTTAGCTGAGAATAGTTTCTTGTTGGAACGAAGTTCCTTAACGCGCGTAGCGAAAGGGGGCTAGACAGAAAAAATAAAGACCAAAAAATTGTAACGACACTTTTTACTCGACTGTGTAATGTTTTTGCTATAGCTGTAAGCCGTGACCTGAAGATAGCCCCCCGATTCCAAAAGGCCCGCCGACTCCAAGAGGCCCCCGGCCCTAAAAGGCCCCCCGACCCCAAAAGCCTCCACATTCATCAATCCATAATCCACGCATTATTTCCACGGACCGCTATTATATATAGTAGTTCGAGACCATTCACGCCATTGAAATTCGAAAATATAATAACTTCAATCGGCAAGATGGTTTCAAACTTGCCAGCGAGTGGAACCCGGTGGTAGAATTGTGCAAACCAAGAAGGCGCCGCGAAAAAGCGATGTCGTGAGTGTGGTTTGCCTAAACAGCCAAAAACGCGAGGTTGTTGAAAAAAGAAAAAGAAAGAGGTTAGATCGATTCTGCTGCTAACAGCTGATGTTAAAACTTCGCATCTCGCAACTTCAGTCCCGTCGTGACCACGATCCATGCAACTGGGTCGAAATATCGACATTAAAAAATCTCGTTCTATCGTGGTATGTACCCGTTTAAATAATATTCATAATGAACAACTACGAAATAAGTTTAAAATCATTAGTCATATAGCGAACTTCGTTCTATCTGGGTGTCCCTTGACTCTATTTTACCACAGCCATACCTCCCTCCTTTAATAAGAGGTGATATGGAATTTAGACCTACCTCTCTGCTCTAATACGGGTGGGTGGGCTTAGTGTGATGATGTTACTGGAGGTAGTGGGGTGTAACACTTTCAACTAAAAATTGAAAACTCAGTATCTCAGCTGGCCCAGAGTTCGAACCCAAAATCTCATGATCCGATACCACATAGGCTTATTAGTAGACCAAAGATGACCGAAAATTTAATGATTTGTCGAACAACGGGCGATAAAAGGCGACAATTATTATTACTAAATACATTTATGTAATTTAAATTTCTAACTATAGTTTATCACATATTATCAGCTAACCTCTCCTCTCGAATAATTTATTTCAGACAGATATTAATTATATTCGGAACAAAGGCTGTCATAACTCACTAGTAATAATGGGGTATTCGCTTTTGGCTACGTCGGCTACATTAGTGTGTAAGAGGCGCCATATTAAAAGGACCTGCTAATTAATTACTTAGTAAATGATCGAATGTGGCCATTTTCATTCGCATTAGGGGATAACTAATCTTACTTTTGTGTCTTAAAGCTAGAGGACTTTTGGTTATAAAGATAGTTCTGAGAAGTACTTTAATGATTTCTTTTGTAGTTAAGAAGTAACGATTTTTTCTAATGAATACGTATAAAATTACAGGTACATGAGCTTTTAATAAATAGCGCGTATTTAACGTTTTCTTGATAATTGCGTAATAAAATATAGCCTATGTTATTTTTGATAACATAAGCTATCTACCAGTGAAAGTCCCATCAAAATTAGTCTAGCAGATTACATCATCATGTGAATATCATGACCTGTGGAATGTCATCAAGGCTCATAAGTCTACCGATTCAAGTCAATCATTATGAATTGGTACTAAATTAGCTTCCTAGATTTAACCTACTCATGATACTAGAGCAAGTTCAATAAAAAACAAAAGAACAAATAAAAAACTAGAAAAAATAATTGTACGGGACATGTCAATTTCTTAGATAGTAGTTTGCAGGTTCGCTAGTTTTATTTTATTCTCTACAAGTTAGTAGTTAGTATGATAAGTGATGATGCAATCTAAGATGGAAACGGGCTAACTTGTTATGAACTTGTTGTAGAATGAAATTCACACTCCTTTCGGTTTCTACACGACATCGTACCGGAACGCTAAATCGCTTGGCGGTACGTCTTTGTCGGTAGGGTGGCAACTAGCCTCGGCCGAAGCCTCCCACCAGCTAAAATCATGGTATGTCTTCGTCTACGCACTTCCGTGTTATTTTTTAATAAGATTAATCACCATGTGTTCAAATGACGTACAGGCAAACGAGGTTCCCGTAATCTCTCGGCGGGGAGGCTTTGGAGCTTATTCTTCGTTTAGACAAAGTTTAAATACATCATTCGCGAAATCCTTGCTGAAATCTAAGTCCCCACACACGGGAGCGACGAGATTTAAACCGTAATAAAATGCAAATTAGTCCCATGTCATCCGAGAAGTCTAATTCATAAGCTTTTAGCGGACAAATTCTTCTTGACGACAAACAAATCAAATCACACATGAGGACAAAAGAGATCGTAATAAAAAAGGTTTTATCAAAGTTATAGACAGAACAGTGTTAGGTATATAGTCTAAGGCCTTACACAACTGATATAAAGGCATCATATTGAACAACTTTTCAAATTAAAATTTGAACAGTTAAACGTTTCTTAAACTGATAATTATTAATTTATGGATCGATTAAAAGTGGCAATGGGCGGGGCACATAGTTCGAAGAGGCGATGGACGTTGGGGTCCCAAATTCCTGGAATGGCGACCCTGCACTAGTAAGCGCAGTGTTGGTCGACCCCCCACCAGGTGGGCTGACGACATCAAGCGAGTCGCAGGGATTCGCTGGATGCAGGTGGCTCAGTATTGTGATGTTTGGAAGTCCCTACAAAAGGCCAATGTCCTGCAATGGATATCCATGATGATGATGAATTTGCTAGCAAGTGAAAGATTATCTCTTATAACAAGTATATCAAGGAATAAAGATATACTAAGGTTCTTGGCTTTTTTAACCAGCAATTAAGATGGTAATCCAGAATATGTAACGTAGTTGTTATTTTAGTGTTAGGCGTAGGCTAAATCAATATGAGAGAAGTAAAGCGGATTTCTGGCTCAAAACCAATTAACTATTTATTTTTTAATACATCGCCCAAACGCTAATAACTTACAGCGTCATATTCCACACTCATGTATCATTCATCGTCTGTAAGTTTCAATTTTGCAGGTGCGGGCTGCGAAGTGTTGTTAGTGTAGTTAGGTGTTGTTAGGTGTCGCACTAGTCATTAGTGGGGCAATTTGCTTTGCTGATACTGCGGGATTAGTGCCACGGATCCCTGTCGCACCAGGCTACTGACTGTGATGCAGACAGTGTTTGACAATTAGCAGCTCTGGATATGAGCGCTCATTTGCGTTGATTTGCAAAGTATCAATTATTTCTCATATTACGTCGGTAAAGCTCTGTTTGTTGCTCAATATCTGCATAGCCTGCATAGTACTTGGCGATCGCGACCGCAACCGGGTTGCACGACCCACCTGATGAATTTATATGGAGCATTAAACAAATCCTGAGACCGCGTCGCGCGACTGGTAGGCGTGGAGCAGTGGGTCGCCAAGAACCAAATGCTACCTTAAAGGTAGCATTTGTACGACCCACTCCTTAGTATGAATTTATATGGAGCACTAAACAAATCCCGAGACCGTGTCACGCGACTGCCTTTGTCTAGTAGGTACCATATAAATTCATAATAAGCATTAGGTCGTACGACCCGGTCGCGGTCGCAGATCGCGGTCGCCAAGAACCTTTGGTGTGAAAAATTATTTGAATATCGAACGTGAAAAACAACGAGGTATAACAAATTAATAAATAATTTAAAGGTTTATTTGGTAAACTAAACAAACCTTTTTGTTAATAAAAATCTTTACCCTAGACTGAGTACGTAATAGTTATGTAACTATCTTGTAGATTTGTATTTGTCTTTAGTTAAGAAAGCTTTGTAAAACTCAGTGATACGAAGTTTAAATGATTTAATTTACTTAAGCGAAGCCTTTTAAAAACGTATACAACCTGATCTACTTCTCTGAATTAATCTAGATTCTCTCTTTGCAATAAATACGGATCAAGTGCAATCTTGCGCTAGACAGACGCCATTTTTTTGCTAGAAACGTCTTCCGAATAGCGATTCTTTTGTTTTCCTTAATTTTTCTTTTCTTCACCAGTATTTTTTTTTTTTTGCAAATAAGCATGATCTAACCTGATGGTAAGTGTAGATACAGTCTAAGATGGGACACGCTTGCCTAGAAGGTGAATATTCACTCTTGTTTTACCTTATATATTATTAATAACTATTAATTACCTGTGTTGTCCTGTAGTTTAACTTCGGATCATGGAATTCAGGGTTCGAGTCTACGGGTAAAATATTGGGATTATCTTAAGTCTGAGAAAATATAAGTTTAAATTCTAACAAATATAGGCTCACCTTCTGGTCGCTACGTAAAAGAGCGCTTTCATCAAACACATTTTAATTTACAAAATAAAGTTCAACATAATTTATATTGAAACCATTTTTTTAAATATAGAACTTAAAGACAGTTTCAAAGTGGAAAGCAAATGTCAATTGAATCTCCAGCACTTGATTTAAATCAAATTCGTGAAATTGCCAGCACGGGGGACATTCGGGTCGGCAATTTGACGAACGCTCTGCGCCTCGATTGATAGAACTGCTAATGGTCGGCGATAAATCATGATTCATACGAGCGGCAAGCGAAATATTTTCCCTTATACGTACCAATATATTTTGTAGTAGCTGACTTTGGAAAGCGTGTCACATAATATTGCCGAAACGGCTATTCCCAAACAGAACAACAAAATATATGGGTATTTTGAGGTTCTTCTTTATATGCTTTTCCTCAATACTCTAGTTCCAATTAGAGCAAGTGATGTCACTAAACAAAAATGAGAAATCCACCAATTTTTATATAATTTCTTACTGACGAAATTTATTTTGTATGAGTACTTACTAAAACCCTTTTTAATATATTTATCCTAATACATAATACAACAAATCATGCCCACGTGGAATGGTGGCAAGAATATGGGCTGCATTTCCGCGCTGGATTACTAAAACTAAATATATTTTACAATTTCGGAAAAAATGCTAATCTCTCATCTCAGTTAGAAAATATTGAATCCAGTAGAGTCATTCTGTAACGATGTTTTTATGACTCACCAGTGCAAGTTTCAAATTAACCTCTATTTCTCTCTGTCTAACACCATACTATAGGATGAGAAAGACAGAGATAAACTCGAAAGTCGCACTTGATATCAAACTTTATTACGAAATAACACTACTGATTGGTCATACACTTTGTGGACTGATAAGTAATTAAAATAAACTTATAACAACCGTTGCTTCGGAGGTTAAAACACACGTACGTCATCAACCCATATTCGGCTCACTGCTGAGCTCGAGGAGTCTTCTCTCAGAATGAGAGGGGTTAGGCCAATAGTCCACCACGCTGGCCCAATGCGGATTGGCAGACTTCACACACGCAGAGAATTAAGATAATTCTCTGGTTAACAGGTTTCCTCACGATGTTGTCCTTCACCGTTTGAGACAGTGATATTTAATTTCTTAAAATGCACACAACTGAAAAGTTGGAGGTGCATGCCCCGGACCGGATTCGAACCCACACCCTCCGGAATCGGAGGCAGAGGTCATATCCACTGGGCTATCACGGCTCTTAGTACTAGTAGTAAACACACGTACGTCAGTCATTAATTAGCGTTACGTTTGATCATTCCTGTGACATTTTCAGGTCTGGAAGTTGTAGGAAAAACACAGGAAAGCTTTCCCCGCCGTCATCACCTAATGCAATAGCAGTGTATGTGCGACCCGCGTCACGTGGAGTGCCTGAGGCACGCCACGTTAGCGGCATAACGAAGTTGTACGCTAGTCACAATTAGCTGCTACGTTTTTTTTTAATGCAATATAGACTCGCGCTTGATTAAGCCTGATGGAACTATTAATGTGGTTTAAGTTGGAAGGCGCTTACCTGACATTCAGTCTTGCTTTGAAGGTTTACATTTTTTTATTTTTTCTATTTTTTTATTCTTAACAAGTTAGCCCTTGACTACAATCTCACCTGATGGTAAGTGATGATGCAGTCTATGATGGAAGCGGGCTAACTTGTTAGGAGGTGGATGGAAATCCACACCCCCTTCGGTTTCTACACGGCATCGTACCGGAACGCTAAATCGCATGGCGGTACGTCTTTGCCGGTAGGGTGGTAACTAGCCACGACCGAAGCCTCCCACCAGCCAGACCTGGACAAGTTAAGAAAATCTCAATCTGCCCAGCCAGGGATCGAACCCAGGACCACTGTTTTGTAAATCCACCGCGCATACCACTGCGCCACGGAGGCCGTCAAAACATTATAAGTGTCAGGAAAAACAAACGCCGGAAGTGCATTCCAAATGTTTTATGTGTTAATAATTACCTCGTTGGTCCAGGGGTTCAAATCCTGGGACTGTGAGATATTGAGTTTTTCTTTATTTTATGGAATTTTCTGTTTAAAATTGTAAGCCCGTATTTCGGAAGTTAGTATCACACCATTGTGCCTCGGAAAACACGTTAAGCCGTCGGTTATTATTATCATTATAATCATGGTCGTTAATGAATTTAACATTGTCACCCTCGGAGCAGCGGGTGAGTCCTAAGCTCCATATCTTCTCTCTTATAAGGAGATGTCCTGACCTGTCATGGGCCACAGTTAATGATAATAATTTTTAAAAAAGCTTTTAAATAGTCCGGAAATCGTTGGTACAGTAGCTTAAGTGGCTTCGGATCTAAGAGACCAAGGTTTTTTAAGTATTATTAGGGTATTTTAAGTAAAAATTTCCAGTTGTAAGTGAATACCATTGTGTCCTTCAGTACAAAAATAGTACTGGGACAACTTCAAAAGTTCAATATTTCAAAAAATTCAAAAGTTTAAAAAAAAATCAAAAATTCAAATGAACAAATTTCACAGTACACAGTATTCCTAAGATGTCGCTACCTAGCTATCTATGGCTTATGCAATCCTGTTGCTAACATTACTGATATGAGATCCCTCTATTGATAAGAAACCCATTAGAGTAATGAAATCATTAGACGATAATGAATTGTTGCGAAGACACAAACATCGATCAGGGCAAATGAGTGGAACAGCCGGGGGAACAAGATATCGTTGTCCGCAAGAGATTGAGTGGTCGCCGAATAAATGTGCCGAGAGCGTTTATTGGAGCAAGATTTATCGATGTCTTATTCCCGGTTCACATTATAATAGTCTACTAACTGGAACCACTTACATCCTACGATTGACCTAAAATAGTTATGTCGTAAACTTGGTAGCTATAGCTAAATATTTAAAAGCGAAAGGTCATTAACTCATCACGAAATATTGAAAACCGTAGTAGTTTTAGTAGACGTCCGCTAAGATTGGATTATGCGACAGGGCCGGATTAAGGAGGTCTAACGGCGAATAAAGTCGCGGACGTCTGCAAGTATTTTAAACGACAACAATAGAGCAAATGTTATGGAAGATTTATTGACAGTTCACACGATTCTAGTACCTTAATCTATTTCTTTGTATTTTGTAACTTGAATTAATTCCCATATCGTATTAGTTGATGGTGAACTGCTTAAATTTGTAAAAATATAGTAGGTTTTGGTAATTACTAACTCACACTACCAGTAGAGCCAAAAGTTTTGCTAAGTAATATTGTGCGAACTATGAGGTTGCCTAGAAATTTGAGGCAAGAAAAGATAAAAGTATCCTTTTATTGTTGCAGGTAACGACAAATGTCCTTGTTTTTAAAATAAATAATTAATATTTGCTAATAGTGTACTGACGATATTTATTACAACCAGATTTATTGACATCTCACCGGTTCACATTATTCCATTCAATGAACCCAACTAGTTTAATTATGCGATGGTCCGGAAATGATCATAGCGTAAATAAGTTGTTAATAGCTTTTACGTGATGATCGGTTGCAAGTTATTTCAAAAGTATTTATTTTAGCCAAATATCTTGGCATATTCGCATAGTATCAATTTAATAGTACCGAAATTTCATATATTTATCATTATAACCTTTGATACTTAAGTGGTAATGTCATATAATAACCAAGACTAATTTTAATATTGGATAGTACGTAACAAAGCAGTAGCGCTAAAATGGAACAATGTAAATCAGTCATTATGGAAGGTAGATTGAAGAGATTATTTTAACCATTTTCATCGTTTCTGGTACTGTTATTTCAGTTTAATAAATATAATAAAGCAAGATATTATAGATATGCAGTTAATTAACGCCCTTAAAATATATAGCTTCAACTGGAAAAGTTACCTACTCGCATATATTGAAATAACCCTGTTTGTATCCAAAACAAATTTTCGCAAAAAATTTCAACACAAAATGAACCTTTTTTTTTAAATACATAAAAGCTAAAATAGAATGAATGTCTTTCGACGTCTTTCCAAAACTTGAGGTATAACAAATTCTGAGAGATGTGTATTATCATAATTTAATATTAATAAGAGTTGAGCCGGAATTTTCTCACTTATTAAGTCTAAAGAATTCGTATGAGGAGAAGTGACTTTCAAAAATTTGTTATTTTGTGGAAGACTTTTTTAAATAGAATGTCTTACCAATGGCGAGGAAGAATGGAGAAAAGGGACACTAAGTCGCTTGGCACTACGTCTTTGCCGGTTGGGTGATAAAGTTAGGTCAGCATTGAGCTGCATGTGTTATACAAAAGTGGAAAAGCTTACAGCAAAGTTTTTCAGCTAAAAAATATCCATATTGTATTGACTTTGCTGAAAACAACCCCTAAGATCAGACCCCATCTAAAATATTAATTGAATAACTTACAAATAACCCACCACAGGATTCAAACTCGCATCCTCAGAGATAAACCAGAAGCGTTCAAACGCTACAAAAGCCTAAACTTGTTTCTTTAACATAATATTTGACCTATTTCCTGAAAACCTATTATAATTGTGCGTAAACTGCCTAAATAGTAAATGGCCTGAATAGAACCTTCAGGGTCTATTATAAGGCAAGTTCGACGTTCCTTCAAAGGTTTTGCATAATCTATAGAGGGCGCCATACGTCAATGTCCAAAACAAAATAGGCGCGCCGAGTCATGATGATCCTGTGTTATTGTGTACGGTGGTAATTTGAAATGAGTTGGTAATTTTGCTAAGTATTACCACGCACTCGGCTTCGTCTGTGGTTTTTAATATACTGAATAGAAGTAGGTGTTACTTTACGAGAAAAATTAGGATCAATGAATGTTATGGTGAAGTAATGATTATTTTTTTTTGTTTTCTGTTTCAGATCAACGGCGATCTGATAAAAAATTTCAACCGCGGTTGCATAAAAGAACTTAAAATTTGCTTTTTCAGAATTAAAAGTGAAATATTTAAAATTATATATTTTCCGTTCTCTTTATACTCGTAGGTAAATAGATGTAAATCGTACTTATAAATACCGTCGAAAAACATATCGTCCTATGGCAGATAGTTAAAAAATACATTTGCTCGTCTGGCGAAATACAGTTTTTCATCCGTTTATTTTGTGTTATAGTTTAAAGACTCATCCAAAGCATGTACGAAACAAGCTTAACGTTTAATTTCACGCATTCAAAACTTTGTACATAAAATTTGCTCTCATTCATTCCACTCTACTAAACTACATTCAGTGGATAAAACTTTTAAATTGAAGCTCTACGTTGACCCTTAGTACGAGTAACTCTCGCAATCATCAATGATTTCGAATTATCATCGTCATCGTGGTTTAGTTTCCTACTGCAGAGTACAATGCTCTCTCTATCTCCTTTAAGATAAATTATTTGTATACCTAATAGAAGGGGATGTTTAGGCTTAGATCCACCACACCACACTACAATGTTTGATTTTATAACTATACTAGCAGACCGAGTCAAGGTTTGCTTTGACAGTTACGCAACCAACCAATCACAAGAAAGCATGATGACGAGTTTTGCATGCTTATTAAGGTGTTAGTGATCGCGATTTGGATCGACTTTCTTCGATGTTTTGGCGTGTAATGCCATGAATTCTTTAATTAATGATGATACATACAGACTGACAAACAAAAGACAACTCTAATAATTTATAGTCTCCCCCAGAATTCAAGTCAATTTGTGATCCGTAACCGCTGAAATTACTTGGCCAATGAGCATTGTGTTATTTCAGACGTTTTATGGCGCTTATGTCGAATTCACCTTTTGGGGTGTTATTTGTAAAATTCAAGATACATTGTGGAGAAGAATGAGACAATATAACAATCAGAGTGATACTGCAATACATTGCATGATAATATTACAAACTATGGAAATACGGCAATGTATGTATAATAATGATTTACAATATAATGATTATGAATAACTAGAAATACACTTAACTATAGATAATATGAAAGTAAGGAAGGAACTAATTAACTAATACCTACTTAACATTAACTATATTCTATGCTACATTTATATGTACATTAATAAAGTATCGTCAACTAGAATTATTTCCCTAACAATTCTTAACATACATTATATGAAAATTATAAAAATTAAAAGATATTTAAAAGTGAGCACTTTAATTTGTGAAAAATAAGCAACACTTAAAGCGGTCCCTTAAGGAAATTGTCAAAAATTAACAATACCAATAACGATAAAAAGCAGACTGTACAACGTATGCATCCTCCCATGCCTGACCTTTGGATGTCAAACCTGGCCTGCTACGTGCAAAAACAACCAAAAGCTCCTTGTCTGCCAACGCAGTATGGAAAGAAGCATGTTGAATATAAAACTACGAGACCGTTGGACAGCTTCAAAAATAAGGAAAAGAACAAAGGTGAGCGATGTACTACAGAAAATAAGAAAAATGAAATGGAACTGGGCAGGTCATATAATAAGAACAGATAGAGGAAAATGGACAAAGGATGTAATGGAGTGGTATCCTCGAAACGGAAAAAGACGTCAAGGACGTCAAATCAAAAGATGGGAGGATGATTTACCAAAAGGATGGAGGAGGTTAGCTCGAGACAGAGAAGAGTGGAAAAAAGCGGGGGAGGCCTATGTCGCAGGACAACCTGACCTACAAAGTGGTTGCTAAAATTATATTTTATTTTATTTTTAGTTGAATTTAAAAATTTATATTAATTATAAGTCAAAATGTAAAAGGGCAGCGAATAAAGGCTTATATTATTATTATTATAACATTTTAATTGGTGTACTAAAAACCATCTCCTGCGTACTATGCTAGTATTTGAATTTCGATTAGCAGAAAATTATTATTATGATTTCAAAGTAAAATCAATCTTAGGCCGTTTATTTTAAAGTCTTAATTTCCACATACAAACCAAGTACTGCGCAGCGGAAACTTTGTGTTAGCTAACAGGACAGTTAGATAGTTGGTTTGCGTGAATATTCGATTTCCTAGAAACGAACATAAATTATTAGGAATATTAGCATATATCATAATTCATGTATGGCGTTAATCATTCCCTTTTGTGACGGCAATTTTGGACCCACCTTTCCATAAGTAAAAGCAATGTCGTATAATACTGTTAATAAGGGAATTTTATTAAACCTACTATGTAATGATATATAAACCTAACGACAAAAAACAACTAAACATCTAAAACCGAACGTAACATTTTTCTTTTAGGCTAAAATAGAAGTAACATACGAATACCTAACCTTAAGCATGAATATCAATTAAGAAATTTTTTTTGGATCTCAAAAGTGTATTATCATTGTCAGCCTAACTTAAATTTAACTTATCTGAATTAAAATATCAGTAAACTATACCTTTGTAAAGTATTTCGTACTAGGGTAGTGTTTTAGCAACATCCACAAAATAATAATATAATTAACGTGACCTACGGCTCGCATCAGCTGTACTAACAATTTAAGGCTCATTTACATTGCACAAGTTTTTTAATGTTACAAAAATGAAAAGTCAATCATCATATCCTGTTAGGACTCCATCATGATTTGTGAGTCCTATGGTTAGGCCTAGATAAATATATATTGGAATATACATAAATATATAATGCAATTAAAGACAAAATTGTGCATGTAGGGACGTAACCGATCTATAGTATAAAATTATCATTGAAGTAGGTACCATAATTGTGGGTTGTGGGTGACCTTGCACGAATCTGGGTTGCCACAACAAGAGAAGGAGAAACTTATCTTTTACAGTCATATTATAGGTAGGTATGTATATGCAATGAGGTTCATTAAAAATATATAACTTCATCTAATAAAGTCGACATTCCGCGGTTTCAACCGCGTAGTTAATTTGGAAATACGGTGATAAAATGTTTCTTAAGAGACTTACAAATAAAGTGGCTTTCTGTTGAAAAAAAAAAAACAAAATATGTCCAGTAGATCCTTTAGCTTATTCGCTACAACCTCGCACATTATTCCAGTTTATAATTAAGGTATAGATTTATAAATAAAGAGATAATATTTGACAATGATGTAAATTAAATTTTCAACAGCTTAGTGTCACTCTGAGCGTGAACGGAAGATAATTTGATTAAGTTATTTCATTGCGACGATAGAAGAATTCCTTAGAAACATAAAACGGAACGAGCAAAAAGCGAAATGAGCAGGAAACGAAGCTCAAGGTATTTCCTGTAAGGCTGTAGCGGTCCCACGGCGACTCGTTAATTTTAATTTAAGAGTGCGACATAATGAAACACCTACACCGTAATGAAAGGATGCATTTGTTAGTAAATAACTAGCTGACTTCTATTGTCTATTGCGTTCTTTTGTTACTCCGTTGTTGTTTCTTCCCTTTTTATTAGCGTCGGTGTATTGAAAGTTATTTTTGTGTTAAAAAAAATTTGAACACGTATTTTCCTTTTTCTTTTTCTGGAATATACTTCAGGAGTACAAAAATGTGATTTTAATTTTCAAAATAACTTTTATATCCATCCGTCAGCGATATGTAGGTGTTGCGCAATAGAAAAACATTTTGAAATACATATGTACCTATATAGCCGTGATAACTCAGTGGAAATGATCTCTGCCTCTGATTCCGGAGGGTGCGGGTTTGAATCCGGTCTGGGGCTTGCACCTCCAACTTTACAGTTGTGTGCATTTTAAGAAATTAAATATCACGTGTCTCAAACGGTGAAGGAAAACATCGTGAGGAAACCTGCATACCAGAGAATTTTCTTAATTCTCTGGGTGTGTGAAGTCTGCCCATCCGCAATGGGCCAGCGTGGTGGACTATTGGCCTAACCCCTCTCATTCTGAGAGGAGACTCGAGCTCAGCAGTGAGCCGAATATGGGTTGATAACGACGACGACGACGATGTACTTATATAAGTCCTAGTACTACTAGCCTAAATTTTTACAGAAAAATCCCGTAATTAAGAACACCAGATCAATTCAAGATTAGTTAAACATATTCCGTTCACCAATAGAAAAACAAATTTCCTCTCTCACTTGGAATATTATTAAATAAGATAATGGACACCATAAACATATAAAAGCAAATGAAGCTAGCTGATATTGAGTAGCTTTATGTAAAAAAAAAAACAAGCCTGTGTAAGCAAAATTTTGCATAAAAATCCAATATGTTTTGATTAACATAAATACTCGTACATACATTTTGTAATATAACGGTACCAATGCAATAAAAATGTAATAATACTGTACGAGATTTTCATATTATTCCGTATCTTTTTATGATATTCACGCACACGAAAGGATTAATAAAATATGTTAATAATAAAAAAATATTTTATTTTACGCGTACACAACAAATAAAATGATCGGGAAAACTGGATGGAGTCCCTGCCAGTCCCGACGGAGGCTCATTAATCGCAATTTCAGAGAAAACCCGCAGGAAAATTGTGCCGCGTAATGAAAGGATATATGCTTTAATAAATACCGACGAAATTAATAATGTACTGTGAACCTGAGTAGCCAGACATACCTCATAATTATTATGTAGTTGGAAACTTCGTCAGTTTTTTTTTTAATAAACACAAGCTAATAGAAAAGCCGTATTGAAGTGTTAATGATTATATGAAACCATGGGCATGTCTCTCAATAACTTCAAAGTTTTTGTTAAACGCAAGCTTATAGAAAAGTCGTACTATAGTGTTTATGATTATTATGTGTTTATATACGATAAAAAACCTTGAAAATAAAATGCACTACATGAATGGCTACTTAATACCTGTTGTAAAATTGTGATAAACTAAAAAAAGAAAAAACCTGGTTGAGTTTGTTGTGAGCTTTTCTCGGTCCAAGGAACGGAACTCTCGTAACTTTAATTTAAAGTTTTCAACCAATTGTTAACACCTTTACCTAATAATAATATTACTTGACGTTTCAAAAGTGCTTGTAAACTAAGCCTAATTGAAATAAATGAATTTTGATTTGATTTGATTTTATGCTCCTACCATAGTAAGTACGGTAGTCAATGATGGAATATGGTGGTTTTGTAAAATAAAAGTTTTAAAGGGTACAGACCCTTATCTGTTCTGCGTTTTTTTTTTTAAATACATCTCTCGGCTTAATAGGAGAAATGATATCCCTCACTAGTCACTAAGCAACACGGCAACACTTCGAAAATACTGTCAAAGGTTTTTAAGAGAAAAAAAATTAAGATTTAGGATTTTTTTTAATATGACAAATAACCCCAATCCCCTCCAACTATTCGAGAAAGACTGTATTAGGAGTGGGTAACACAATAGTCTAACGGGGCGGAGTCGATCCACCACCCCACGGTGATAGTCCGGCCTCTATGCCGTTGAGCTATTGACGATCTAGAGCCTTGACTCTTGCTGCCTTCCAAAGCCACCACGGTGCAAATCTTTAATTGGCTAACCGCACCTACCTGTGGTAGTAACATGGGCTGACACAATTTCAGCCTTTCCAAAATAAGGTAAGTCTGACTATTGCACGCTGTCGTTCTATAAGTTATTCATGAACAAGTATATTGTTCAATATACACGCATTCCACCTTTATTATTATCATAATATCAACTGCGTCGTTTTTCCAGTGGTTTATGTTTTCAGCTAAGAATTAAAAAGTCCTGAGTTCGATTCTAGGTTTTCCTTGAATATAAAAAATATATGATTTATGTCCTCCAAAAAATTTACAGTTACAGCCCGGAGATGAAAGTAAATGGTGTTTTACTCCTGTAACTTGGTAAGTACTTAAAACCGTACCACGAAGATAAGTAACGTATCTATACAATATATTGCTAGTAGGTAGATGTTTTGCTCAAGAACTTAACATGTTTTAAAGCATATTACGCCATGCATCATGTTTTATTTACGAATGAAAATGTATTTACGGTGCTTTTGTTATTGTTTGCACAAATTGCTTTATCGAAGCTTATGGACTTCATAATGGAGCCATCGCGGATGTTTTATTTATGAGAGAGCGTATTGCGCGGCCAGCGACAAACAGATCAATTCGTTCTGCCTCGAACCCTGGTTATTGCGTCTGTTTCATATTGATATTATGGTGATTTCCTGGTTATGCTTTCAATAATGATGTAGCACAGATTGATGTTTAGCTAGACACCGCGGGGTCTTGTTTATTCAATAACTATTGGACTCCCGCGAATTTGTCTGCGTCAAATTCAGTTTTACAGAAATGGAGAACCATGAATATTTCCAAAATAAAAAGTAATCTATATAATATTAAATAACCTCCTAAAATCAATTTAGCCATTCCAGAGATTAATCTGGACAAAAAGACAGAAAAAGTTCGTTTGTGTTTTAGTATTGTGTAACAACAAGCAATTGAGATTTTATTTATTTTATAATCACAGACAGATATTTCCATTTAATTCATACGTATGGATTTAAAATATTGGTACCAGTGTTATTGCTTCTTGTATTGCTGTCACGAGAATACGTGTTAACTTATATCCAAAAGTCAAAATTATTAACATATTTTCAAGACTTTGAATAGCCAGCCCCGTCTCGAAGCCCCGAAGATACGGAACATTATGCTTAGACCCAACGTGATGAAGCACCAACGTGGGTTGAGTGAGAGGGTAAAAAATTTTACTCTGTAATTATTCCTTGTAATAGAATTTGACATCCATTCACAAAATAAGATAGGATAAGAACAAATTAGTGCAGAACAAAATACACTTCAGGCACGTTCGGATGGATGGCATGCGGTGTCTTGCTAAATCTAGATCCCTGGAATACAGATAATATTTACTCTTATTTCTTTCTGGACCTCCTAAGTAGTTCATTATAAATCAATCTATACAATAAGAAATACTTTGAAAATAGCCTCGAGATAGTATGAATAACTGCTGCATTATTTCGAGAGCTGGTTAACCCCATTACACAGTCATTTAAATTCCCTCATTCGGTAAATCCGTAAGGCCCAGTTTCTAAAATGCTGATTTGGCAAACAATGCTTTTAATTAATATTTGGCGTATTTTATTGATTTGCGTAACTAAGATTGAAGGTATAATGTATTTATTTAATTTGACATACGCACACATTATTGGCCTTAATTTAATAATTTATCAACTCATTAGCATTGACATTTCAGTCGAATGAAGGTAATTTGAAACACATTTTATTGTATCGGAAAAAAATATGAAAATAGAGAGATTAGACGTGCTATAAAATTATTTTCGTGCAAAAACATTAAGCCAAATACAGCTGACTTTTCAAAAGTTATTCAATAAGATTTTTATTTAGAAACTAATGCGTATCTTCACGAAATTTTAATAATTTATGGCCAACTTTTGAAGTAAAACTTTACGCCCTTAGCCTTAGCGAGAAAAATGGTGAATGCGTTACGAAAAGTGCGATCGTGCGTGACGAACGGACGTTGAGAGGTTCAATTGTGTGGTACATGCTTTTTTGTTATTAGTTTAAAGTATCTCTATTAATATACTAGCGGACGGCCGCGACTCCGTACGCGTGGAATTGAGTTTTTAATAAATCCCTCGGGAACCGTGGAATTTTCTGGAATAAAAGTAGCCCATGTGTTAATCCAGGGTATAATATATCTCAATACCAAATTTCAGCTAATTAGGTTCAGTAGTCGAGGCGTGAAAGAGTAACAAACATCTATACTAACAACTTACGCGTTTATAATATTAGTAGGATAATAGGATTTCTTAATTTGTTTTTTAGGTTAATTAACAACTTTGACTAATGATTAAGTTGACCGCTGCTTTAATCGTCCTCTGAGTAATTGGGGGCGAGTGTATGCACAGCCTGCATGTTCCGCGTAGTTGAAAATTTCCAAAGTTACAATTGAATTTCCAGTTCTCATCGCGTCGGCATGAACAATCAGCATTGCAACAGATAACATTCCGCGCCTCCCACGCTCAGTTTTACCGCAGAACTTCGGTTCGTTTGTATTAGTTCATGCTTACGTTCTATGTAGGTAAATGTACGTACAATTAATGTTTAGATTTCTTTTTGTTTCGCTGTATTCGTTTGTGTGTGCCTTTATATGGTCACTTTGTTATCAGTTTATCTATTTGAATACGTATTAGTAGAGGCACTGAGTTGAATACCTAATAATCTGTCAAATAGTCTCCAATTCTGTGGAGCTGTAAATATCATATATCAATAAAGGTAAATAGCCAAATAGATCGGTATAAAATTTAAATCTATTGAGAACTTTCAGTCAACTAAAATTATATCTCATAGAACCAGTAAAGCTAATAAACCTATTGTAATGACTTCTTTTCTCAGTTTTGATTCGATCACGCAAATAAACTCTGAGCATAACTCTTTCTAAGATGATCACGATTTATACAATTTAATACGTAGCCAAAAATCAAAAAAAAAAGTTTTTGTAAAATCCAGAGAATGTAGAAATTAGCAGATTTTAATAAAACAATTTAACGCGAAATCCACGAAAATGTCCGCGTTGAAAACTCAAGAGTTAACTTCGCTAATTTAATTATTCCGTTTATCTATAAGTGAACCTTTTTATGTTGAAAGTTCCAAGTTTCTGCGGCGTCGCTAACAACTATCTTTTACTAAAACTGAGATAATTTTCACCATAATCCTGCTAATTGTATAAAGGCAAAAGTTTGGATGATGGATCAATAATCCTTCCACCCACAGATTTTATTTACAGTTTTTGAAAGCAATATAAGTGTATACATGCGTATTTGAGTTTGCTGTTAGTTTGTTTGTATATACATGCTTAAGCTCTTGTTCATCACAAAATTGTGCATAGGTACCTTGCTCGTAACCAGGCAAAAAAAAGTTTATTAGATAAAAGTTTATTAGATTAACATAACATTTGATTAACATTTTTAAAAGTAAAGTATTTGCTTTTAAAAAAACTGCTATAAAATATCAAAACTAAGTACGGAATACCTACTCCTTTTCCTTCTTTCAAATCTACCTATAATATAATATATATTTTTCAAACGGTGAAAAAAAACCTGTGAAGTTACTTAATTATCTTCGTATATGAAGTCTGCCAATCCGCATTGGGTGGCGGTGTTGACTAAGCCTAAGCCATTCTCTCATTCTGGGAGAAGAATCGTGTTCAACAGTGAGTCGAATAAGTGTTGTTAATGATGATGATGATGATGATGATGGTGATGATGATGATGATGATGATGATGATGATGATGATGATGATGATGATAACCTACTCCTTTCTAAGCCGAGTTAAAGTATATATCGAATTGAGAATTCTTTTATTAGTGGATTATAAATAGCCTTAGGGTAAAGATCCTTGGATGAAAGCAAGAGATTACGACTATAAAGAAAGATCATCCAACTCGTATTGTCTAAATGGCCCCGTTCAATCCTGGAAAGTTACTTTTACTTACTTCTAGTTAATTTAATTGTTCTCTCCGCCTCCTATTGTACTTTTAATCTGGGAACTTTGACGAGTGTTTTCGGCGTTGAGATATGGTTGATCTCTTTTATACTGAACGTATATCAGATACACGTGTTAGCCGCACGGACCGTCCGTAAAGGTTTTTTACAGAAATTAACATTTATTTATTTATTATCATCTAAATTAAAACTAGCCTTACAGGTATCACCTAATTCGCTAGCTTAGCACTATATTATAAATCTAAATAATCATCACATCGTTTAAATATAAAATCACCACATCAAATACAGATACTATAACTTGGAAAATTCGTTCGTAACACTCACGATGGCCCGCGCGGACCGGGAGGAACGTAGCGATGCCCCGCGCGCACGACTTCACACCCACAAAGTCTTTTCCCCCGTCGCCCGCATATCATGGGAGTATCATCAACGAACTTGCCAAGCTATAAGTAAAAAGTATTTATTATATATATTATTGTGTCGGTAAAAAATTCTGATATAATTATATTTTCCTTAGATTAAGACATATTATAACCAAAGTCTATGTTACGTTGTTATAAGCTTGGACTATTGTCTATTGATTAATACCTGTAAAAACTGCTTTAATTTTTAATATACTCAGAAATTTGCGTGATAATTTCCATAATTTGATTAACTGTGCCGTATTTTGTAGCGATTTCGATTTGTGCGGCTCGTAGCATGTGACTAATGTGTATTCAGCATTAAATAAGCTTTTCAAACGTCATGACACCAGCCTCGGGTGAGATTCGGGAAATCGTTTATTAATGTAAACAAAAAGGCGAACGAGCTTTGCAAATGAAACTCTGGCTCTTTGTCTTTATATTATAGTGAAGTCAGTCTATTCAAATAACGTATTCTATTCAAGTTAGGTATTGTACTAATAAAATGTTTCTTTAAGATTATAATAATACTCGTAATATACTAGTGCGTGATTTTCAAGTGTAATTTAAAATTTTATGGTAAAATTTAAAGCTCAAAGTCACTATTCACTGACATACTTGCTTGACTTTTCTTATATTTCGTTATTCGCGGATCTGACTGATATAAAATCTGCAAATTTAAACTTTAACTTGCAAATACCTATTGCGAATGGATGGTTTAAGAATGCCACTGCTTAAAATCACTCTGAATAGAAGCTTTTAAAAAACTTTTAAAATTCTTCAAACCATTCTCTAAGATCGAAGAATAGTTAAAAAATAACTTCAATTAATTGTTTTTTCTGTATATATCTGTTATTTATTTTATCACCCAAGAACGTATCCCTTATAATCCCATATAAAACACCATTCCATATTCACGGTTTCTGTATTCGCGACACATTTATGGAATGGCTCATTATTCGTGGGGTATTCCGGGAATAATGAGCTTTTACTGATGAAAGTTGAGATAAGTATATAACTTATCAAGGTTTTGGGTAAAGTAGTGTATATGCTAGTTAGTATATAAGTACCCCAAGTATAGTATATCTAGGTCTGGCTGTGCTATAACTTTCGCGTTCTGAGGCACACTTCAGACACTACCAAATTCAAAGTAAGTTATAAAAGTTCGGGAACTGTCGGTTACAGGCCCAGACTCTCCTTCAGTAACTGTAGCTTGGTAAACTTTCCCGTAAGCGGCTAAGTACCTCTTACAAATCTTAGCCGAAAACTACAAGTAACTTCGTCTTATCTGCTGTTTGGTAGACCAAGTTCAAGGAATCAAATAAAGGTATAGTGAACTAGGGCCGAACTTTTGAAAAGTTTTGAGGCACTTAAGAAAACTGAGGCACCATATACCGTTAGTGAGTAGTGCTTTCCTATGATTTCCCGCCCATTTGAAAGATAAATCCTCTTTATAGAGAAGATATAGAGCGTCGACCCACCACTCTTTTCCAATACAAGGCGGACTTTGTGTCATAATAACGTTTCAATTTTATAACGTGATCAGGTTAAGAGTTCTTCGAGCCGCGGGGATATAATACTACCATATTTCTAAGTCCGTGCCATTGAGAATTTCTTTGAAGAAAGACAGAAGAGGTTAACTAAATTAAAGAGGTACTCGTTTTATAGACTACTAGCGGAAGTCCGCGACTTCATCTGTCCTTAGACCTCTTTAATCCGGCTCTATCGCAAAATCCGTTCTTAGTGGATACCTATAAACTACCTTCCTGCCAATTTTTAGCTTTGTACATCAAACGGTTTTCGAGACTTCGTGATGAATGACCTTTCGCATTCATATATTACATTCTCGTAAGATAACAAATTTTTGAACCCTAATACGTAACAATTTGCAACAAAGCATTATTAAAACAGTTTATAAACAGTGATAGTTTTACATAGTACTTTACTCTGTTGTTGTACAATAAACATACTAGTATTTGTTTTCATACTGTGGTTATCTATTGAAAGTAGAGAAATAACAAAGGTTTAGCGTAGAAATTTGATTTATCGGTCATATTGGTAGCTCCGCGCGCTATAGTATTTTTGAAAATAGAACGTACCGCTTGTGATGCCAACATGGCAATTTTATTGCTTTGGTTTACCGGTGTTCCGTATCGTCGCTTGCAAACCGTGAATATTTGACTTTACCGCTTGTTATAATTGAACTGCGTGGAAACCTGGATGAAAATGGTATTTATAGCAGCTATTGAAAAATCTGCCTATACTACAGCCTTTCTTGATGATTACTGTTTACCAACAAACATTTAAAATGAGGGTATAAATCACTAGTCATTTTACACCTAATAATAACTATAATTAAGTTGATCTTAAATTAATGAAAATAAATTTGATTAATAATCTTACTTATTCTATCTTATTAGAACAATCAGATACTGTTAATATATTTCATACAAGCTGACGCCGCGTGGTTTCACTCGCGTGGTTCCCGTTTCCGTAGGAATGCGGGGAAAATATATAGTATAGGCTATATATTTTCCCCGTATTCCTACGGAATGCCTTCCTCAATAAATGGGCTATCTAACAGTGAAAGAATTTTTCAAATCGGACCAGTAGTTCCTGAGATTAGCGCGTTCAATCAAACATACAAAGAAATAAACTCTTCAGCTTTATAATATTAGTATAGATAACATTTTATAAACAAACAATACATAATTTAAAATAAATAAGTTATGAAATTACAGGCGTTTTCTACCTTCATTTCTAATTTCTTTGTTGGTAAACAGTATTCATAAAGAAAGGCTGTAGTTATAGTTCCCGTGGACACCAGTGACTTTGACCGCGTGAAAATTTTAAACAAACTTTGTATTATTAACCGACTTTAAAAAGAAGCAGGTTCTCAATTTGACCGGTATGTTTTTTTCTATGTACGTACATCGATTACTCGAACACGCCTAAACTGACTTGAAAAATTATTTTTTGGTTTCAAAAGGTAAACTCCCCATTATCCCATATTCATCATGTAACGATCTGATGACACGGAAATCTGGAGAGACCGAGGGAAGGAATGATTAGTGTGTTCTTATTTTTATTGATTGAGTATTTTTAGGTACTGCTTAGCACCTTCTTCAAACAGATCAGCAGGTAGAACATAATTATTAATATGGTATTATTTTTCACTTTTTAGTTGAGTGGGTACGTTTTTAAATTTTGTCCGTTGTATTTTTTTTTACACGTAAAAATTACGCGGTCGCAGACTTTTTTGGAGCTTTTAAAGGTAAACAATTGCGTTATACACAACTTTTGAGTAACGTTTTTGCTACATATTTCATTGATTCTCCACTCCTATTGGTTATTGGCAGAAGCCAGAAGCCGTGATAGACCAGTGAATATGACCTCTGCCTCCGATTCCGGAGGGTGTGGGGGTCAAATCTGGTCCGGAGCATGCACATCCAACTTTTCAGTTGTGTGCATTATAAGAAGTTAAAGATCACGTGTTTCAAACGGTGAAGGAAAACATCGTGAGGAAACCTACTTACCAGAGAATTTTCTCAATTATCTGCGTGTGTAAAGTCTGCCAATCCGCATTGAGCCAGCGTGGTGGACTATTGGCCTAACCCCTCTCATTCTGAGAGGAGACTCGAGCTCAGCAATGAGCCGATTATGAATTGATAATGATGATTGGTTATTGAGCATTAGTGTAAAATGTAGCGAAAATAGGAAATATTTTCCTTTTTGAGAGCTTTGAACGTTTACAGGCGCCTGTTACCAGTGCTATACTATAAATAAAGATTTATACTGTTAATTATATGAATGAATCGATACTGTTGCAAGTATTCTCAGTATAAAGCACCCCCAAGTCGGCAGTCTTAACAAATTCCCGGAGCATTTTCTTCGCAGCTCTAAAAAGGATTTACTCCCGCCTCCGAAGCGCTGCATCAGCCAGACACATTTTTCAGGCTAAATGTGTCTGTGACCCAATTGCCTTTTCCAGCAACGCCGTAGGTATTATCGCGGACTGAGACGTTACTGTCTTGTTGTTTTAACAACTAAATATTTTCAAAACAAGAGCCCTATTAAGGGAAAGTGTGGAATTTGAAATACGAAATCTCGACTGTGTGTCTTATTATGAATTCTGTGACTATTTACTTCAGTGCGCCAGATAAACCTAGGAACCTTTTCAGGAATTACTAGTAGATGCCCGCGACTTCGTCCGCGTGGAATTCAGTTTTTCACAAATCCCGCGGGAACCATGGATTTTTCCGGGATGAAAAGTAGCCTATGTGTTATTCCATAGTAAAATCTATTTCCAGTCCAAATTTCAGCCAAATCACTTCAGTAGCCGCAGCGTAAAAGAGGAACAAATATACTTACACACAAAATACTAATAATATAATATACTTTCGCCTTTACAATATTAGTGTGATTTTGCCTTTATAATAATTATATCAAGTAGACCCCTCAATATTGGTTGTCTACCTACGTAAAGAGCGACAAAAAAAGAAGAGTGTTAGTTAATAGCTAGAAACTGTACCTAAAGATTTTTTTTCATTATTTACAAGTTGGCCCTTGTTCTAATGTCCTAAAATCTCATCTGATGGTAAGTGATGATATTACAATCTAAGATGTAAGCGGGCTAACTTGTTGGGAGGAGGATGAAAATTCACACCCCTTTCGGTGTCTACACGACATTGTACCGGAACGTTAAATCGCTTGGCGGTATGTCTTTGCCGGTAGGGTGGTAACTAGCTACTTCTGAAGCCTCCCACCAGCAAGACCTGGACCAATTAAGAGAACCTCATCTGCCTAGCCGGGGATCGAGCCTAGGACCTCCGTCTTGTAAGTCCACCGCTCATATCATGGCACCACGGAGGCTGTCACAATGAGAATTATAAACTAAAAGCCTTATATTTCTGTTGTATGTCCCCATGACACTCGAGTAAGTACATGTTTAGAATCATGGGTTACCCTCCCAAAATCAATGATATAACTAACTGAGCGACAATTATTATGTTAACTACAAGTATACTCCTGTAACTGAGACGTAAAGCGACTCTAAATAAATAAAGAAATGTTTTTTTTATTTGTGCCTATTGCAGTGCCTTACTACAGAATACATAACTATGTAAAATTACTCCAGTATCAGTAAATGCCTCAACCACTTTGGCATGTCAAAACCCAAGTTACTAAAATAATCAAAATACCACCCTGTTTCCATAAACTATAGGTACTAAATGTAAAAGAAATGTTTGTAATAAATTATATCACTTTAAAAAAGAAAAGAAGCCTCTTCCCTTTTATTGCTTTACATAAGAAAGAATTACTTTACATCACTGTGAGTTAATCCAGAACATTGACCTGCCCTTATCGGGCGTTGTTCGCGTCCCTCTGCAGGCCTATTACAATATTTTCTCGCCGAAATAGAACGATCTAACGTTTTACTGGGAATACTAAATAAGACTTTTGCGGAAGACTGTGGGAAAAGTATTTTTTTTCTTCCATTTGCTCGAAATGGTTTTATTGTTTAGAGGAAAAAACAAAATGGGAATCGACGTGTTGCTATGTGCACTATATTATGCTTGTCCAAAACAAAGAATATTATATGTACTTGCATATATTTTTTGATTGTTCCTACTTACAGTATAAAACAAAAGCCTAAGTACTTTCAATTTTATCGGTAAAAAGGAGTTAAATATAAAAATAATTAAATATTTTTTTTTGATTAATTATTAATTATATTGTATACGAAGTTGCTCGTATATTTCATGAATAAAAATATACTGTAACGCTAAATCAGTTTGCAATACGTTCTTAACTCTACGTAACTGTATAAACGTAGCAGAGACTTTGCGATGAAGCTTTTCTTGGAACTAGCAAAAAATTTATTTGTAACGTCACAATCAGTACTTATTCGAACTTTATTACGATTATGTCCTTTAAGTAACAGTCGGTAAATCGGCATTACAATTATGACATCTTCTGCCTTTAATGTTAGTTACTAGGGATAACTCTTATTACGTTTTTTAATGAAAAACAAAAAAAAAGCTAACCTTTGTCATCCTTTTCAAATTCAAAAGTACTGATAATATAAGAAATTTTCCTCTGGTAATTCAGAGTCGATTTACCTATATCACAGAATACATATTTACAGCTATATATTTCACTTCACCTATAATAAAATCTTAAAGATATTTAGAGCAGTGAAAACTTATGTCTTTTGGCAAGATTCAGTTTAACTTTTTGTGCCACAGTTATATAAAACTTAGACTTATATTTGTCTAGACGCCGTTTGTTCATTAAATAGCTCGAAGTATCTACAATCATCTAATTTTTTGCTAACTAATACGACGTTTGATATAATCTGTTCAACGGTGATATTTGAAAGTATTTCTTCATAGTTATTTTGATAAACTAGGCAGACGGCCCTCATGTTTTTAGCGAGTTAGTTCTGCAAAGTTATTTGTATATGCGACAATTTTCTGCTTAAGAGTAAGCCGCCATTCGCACGTGAGTTTTAACGGACGTTAAAAGCGTTTAAACACAGCAAATGTATTTCCAAGTATACGTTCACACGACAACGTTTTTAAATTATGACGCTATTTTTCGAGCTGTGTTGCATTTTCAATTTTTGGCATTAGAAATAGATCTTCATTTAACTTCATATCATATTTGAACGCTTTTTTAACGTCCGTTAAAAAAACTCTCGTGCATATGAGGGCTAACATTAAACCTTTTCTATATTTAATATTTTTTGCATTACTCAAATAAGTTGCAAAGGGAAATGTGATTTAGCAAAATCAATCCAGCAGATGGTCTATCAATCTAATCATCAACTGTCATTATATAAAAAGAAAAGTAGTTAGTAGATGCAAAGCAAAAATTGGATGGAGGACGGTATCTACACTAAACATAAGTCCGTGACTTGTAGCATCTTGAACTCGCAATTTCAAGCACTAGTGCAGACTTGTATAATTTCGTCTGATTGTAAATGCTTAACTCCCAAGTCCCCGCGGAACTGTTTGTTGGAGAGCCCTTCCAGACCCACTTCATCTTCTCGTTATCTTGTACAAGTGGTTGTAACACAATTAAAATTTTTATAAATAAATCTTCATTAATTTAATTTTTTACTATTCAGAATGATTTCGACGGCCTCCGTCGCGCAGTGGTATGCGCGGTGGATTTACAAAACGGAGGTCCTGGGTTCGATTCCCGGCTGGGCCGATTGAGATTTTCTCATCATCACTTACCATCAGGTGAGATTGTAGTCAAGGGCTAACTTGTGAATAAAAAAATAAAAAAAAAATGATGCTAACTATTATAGCAACATAAAAGAAGTTCATTGACCTCTCTGGCGCAGTGAGAAATGCTGTGGTTCTCAACAGTGAGATTCTAGGTTTGATTCCTAGTTCAATTCAAGGATTTTGTATAATCTACGTTGTCTCAGGTCTGCTCTGGTCAGGTATTCAAATCGGCTTTGCCTAGTTACGTACCGTCACTTAAAATCAGATAGGATATCAATTTGACTCAGAACTCGAACCGAGGACTTAAAGTTCCGAACCCTATAGAATAACCAAATACACCAATAGACCAAAGAGGCAGTCAATTAATTATTTACTAAAGACTTTTGAGTGCAATCAATCACACATATTCACAAACAATCAAATATTAAAAGCTTTAAATACCTGATGAAATCGCAAAAGTAACAACTCATGCATATTAGTTTATAGATACCTATTGTTACGATTTTTGTTCCGAAAATACATAAATTGGTTATTCCAATTTCAGGGATTAAAATCGCCGATCGAAATCCGGTGTATTTTCAACAAAACCCTTGTTTTGGTTGTCTTTGGATAGGCGAGTGTTATTAATAAAACAACTTTTAGAATTTTTTGTTTTACTTTACAGTACCGATATTGGACTAAGAACCTGTGAAAGCCAGATATACCACATTTAATGACGGCTGACACTTTGTAAGTATACATTACAGTTACAGATACAAATCGTAATAAACGACGTAATATATTAGTGTTATATTACGTCCGACAATACAGCTTATACTATAGATACTATATAAAAAGTAACCTTTTTACTAGGAAGGTGGTAATAATCAGCTACCGAGACAATCTTCCGAATAACATTTATTATTAAAGTTCGACCCAACTCGAGACATCACGATCGTCAATCGTCGTACCTTATTATATTTTCACAAAAAAATCGGATACTGAATAATTTGCGGCTATTTCAGTTCATTATTTTTTTATGAAACCTAATATTAAAGAAGAATCTTCTTATTTGACAGCTAGTTGGTTTGGTAGCTGATCATGCTTTCTAATTCCAAGAGTGTGGGCTTGTTTCCCACGACTTTGTGTAGGTTCTACCGTCTCGACCACGTCAGCTTTCTAACAATAAATAATAACAATAAATAACTGCATCATAATCGATCCATTGGTTTAGGAGCTGCGATGCTACCAACCTATACACACGTCAAACATATAACACCTCTCTTTTGTATGTGTGGATTAAAGACATGGAATCAAAATTTAAAAAAATCTAAATTTTAATTAGGCTTAGTTTACAAACACTTTTGAAAAGTCACGATTATGTCATAATTTAATTTAATCAAATGGTGGTAATAATAGTCAAAAACTTAAAATTAAAGTTACGAGGGTTCCAAATGCGCCTTGGTCCGAGATGAGCCCACAACAAACTCAGTCAAGGTTCATTTCGTAATCGTATATAAAAACTATTCAGGGAGTCCTAACAAACTCTACTTTTTTATTTTATTTTCTACAAGTTCGCCCTTGACTACAATCTCACCTGATGATTACTATTTTATTTATTTATTATTATTATTCTATCTCTATTATTATTATTATTCTATCTAGTGCAACACAAACCACAGTTGGCTTTTTGATGATGCAATCTAAGATGGAAGCGGGCTAATTTGTTAGGAGTAAGATGAAATCACGTGTTTGTCGGTAGGGTGGTAACTAGCCACGGCTGAAGCCTCCCACCAGACCTGGACCAATTAAGAAAACCTCAATCGGCCCAGCCGGAGATCCAACCCAGGACCTCCGTCCTGTAAATCCACAGTGCATATCACTGCACCACGGAGGCCGTCAAAAACACGGAGGCCGTCAAAAACACGGAGGCCGTCAAAAACACGGAGGCCGTCAAAAACACTGAGGCCGTTAAAAACACGGAGGCCGTCAAAAACACGTAGGCCGTCAAAAACACGGGGGCCGTCAAAAACACGGAGGCCGCTATACAGTTGTGTCACAGTAAATAAATATCTTTACTCTGGCTATGTAGTTTGTTATTGTTAATTTCTTTGTGCTATTCGCGTTGAGGACTTTTTTACGGTCGCGGGCTGTTTGAGTCCATTCAATTTACATTTTCCCCTATTGAATTGAAAAGGCGCTTTTTGTAAGGAAATTCGGCCAAGGGATAATGCGGTTTTAGTACCTCGTTATAGTGAATATAAGTTCCTCTTGAAACGAGGGTAGGATAATGTTATTATGTACGTACCTACTTTACCTACTTTTACTGACACCAAGAAATGACTTTACATAAAAGTAGGGTAACTTCGTAAAATATCTAGGTATAACTACATAACAGTAAATTGGTTATTTCCCTCGTTTAGGTAATAATAAAGTATTAGGTATTTGTTATAGCGTTATAAGTAGGTCTATCAAAAAACTTAGGCATGATAAAACTGTAGAAAATCATTTTTTTTATTTTTTATGTGTTAGCATTCAACTAATGCTTTTTTTTGTTTACTCCGCGTTGCATGAAAAGCTCACTATTAAGAATCTCGGATGAGTTAAAAAATAGTCGAGCATTCGGGGAAATCAACTTTAGCTGTATTATTAATACGTTTTAGCTGAATATTTAAAATAATTATTATAAAAAGAGGCTTAAGCTGTATGAAAATTTGTTTAAAATATTAAAAACAAATCATCTAAAAAAAATTTATTAGCAACTTAAATTTCGGATACATATTGATTCATTATGTGAAAAGACTAGCCGACGTTCCTTAATTTCACCAGCGTAGTTCCCGTTCCAGTATTTTCCCGCTTTTTTTTAACGGGCGTTAAAAAAACGCTCCTGCGATTGGAGGCTAAATATATTCATCATACTTATTCATCGTAGAAGCAGGGGCTAACAAACTTTTATCAAGGCTCTCAATCTAGCGTAGCGTAGCATACTCGTAGCGTTACGTTACGTAGCGTAACGTAGCGAGGCGTAGCATGAACGTAGTCTTCTTACTTGAAGTAAAATATTCAATTCCGTAAAGGTCACATTACAGGCTGACTTTATATCGGCTGTGAGTTGAGAGCTGTGACGCTGCCCTAAAGTAAATCGTTCAAACCCATTACGTAAATAGGTAGACAGTGTTACCTTGGATCCTAAACCAACAGAACAAAGGAAACAAATCCGAGCGAGGTCTGTTATTTGATGCCCTGTGTAAACGCGCCGCAGGGAACCGCCAACAGGTAAACTTTCAATTAAGTTATTTAATATGTTTCACTCGAAACGGTCAATTACTTCTTTGATTTTAACAACTCGGATTTCGTTCGCTTGTACTCTGTAGATATTGCGAAAGCTTGTGCTATGTCAATTAAGTCAAATAACATATACCTATTCGTATAGTAATAAGTAGACAGTACGGGGACCTCGAGAAATTAATTTTTATAGAAGTTTTTTTTTTTACATCCTGATTAGAAAACGATTGATGAAACCAAGGCTAAATGTAGTAAAATATTAAGTCAATTTGACATAATCATATATTTGTGGAAACCACTTTTAATTAAATAATTTTGGATGTTCCTTAAAAATAAAGTCATACTGATGTGTACTTTCGTATTATAAGGTGTAGATTTATAGACAAACTAGCAGATGCCCGCGATGTCTTCCGCGTGGAAATCAATGTTAAACTATATGTATAAAGTATAAACCTTCTTAAAACCCTTAGTTTGAATATCGCGTTAAGACAGAGAGAAGCGACATTCTTTCTTTTCACCTTCAAACTACTAGAAAAGTTTAATCTCTAAGTGGAAAACTCCATAAATAATAAATAACATACACATACACATATGTGATGTCATAGGTTCTACAAGATACTTCTATCTAATCTTCCAAAACAAACTGTTTAAAAATTAGGTAGAACAAAACTTTTGGCAAAGCATGAGCTCTACAATCAAGTGTTCTCGATTTTATTTTGGTGTTGAGCCAAAGCAATACTGTTTCGAGCAGTTTCATCATGATAGCTTGACTTTTATTTTAACACACGAAAAAAATATAAAAGTCATCACAGAGCATTTTGTTTAGCCTAGAAAAGGCAACATTATGTAAATTTTGCCTTCAAGGTGATTTATGCATAATTATAATATTATTAAAAAATATAACCCAAAATTCGAAGTTTCAATGAACTTGGTCGAATAAATACTTACTGTTTTAGAATTTAAACTATCGTGAGTGTTATTCATATTAATTGATTATGAAACACGGCTAAAACTCACGTGATATTATGTCGGAGTATGCCCGACTAGTTTTGAACCCATACGGGGCCCTTAGACATGAGCTGGTTCTTGCATCGCGGCACGATCCAAACTGCAAAGAGGCTGCGCGACGCGCCGCTGCTCGCTGGGAGAGGGGTTAAGTGGTGGGGAGTGAAGGTTCCGTTACACTCTCCGACGGTTCATTAATGTCATCTTCATTAGATTCGTCTTCTTGTAAGCAAACCGAACTAACGCTATCTTGTTCCAAGTTTGTTGTATGTGACAATGAAGGAAATAGCGGTGTCTACGCTGTGGGCAGCAACCATCCATGATCACGATTAATGTTTTATAATCAATTAAAAAGCTTACTATCTTTACAAGAACATTGTAACATTGTAAAATCATAAGTTGAGATAGGACTGAGTTGGGTGAAGGTTTTAATTGTAAATTGCTGGCTTTTACTACTCACATAAGAAGCTCTATAATGCTTTATAGCACACATCGTAGAACAACTAATTTTTAAACAGCTTACTTAGAAATCTATATAACGGTACCATTTCACAATCTACTGTTTTAGCCTGATCCTTTGATTATTTTGTTTGATCTCAGATTGACAAACAGCGCGAGGACTGGGCAAATAACACAACCATGTTTGTAATAATGAATTATTTATACACCAGCACGGCTATTCTCTGTTTTGTATAACTCTCAAGTGCGAGTTTCGAATTCACCGCTATCTATCATTTTTTTTTTAATTCTTCACAAGTTCGCCCTTGACTTCAATCTCACCTGATGGTAAGTGATGATGCAATCTAAGATGGAATCGAGCTTGTTTAGAAGGAGAATGAAATCCACACCCCTTTTAGTTTTTTCACGACGTCGTACCGGAACGCTAAATCGCTTGGCAGTGCGTATTTGCCGGTAACTAGCCACGGCCAAAGCCTCCCACCAGCCAGACCTGGACCAATTAAGAAAATCTCAATCGGCCCAGCCGAGGATCGATCCCAGGACCTCCGTTTAGTAAATCCACCGCGCATACCACTGCGCCACGGAGGCCGTAAAAATTTCACATTCTATAGTATTGTGTTAAACAGAGAGAGATAGAGGTGATATCGAAACTCGCACTTGCGAGTTTTAAAAATGTCGTTACAGAATAGCCTTGCAGATAATGAATCCACTTAATAGTAATGGGTAAGTTTTAGTTTTCCGCTCTTGCTTTATCTGCTCATTCTGTCAACTCACAATTATCGTAACTTACCTAAAAGCCAACTACAGGACGAGGCCTATCTCCTTTTAGGAGAGCGGATATGGAGCTTAGACCACGCTGCTCTAACGGCTGTTGGCGGTCTGTGCTTATTATAATAATTGGGACTGACTGTTTGCCGTACTCTTCGACCCACAGGGGCGGGCTCTACTTGGAAAACCGACTCAGCACTTGAAAACTTGAATATTTGCCATATCTTTTAAGAACTACCAATCTTCTCACTTCCTTAAAACTAGTCGGGAAAAACTATATTAGGAGTGGGTACGACAAAAGCCTAATGGGGTGAGGACCACCAACCCTCTATGATAAGTTTGAGCGCTTTGCTGGAACAATAAACCATAACATGTAGATACATTTTCCAATGAATAATGTTACTAGGTACGCAAAATCATTTGAAATTCGTTACATTAGAGCTTTTATATATACATATACACTAGTTTTTGTTTTATTTTAAAATACCAAATAGTTATGATTTTACATGCATTCAAAGTTCGCGTAAATATCGACTCTCGCTAACGGTCGCGATATTGTACGTGACGTCATCACACAACCTTTGCTCAACTGTTATAGTTTATAACGGGCGAGCAAATGTTGTTTGATGACGTCACGGCGTTAAACGCGAGCTGACTCGCTCACTTTAAAATTCTATATCTCGGGAATTCATTAACGTATCGAAATAATTCTTTCATGAGTATTTTTTGTTTTCAACGGAAAATACAGAAAGCTAACATTTAGAGATAGTTAACATTATTCATTGCTACTAAAAAAGTAAACCCAGAAGAATCTGATTACAGTATATTACAGTACGTATTCCTTAATGTACACGAGTAACATAAATCGTTTAACAGAACCCCAAACCTCATAGCATTTATATTAAGGTTGCATATCTCCCACGGGAGTTGTTAGTACGTACCGATACGTGTGTTTGGGACCTTTACATAGCCCTCGAATCGTAAACAATATAGAAAGGTAAAATCTGTATTTTGGGTTAACTCCCCAACTTTACATGTAGTACCCAGGGGGATTCTTCAAGTTTAGATACCCTTTATTCGAATTGTTTGTCATTAGCTAAAGTCGCGAAGTTAGAAATGTTGATGTATTCATCGTTATTATTAATAGCACAGTATTGTATACGGTTTCTATACTAATATTTAGAATTGAGATATTAGAGGGTGATCTATAGATCTACTAAACCGATTTTTAATTTTTTTTTATTATTAAATAAAGCCACGATATTTGTGAGTGTCTTAGTGTATTTTATTCCCATATTCACTCACGGTAGTTAGTAGTAGTAGATAATTAAAAATACTGAAGTAAATAATTTTCAAAGTAAAGTGTTCATAGTAGTAGTCAATCTATTCTAGGAAGTGGATGTAGTAATAAAATGACTTACCAAGAGAGTTTATGTGAATAAACTTCGCGTATAACTGTCACGTCATCATCATCATCATCAACCCATATTCAGCTCACTGCTGAGCTCAAGTCTCCTCTCAGAATGACAGGGGTTAGGCCAATAGCCACGCTAGCCCAATGCGGATTGGCAAACTTCACACACGCAGAGAATTAAGAAAGTTCACTGGCATGTAGGTTTCCTCACGATGTTTTTCCTTCACCAAATGAGACACGTGATATTTTATTGCTTAAAAAGCACACAACTGAAAAGTTAGAGGTGCATGCCCCGGATTTAAATCCACACCCTCCGGAATCGGAGGCAGAGATCTGTCTCTGTTTTGCTGTCACATAAAAAAAATATTTAAAAAAAACAAAAAACGCTTTCAAGTGTCTAAGTACACCTTAGCACTGCATGTAAAGCTAAATAATCTTCCAAATGTAGACAAAATATTGTATGGTTTTAACCAACGACCTCATGACAGCGTTATAGTATAATGTAGCTATAAACAACTGGAAGCTATTAACGGAGCACTAAAGCAATAATACAGCTTTATTAGAGTTTTATCTTATTGTTTACTATCCATTTTCACTAGTTATTGTCAACGACTGCGTTTGTCTGGTAAAACAACACGCTGAGACTGCAACTTCGTTTGAGTGCAATGGAAAGGAACAAACAAAGAGAGACACTATTTCGTATTTCAAAAAGAAATAGCAAAAGAATAAATTGAAATAAACTCGTAAGAAGAAAATAAATATTTTTGCGTTTAGTCTGCATAATATTAGGTTTAAAACTTTGCTTTGTTGTGTCTACCCACAAAATAAAAAAACCTGTCTCTTTAAAGTCCGGTAAAGCGAATTGCGATACGAATCTATACTATCATTATAAAGAGGTAAGTTTTGTTTATTATGGGGTAATCTCTGGATTAAGATGAATACTGCTTCAAGCAGTATTCATAAGTATGAAAAAGAAAGATGAAAGAAAGAAAATAAATTAATTGAAATGTAAGAGTTACATAGAAGTAGTGTAGAGAGTAAGAGAGTTAGTACAAGATTGTATAATTGATTATCCCTTATAAACGGCGCTGATTCTCATGGCGGTACTATTATGATGATTTCTAGTTTTCCCCAACACGAGGTCTATTTAAAAGAGATCTACTACTATTATAAAACACGGCTAAAACTTACGTGACACAACAGTGAGCCAAACTGCGAGCGGCAGCCGCCGCGTTGCAAGAATCTACTCATTATTAAGGGCCCCGTGTGGATTTAAAACTAGTCGGGGATACTATGGCGTTGTGTCCCAAGGTGTTTCACAATAAAGTACATAATATAAAATATAGCACTCACGATAATTTAAATTCTAAAAATATGTAGTAGGACTTTTTAAGTAGGTACTAGACGACCTGTGCGAATTAAATATAATATGGATAGCAAATTGGGAAATAAGGAAACACAATAGTGGAAATCAATAAATAAATAACTTTCCCTGTTTCCCATGTTACTGTTCCAAATAAAATTGTCAATCGGTTCGACATGTTAATCGCTCAATGTCCCTGGATTGCGTTTATTGATTCACCGCATTTTATTACCATGCTTACCGACATGAAACAATTGCGGTGTGGGCTATAATTACATTATTATATGTATAATGCTATCAGACTCCCGCGGTTTTACCCGCGTGGTTCCCATTCCCCTAGAAATACAAAGATAAATATAATATTTTATGACACTCTTAATTATTTAAGAGTAATTAATTAATTTGTAAAATAATAATTTTCAAAACCGGTATCGGCAGATCGAAAGATTACCCTCTACAACTTTACAAACTTTACCTCTTTATAATATTATAATAGACTACCATCAAACTCCCTGCGGTTTCACCCTTTCCGGTGATAATACAAGCTAGAATTTTTAAAATCATTCCAGTAGTTTCGAAACCTATTCGTAAAAATAAACAAGCTGAAAACCAAATTATCTCTAAAAATATGCAAGTTATTTTCCCCTTTGTTTATCTGCCGCACTCGGGTAATTTCAAAATATCCCCTCTTCGGCTCCCCTTCTATTACTGATTTGATTCGAAATATTAATCGACTTTGTTTTTATTAATATATCAGATTGATTCCAAGTAATAACAAATAGCCCTGATAGCCCAGAGCTCTGCCTCTGATTCCGGAGGGTGTGGGTTCGAATGCGGTCCGGGGCATGCACCTCCAATTTTTCAGTTGTGAGCATTTTAAGAAATTAGGTAAATATCACGTGTCTCAAACGGTGAAGGAAAACATCGTGAGGAAACCTGCATACCAGAGAATTTTCTTAATTCTCTGCGGGTGTGAAGTCTGCCAACCCGCATTGGGCTTGGTGGACTATTGGCCTAACCGCTCTCATTCTGAGAGGAGACTCGAGCTCAGCAGTGAGCCGAATTTGGGTTGATAATGAAGAATAACAAATAGGACACCAAAACAACAATAGCTTTTCATAAATTTCATGAACGTGAGAAAGTTATAAGTCCTGCTAGCAAATGGTAACGTGTGACAGATTCGTAACAAAGTTGTCGCGCCGGTGTCGCATTTTGTAACACGGTTTGCACAGGAAATGGACTTTGTGTCGTGGTATGAATAAAATAATGATTTATCACAAAGTGCTACTTTCCACAAACTTGTTGGTTCAAAAGTTTTAAAGTTTATTTTTATATTATTTTAAGAGTTAGCATATATTTCACCAGCGCAAGTTATAAAGTTTGGACTGTGGTGGCTCTAGGAAGTAACAGGTTTCAGTAATGCAGACCCTAAAACTTAGGTAGGTAGCGTATTTTTTCAGTCTCTGTATAACATAATGTTGCCAGTCAATTCAAAAAATTTGTTAAAAAATATCAAAAAATCACGAATCTGGAAAATTAAGGATTTGACTTTTAAACTTACTAAAGCCACCAAACTATAATTGGTGATAAACCAGGCAGACTCAACTGACATTTTTCCGTTTGAATCATCATTATCAACCCAGAAAATATCGGCTCACTGCTGAGCTCGAGTCTCCTCTCCGAATGAGAGGGGTTAGGCCAATAGTCCACCACGCTGGCCCAATGTGGAATGGCCGACTTCACATACGCAGAGTATTAAGAAAATTGTCTGGTATGCAGGTTTGCTCACGATGTTTTTCCTTCACCGTTTGAGACACGTGATATTTAATTTCTTAAAATGCACACAACTGAAAAGTTGGAGGTGCATGCCACGGACCGGATTCGAACCCACACCCTCTGGAATCGGAGGCAAAGGTCATATCCACTGGGCTATCACGGCTCCGTTTGAATAGTCACTTAAAATTACTATCCATTGATTTTTTTATTCTTAAATATTGGCCTGAGGAGGTGAAATTTTAGGCTCGTATATTCTGATTCTCAATGATTTCAATAGAAAAATAAATCTCTTAGAACCCAGTCGCAACGCATGCTATAAGATGTAATTATGTCAATAAACCATGCAGTAGCCCACTCCAATGCGACCGATTGTTCATATTTTATTTTATTCCATGAACGTGATAAAGTTTCACAAAAGTTCCGCGACGTCCTGGCAGCAAACGGTCACGTTTGACAGACTCGTAACGAAGTTGTTGCGCCGGTGTCGCACTTTGTAACACGGTTTGCAACGGAAATGTACTTTGTATTGTAGTATGAATAAAATTGTTTTTAATAAATCTATAAATTGTTTTTATTAAGAATATTATTTATTTAAATGGGTACATATATACCGTCAACTGTGGCAACATTACCATATTTTTTACTATTTCATCGATCTATTCCTAAACAGAGCAAGTTATTTAAGATTGTATAGATTTATTTTGTAACAAAGGTGTACATCACTTGTTTTGACTGTTGTTCCTAACTGTATTCCTTATGGATTTGTTATAATAACCAAAAGTATGAGCTTGGTAAAATTGACACATTTTTAGTAACTTTACCTAGCTAACAATTTACATCGAAAAAGTATCTCCAAGTGTGTGATATGTAAAGTTACCAATAACTCTTGCCCTAACTAGATGTACATCAAAATTTTAAACTTCTAACTTCATACAAATTGGTTATATCAATACTAAGGTAAAGATGCCCCAAGATTTTTTAAATTTTCATCGAAATAGGTGGATATCGTCAGGGTTGTCACCACGATATAGAATGAAACGCAATGTATGTATGTATGTAGTATTCTTTCTGGATATTTTTCTCCACGGCGAAAAATGTATTTAGTAGTACCAGGATCGTCTGACAAGTTCGTCTCATCATAGTTTAACATATTTTTTGCTGGCAGGTTTTGAAGAGATATTTTTAGATTTTTAAAATATTCTTTGAACTCCTCTAATGTTTTTTCCGCACGCGCTTTTGTGATATTTTGGGTAGATCTTAACGTTAATTGGTCCTTGTGTCGCTCTGCAAAATTTATTACCCACCAGTCACCAAGAACTTTATCGTTAAATATGTACCTATGTTTTTTTTTTAATACTCATCAACCGCTAATTTTAAGTCTAGTTGTGATAGTGGACACCCAAAGTCACCCGCTGCTATGAGTACTTTTACGAATTTCAGTTCTTCTTCCGGAGATAAACGAAAGCGCTGATCGGGTTTATTGCTGTGAAGATTTTGTACTCTTTTTTTTCTATTGTACGTCTTGGTATGCCGAATTCTTTTTCAGCGTCATAAAAGGTTGTCTTTTTGGTTTTAACTAAATCCACAGCCAATAACAGCATGTCCTCTGAGTAGTTTCTGTAACTTCTCACACCTTCTGTTTCTTGCTTTTTGGCTTCTTTGCGGAGGCATGATGAGAATACCTAAAATGGTTAATATATTCCTATTAGATAGTATTTACTTAACTACATACACACATAAGTATTTATACAACATTAAGAGCATAAGTAATATGGGTAAAAAAAACATATTTTAACAATATACTTTTAACACGTACATGAGTTGACAACCCTAGGTATAGGTAAAGTTTCCACATTGCTGGGTGTGGTAACTTTACCTAACCTTAATTAACATTACCTCTCCCCATATTTAAAGAAATAACAGTTCTATGCAATTGATTATCAAGATGTAATCTTATAAGTATATTTCCTGTACCATTCTATAAAAACCACTCACCTGCACTTTAATTTTCTATTTCAAAAACGAAATGTTTTCCGATAACTCTGCAACCACATTTGACCACATGAACCGAAAAATCGCAATATTTTGACAATAAGCAAAGTGGGTAGTTAGAAAAACTTTATGTGATACCACAATTTATTACGAAATCCACAGATATGTCTAAAATTTTTCTAACTGTAACAGATTAAAAAATATTAAATATTATTTGAACAGGCACATGATAGGGTAAAGTTATTTGTGGAAAGTAAAGATGCCACGTTTGACTACATACCACGATAAAATGACGAGATTTTTAATTTCGACCCAGTTGCATGAATCGTGGTCACGACGGGACTGATAGTCCCGTGAATGAACAACCACGAAATAAGTTTAAAATCATTTGTTTTTGTTAAATTTGAATACGCAGTGGTATGTGCGGTTAATTTACAAGACGGAGGTCCTGGGTTCGATCCCTGATTGAGGTTTCCTTAATTGCTCCAGGTCTGGCTGGTGGGAAGCTTCGGCCGTGGCTAGTAACCACCCTACTGGCAACGACGTGCCGCCAAGCGATTTAGCGTCCCGGTACGATGCCGTGTCGAAAGTAAAGGGTCAAGATACTTTATATTACTTTATTATATTAGTACAAAGTAACGTAGTAAAATACGTCTGATCCTGTAATGTGTATTGGTATACCTGGCAAATTAGTTTGTAACACTCTCCGCGCGGACCGGGAGGGGGGTAGCGATGCCCCGCGCGAACGACTTCACACCCACGCAGTTCTTTTCCCCCGTCGCCCGCATATCATGGGAGTGTCATAAACGAAATTGCCAAGCTATACCTTTGGTCGCATTACATAATGTTAGTATGTTTCCAGCAGTTGTGAAGTATATTTTGACACAGCTATTTTTTTCACAGGACATTAACCAACCGTCTCAAAGTTTACGACTTGTTAGTAAACTTATGAACAGCAATAACTTGTTCGAGTAGAAAAATAAAAACTTGCGCGGCGTCCATTAAAAGTTTACCAGGCAGGATATTTATCACAAGAACCAAATATAGGTATTTTATATCTCTCACAAAACAACTTACATCTTAAAATCTGACTGTAGCGGTGATAAAGACTCAATACAAATTTTTTTAAGAAAATTAAAGTGTAGGTTTTTACTGTAAAGTAAGACGTAATCACTTTAAATATCTTGACAGTTCATGAAGTCTGTAAGGAAGAAAGGTGACTTTATTACTCTAAAATATCATAAGTAATAATGTTTGTGGATTATAAATAATTATAAACTGTAGGTTTTTACTGTAAAGTAAAACGTAATCATCGTATAGAGCCTGACAGTTCATGAAGTCTGAAAGGAAGAAAGGTGACTTTATTACTCTAAAATATCATAAGTAATAATGTTTGTGGATTATAAATAATTATAAAGTGTAGGTTTTTACTGTAAAGTAAAACGTAATCATCGTATAGAGCCTGACAGTTCATGAAGTCTGAAAGGAAGAAAGGTGACTTTATAACTCTAAAATGTCATAAGTAATAATGTTTGTGGATTATAAATAATTACAAAGTGTTGGTTTTTACTGTGAAGTAAAACGTAATCACCGTATAGAGCCTGACAATTCATGAAGTCTGAAAGGAAGAAAGGTGACTTTATTACTCTAAAATATCCTAAGTATCCTAATGTAAAATGCTTTAAAATCTGGCCAATTTTAATTAAAATTCATTGAATGTGCTGCTTTAGAAACTGAACGCAAGCATAGAGCTTTTAAAGGCGAATAAAAACTTAATAATCTGAACTCAATATTAAAGTGGTCAGATAATATATTATCACTTGTGAAATACAGAAAAGGAGTGAAAATCATATTTCCGTACTATAATAGCGAAGGTAACTCTATACGTGGCTCTTTCATACAAATAGACTCGTCTGCTACACCGGTCACACGACGCGCTTTGTAACGCTTTGTAGGGATTCTTTCGATGCATCCTTCAGGATATCTGGCTTCGTGTGCCGTTCAATACTCCCTTGGAAAGATTTAAAGGAAATATCTCAGACTTTACAGTGATTTATCAATTTTAAGGCCACTAATACTAGAAAGAGTATTCGTCATGCATTTTTTGAATAACCCGCAAAACCAATTTGATGAAAGAATAAAAAAAATAAAATGAACATGAGTGAAAGACAACGGTTACAAAAAAACAAAAAACAAAGCAAAAAACGTTTTTTTGCGGGATATATAATAAAAAAATATGTAGATACAGTACGCTAACATCAGCGGCTTTAATTTTGTCGCTTAAAAGCGATTTTCGTAGCGTGTAAAAGTCACAAATAGCGATAGGTCCGTGGCCCAGGTATGAGGTACTCGTATAAGCATCGCAGTAATGTCACAATAAATAGTTATAATGGCCGCCTCATCCAAAACTTTAATGAGTCAGCGACACCTGAGCGCGCCATATTCGTGAGTTACGACACCCATTCGCGACACGCACGCAATTAAAGCCCGTACGACCCTGCAGGCAATTTTATGTCTTACTTGTGTAAACTGCCTTATATTAATTATTGGATTAGCATTTGTAATGTATCTGTACTAATTATAAAGAGGTACAATTTGTGGTTTTGCTGGGGGAACCTCTGGATCTACTGGACCGACTTAAAAATTCTTTCACTCCGTATTCTCACGGGAACGGGAACTACGAGGGTGAAATCGCGGGTCATGGGAAACTATTGAATATTATCGTCATCGGTCTATTTCAACAGATATTCCTCCATAGACGAGAGCGGATATCGAGCGTAGACCACCACATTGCTTCGACATGGATTGACGAGCTTAGAGTAGGTAATAATGTTTAGTAGTTTAGGGTTTTAGAGGCAGTTAGAGGCAGTACGGGGTAACACCGCCAACTTTCCAACTCAGCGCTGAGCATTTTTAGTGAGAATTTCTTAAAAGAAAGAAAATATTTCATAGCCCGAACCAGGTGTCGGACCCTAGGAATTCGTGTTCCGAAGCCACATAGGCAAACGTCTCGTCCAACGAGTCAGGCTACCTTATTGGTTGGTTACTTAATATCTTGATAGCAGCTTGGAACAATGGATAGGACCTGCTTTCATATTTTTAAAAAGTTGTTTTAAATTTTTACTATACTATACTATACTATACTATACAAGTTTTTGTAAATGTATACAAAAACATGCGTACGTATGAAAATCTGTGAATTACTACTCACTTAATGTACAGCTAGGCTATTCTGAAGCGATATTTTTATAGCTCGCTAGTGCTAGTTTCGAATTCACCTCTTTCTCTCTCTGTCTAACACGATACTATAGGATGATAAAGATAGAGTTAAATTCGAAACTCGCACTTGCGAGTTATACAAAGTATTGTTACAGAATAACCTAGCAGCAGGCTAAGACGTATCGATACGGCGTCAATCGAGTTCGTAACAAGATGTATCTACTACCAGAGGGCCTAGTGGCAGTTTGATACTGTTACTGTCACGTAACATAAACGCGAATTTCTAAGGAATTGAAACAGCGCCACTTAGTGGCACTACTGCACAACTGTTTCAATTTCTTACAAACTTTCGTTTACGTCAACGTATATTCATAATTTGTAAAATGTATAATTGTAATTCTCTCATAATCATTCTTCATTTCATAAACATGTAATTCTCTCTCCACTTATATTTTAAAATTTTAAAGTTCTCGTTTAAATTTTTTCTTTTGGTTTTTGTCTAAATGTGTAAATTCAAATTTATATTTTGTTTTTTCCTTTCTATTTGTCAATTTTAATTCCTATTATTCGTACGACCTATACTTTTTGCATGCTGTGGCTACCTATAAGTAAAATTATATGTGTTATGCTACCCTTATTTGTAAATTATTTTGTATGTGTTCATATAATTTTGTTGGTGGTCCAAATAAATAAATAAAACGTGATATTAACAGTATGAAAATATTGAAAACTCCCACTAGGCACACAGTTTTCATTCAGTCGAAATTGAGTAAAAGCATCAATGAAACAACGTTGTGAATTAAACGAGTAACAACACCGCGCGTTTCACTACACGACAAGTGATTGACGCAATAAAAAGCCCATTTGTTCTACGCGCTCCAAATAAACTCAACGTGGCAAAGAGTTGATCATTCACTGTCATGGTTTTTTATTTGTAATTCTACATTTCCTTTCGTAAGCTCGAGATCTAAGGAAAACGATAAATGGTTTTCCTTAAAGTTGTATATATATTAAAAGTTCTATATACTAGATGCTTTTTCCTGTTTTGTTTTTGTTAGCGGCCCTTTTCTTTTTAGTACATAAATACCTTGATTTTCAAACAAACAACTTTTTATCTTTAAGATTTTGTAATCTTTATCTTTATACTGGTATATAAAAGCGAATACCTAAAAAAATGCTCGGGGTAAGAAAATAAAACTTAACGACTATTATTCAATCTTGAATGTTCAATTGCTGAATGGATTTGTATAAAGTTTTGCAGAGTAACTCTCTGGAAAACGGAATTTACTTTTTCACAAATCCCTCGGGATCCATGGTTTTTTCGTTTTTGTGTTAATCCAGACTATAATCTATCTCTTATTCAAATTTCAAGCGTTTCGGTTTAGTAGCTGAAGCGTGAAAGAGTAACAAACACTCATACCATCAAAATCATAAGGTTTTCGTAAATCTCGTGAATCCAAGTATTTTTTCGGTACAAAAAGCCTATGTGTTAATCCTGAGTAAAATCTATTTCCATTCCAAATTTCAGCCAAATCGGTTTAGTAGTTGCGACGTTAAAGAGTAACAAACACCCAAACATACATCCAAACATCCATACAAACTTTTACTTTTATAGTATTATTACGATTAGGATTAGGATTAGGATTTTCAGTCATATTCCCACGGCAACGGCTATACGTGTAAAACCGTAGGTAGTGCTTAGTTAAAAGTAATTAATAATCATCATCTTTTAGCTTAATGTTATAATATAATATATTTAAAGTTTAATCAAAATTTTGATCCACCCTTACAAAAGAAAATATCAACTGAGATAGCACAAAAGTTTTTGAAAATCCCCCCGAACGATACAATAGAAAAGTTTTCCCATTGTATTTACCACAGTAATAGTTTTCCCTGGGAAATGTTGTAAAATGGAAATTTGCCGCTGGGTACAATGCTTTAATTGTTTTGTTGAAAGACTATTGTTAAATTAGGGGTTTTACCTGATTTATTTGCTGTTTCACTGCTTAACTGTTGTAGTAGCAGGGTGCTCCGTTACAGAGCTCTTTCAGGGAAGAACTACCACTCGCTTATATTAACAATAATCAGCATTTCTGTGTTTTGATCTGTAGATTTAATATATTTTTTTATTCTATGACAAAACTCCCTCCCTCGACTGGTTTACTAGATGACAAGTGACAATACAGTCTAAGATGGAAGTTCATTCTGCTCGGCATCGTGCCGGAACGCTATTTCGCTTGGCGGTACGTTTTTTCCCGAAGGGTGGTACCTAGCTACGGCCAAAGCCTCCAGGCTAGACCTGAGCCAATTTAAGAAATATCAAAACTAGTTGCAACTTGTACAAGTATGGAGAAAAAATTTTAAAAGATTCAAAATAAAAAAAATACAATAGAAGTAGGCTTGTAGAAGTTGTTTATTATGCATAAAAAAATTATTTACAGTTCCAAGTGGTAATGCCTTCTAGAACTCACTCAACTTACGTATCATTCTAAGTTACACTCACTTAATTTACTATTTTGAAAATTTGGAAGAATTTTCAAAATTGGTTAAGAAGATCTTGAAGTTATTCTGACAACCTACAAAAACACATACTTTACCATTTTATAATATTACTAGCTGACGCCGCGCGATTTTACCCGCGTGGTTCCCGTTCCCGTAGGAATATGGGGATAATATATAGCCTATAGCCTTCCTCGATAAATGGGCTATCTAACACAGAAAGAATTTTTCAAATAATACCTCTAGTTCCTGAGATTCAACCAAACAAAAACAAACAAACAAACTCTTCAGCTTTATTATATTAGTATAGATTATCAAAAGGAGTCGAAATCGGTCCTTAATGTAATTATTATTTATTGTGCTTCTAAAACTCAAACAGAACCAAATTTTGAAAGAATTTACGTTCAATTACCCCATTACCGCAAAGGGTAAATAAAAATAAACCTCACTAAACATGAATAGAATAATAAATATCAATAAAACATTTTTCTCTATTAAGCACAGCAAAGCCACCCGCATGGAAATGATTTCCCACATACATTCTGATTTCATGTAACCTCGCTACAAAGTTATACTGCCTTACATTGTTACTTAGCGATATCCTTACATATTGCTCGAGCACAACTTTTAATGGCTCCCCATTTATTTTTCCTTCAACTGATAACCTTATTAAGCAAAATTCAGCTTTGTAATTGTAATAATAGGGATTGATTTAGGTTGCAGTTGTAAATGAAGCTGTTACATTATTATGTGGAACGCCCGAACAGCTTTTAAGTAATTAAATCTGTTTCATAATATTCTGTTTAACATTAAAAGTAATAAAAGTAGTCATGAATGCATTACGTTTTCGCTTAATCTTATAAATTTGTGGGTTTTAAGGGTTCTGTACCACAAAAGTGGAATAGGTATCCTCTTAAGACCACTTGGCGTTTGCGGCGATAGCGTAACAAGTAGGTTATGTATTTAGAATCTTATCTCATCATCATCATTTTCTCAAAATATTATCATTATCATCATCACTAACAACTCATATTCGGCTCACCGTTGAGCACGAATTTCCGAGAATGTTATAAAGACTAAAGATTCCTATTTTTGTATGTAACGAATTAATGGACTAATTTGAAAAAAATTATAGATCAATAGTTCTGCGTTATCAGGGAGTAATAAATATAACACACACAATACACATCCATTCAGAGATATAAAATAATATTTAAAATAGACATGACAATTAGATTTAGTATTTCATATTTTATCTTGTAACTTTGTAAAATTATCCCTATTTCATAATAACAAGATTACAAAATTCGAAATCCGGTACGGACGGAAGCGCTTTGGGATCTCTTGATAAATGTGCTGAAACTTTTAATGGTTGAAGTTTCGGATAATTCCTTTTTTATATGATTTTCTATGTACTGTGTTTTTTTACAGTTTTCCTTCCAGTTACATCTCAGTTATTCAAAGCCTGAACTCTAAAGTAGTTAAAAATGCCCAACCCCGGACAAGGACTACCCTAATTACCCTAAAAAAATCTTGATAATTTTACTTTATTAATGAGATCATTACTTTATCAAAAAAAGTTTGCTACAAAGTTGCTTGTCCACAACGGGGACCATACCATACTATATTGAGGAGGTCTAAAATTTAAATATTTAGTGCATAATATTTTAACGCCAGATAAAATAGGGTTCCTCCACAATTTCCTTTTCAGTTTAGTCTCCCACTGCATACATCAATCTTCGTGCGCAGGTTGTCTTGAAATTGTAGGGTACAACGCTGGCAAATACGGGCAGCCTTTTGAAATTTCCATATTCAGAACTGTTGTACGTGAAGCCAAAACATCGCATTCTGGGAAACCAGTTCTCGCACGTGCAACCGTGTTGTATTTATGAAATCGATACCTTAACCCGATTCTCAAGAGATTCAAATTCAAATTCTTTACACGTTTGTTATTTTCCAAGATTGTTGTAATAATCTGGAAAAACTTGGCTCGGTAACCGGAACCGGAACGCATGCAGAATCACAAAATTAAGGAAACTATATTATTTATTACCAGCATCTCATGCATCATCATCATCAGTATATCCTCCGTCTCAGACTGCTCTTCTCCTACAATAGTATACCTACCCAAATGAAAAAAAGAAGAAATAAATTTCTTCTAAATGTTAAGAGGTTGTTTATTGGTAGTGTCACATTTCCGTGTCTCGGAGAACACGCTAAGTCATCAGTCTTGGTCATTATAATTATTAACATGATTAGGTACAAAACCAAGTATTTATACCCTAGGTCCGCCAAACAACATTGGAGCATTGGTGGGTTGGAACTCCATAATCTTTCCTCTCTTATAAGGAAGAAAGCTTGGCCAAAAACAGCTAACAAAACGTCAGATGTGGACACACCTTTCAATCCTGGAAAGCCTGACGTAATTAAGTTACATAGAGTTTTAAGGGAATCAACGACAAATCCAATCTTCCACTCGCGATTTACGACGAATGGAGTTTTAGCTTAACTTTAAATGGTACTGACAAAAAGGGTGAAATTTATAAGGTGTTTATAAATAAAAATAAAAATTAACATTATATTGTATTTAAATTTATTATTAATAAAATATCTAAAATAAATACGCACCATCTAATTGTTCACCCACGGGCAAGGTCCCCAATATGCTGGCGATATTACACCTCTGCATGGCAAAGTTTATCTTTTGGACCAAATAAGCGCCAGCTGCCGCATGTATCAATTTGTCAGACATATAATTCATTTTTTTTGGTATCGAATAACCATTTGCCCTAGTCTCAAAACCAAGCGCCACAAATACATAGTCATTCGATATGGCCGAGTATTTACGACACTTACAAATTTAAGTTTATTCAGCAGCGCCAGGCGTTTGGGACGTGCGTGAAAGATGAGACGCTGCCAACGTATCTACGCAGGTTGCGTCCCATACTAAAACACGTCCCATAGACCACGGCACTACTGTCATCAGTGTCACTGCATACGACTCATGTTGTTGACTGAATAAATAATTTGTATTGTTTATTGAAGAAACTTTTATCAATTGTCTCAGTATGGTATCTATGCACCATATCTCTCTCTTTTATTAAAAAGAAGCCTGACCTTGTAGTGGCTTTTTAAAATAGGGTGATTAAAACGACAATGTTGTTGTAAGGTCCCTTGTCCTTACTGTAATAGCAGTAAATCACTGCTTCATCACTACACTATCATGGCCAGCGCCGGACGTCCGATCTCTACCAACGACAATGACAGACTGGTCCTTTAGCCTTTACCGTTCCGGTACGATGTCGTGTAGAAACCGAAAGGAGTGTGGATTTTCATCCTCCTCCTAACAAGTTAGCCCGCTTCCATCTTAGATTACATCATCACTTACCATCAGGTGAGATTGTAGTCAAGGGCTAACTTGTAAAAAATAAAAAAATAAAAAAAAAACCCTTAATTCCGAGTATATATGGGACAGTGAATATAGGTATCTATTTAGTAGACAAAAACACTACAGTTATAATGTAAGAGATTAGATTAAAATACCTATGTAATGCAAGCAACACTTTCACTCTTAAATGAAACAGTTCAGTTAAATTTAACCGCTATATTAAAACAAGAGTTTCAAAGCTCTTTAAAAGTTACTGTAATAGCGATAGCGCGGAGATAACGACCGCGCGCCAAACCTCATCACAGTTTAACACAAATTTATATTATAAAAGATTTTATCTCGTTGTCTTTGTACAGTGAAAGGCTGATAGCCAGATATTCGCGATTCATTTAACGCTGGAAGTTACTAAGGCGTTATTGTGGTAGGTATGGAGCATTTCGACATTTCGATATCAGCGATTTATACTATAGTCTGGCAAATTCGTTGATGACACTCCCATGATATGCGGGCGTCGCGGGGAAAACTGCGCGGATGTGAAATCGTGCGTGCCGGGAATTGAAGTGCATCAGTCGTGGGTTTTTCATTCATCGCGCGAATATTACGAACGAAGTTTCCAAGCTACTAACTCGGATTTTGGCTCAAAATAACTTTATGTCAAATATCGAATGATATTTTTTATATATGATAAAAAAGTCATGAAATTATATTGTAAAAATAACAACGTTACAAATCTTATAGCTACACTCAATTTTAATTACGCCAATCCCGCGCACACTCCGCTATTGTTAGCGGAGTGTGCGCGGGAAGTGGAAATACAGCTTTTTGCTTACATTAATCTAAATATATAAAACTCAAAGTTGACTGACTAACATAATGATCTATCAACACACAACCCAAATCACTGGACTGATCGGGCTGAAGTTTGATGTTATGATGTAGGCATCTGCTAAGAAAGGATTTTGGTCAACTCTACCCTTAAGGAGATAAAATAGGGGAAAAAACTTTGTCAATTTTTCGGCGATTTGGCTGAACTTTGGAATGAAAATAGATTTTACTCTGGATTACACATAGGCTACTTTTCATCCCGAAAAGATCCATGGTTCTCGCGGGATTTGTGAAAAACTTAATTCCACGCGGACGAAGTTGCGGGCGTCCGCTAGTCTAACCATATTTGTCTTGTTGCGCGATTCTTAACTTTAATCTGTAAATATTCAGATAATGAAGAAACAAGTTATTTAATACATTGGTGGGCATTGTTTTATTGTTGAGAAATGTCAGTATTAACAATATAAATATTTAGGGTATTTGATTTTACAAAAACTGGGGAATACTCACTGAGGAGTGTTGGTAAAAATAGTAAACTATCCATAACACACTACGCTAACAGTAGTACGTGTATAGTGTGCAAAATTTTACTGACGAAGTATATTGTGTATGTACCGCTTAATAACGCTCAATCAAAAAATATAAATAACTAGCGGACGCCCGCGACTTCGTGTGGAATTCAGATTTTCACAAATCCCGCGAGAACCATGGATTTTTCCGGTATAAAAAGTAGCCTATGTCTTAATCCAGAGAAAATCCATTTCCATTCTAAATTTCAGCCTTTCGCCTTTATAATATTAGTGTGATTAAGAAAAAATATAAATGGCAAATATTATTAAAGTCATTGGTATTATAATAATTAGACTCATTGAATACACTAATTCGAGTATTCAATCAAGTATCATTCAACATAGATAATAATTCGTCCGTCGGGAAATCGGAAATCACGCTCTGTAATTTGGCTGACATGAATTTTCCTCTCTATAGGGAAAATGTATTGATTAAATGATTACCTAATATTGAAATTTGTGACAAAGTTGATGGATGTTTGTCTGACTACGCAAAGAGGGTTGTGTGTTTGCCTATTTTATGGGATCCCACAGGCCAAGCCTCCCTTCTTGCAGGAAATATGGAGCTTAGACTCACCATGCTCCAATCGTCATAGTCATCGTCATCATATCAGCCGATGGACGTCCACTGCAGGACTTCCAGCGAATGCCTGCAACTCGTTTGATGTCGTCAATCCACCTGGTTGGGAGTCGACCATCACTGCGCTTTCTAGTGCGGGGTCGCCATTCCAGCGCCTTGCGACCTCAACATAATGCAGCTTTCGAATTATGTGCCCCGCCCATTGCCACTTCAGCTTCGCGACACGTTGAGCTATGTCGCTCTGTAAATCTATGCGGCCCATATATTATGGTTCTGTTTCGAAGTAATATCTGATATTATTTCCAGTTGTTTAGTTACTAATACGACCATATTTGTATGCAATTTGCAACAATTTGCACCAACTATTAGATGCCATTAATTTCATTAATGCAACATCTCAAAGTTAGATACAGTATTCTGTATTAGTAATCACCTGGGGGAATACTTCTATAAGTTCTCCACGAACATAGCGCGCTGGAAACACGTTTTAGTATGCTAATAGCTTTACTTGTTCGTGTATTTAGTTTGTGTGCCTTTACGTAGATAAATATGCGGAAAATAATATAAAAATATAAACTTACACTCCACATAAAACAAAAAAATATTTTTAAATTTACAGGAAAAAGGCAGAAATATGGACATTGGACAAGGAAGTAAATATATTTTTTTCCATTTCTTCGTAAAGTACATTACAAAACCGCATTTTTTTTTAAAGTAGCTTCATTATTCATTTCTTCTTCAATTCATCAAAATTAATAAAAATATTGCTTCCAAAATTCAACAATTTTATTAAAGCTGTGGGAACTTGTATCAGAAGGTCCCGCCCTCCTCATGTCTGTACAAGAAAAATTCCATTAAATAATGTTTTAATCAAACTATCTACAAATTCAGTATCTTCTAGTAACCATACTGTCTCTTGAAGGCAAACTTCAAACTGCAACTGGAAAATTGCAGAATAAATAACAACAAAGTTCGTAAATAAACGAAAACAGCAGGTATTAACGTCAGTACAAGTTTTATTTAAAATGTACAAAGCAAAGAGAGCAGGGATCCTTCCCCAGTACTCGACTCCCAACGTTTCCCCTTAGTATTTATTTTGTCTGTTGAATAACGGACAAGAGATTTACTCTATAAGACGACTTTGATGTTTTTCAACGTAAAAATCATATTCTAGCAGTCTTTTAAAATATCTTATATTTGTAAGGTTTGTTTTTAATTTTTATTTTCTGTTGTTTCTGTTCAAGAGCAAAAATATGCAAAAACATACGAGACTTTAGCCAAACAAAATGTACAGAGTACTTCGTAGGTTATGTTCGAAAGGATAATGGCTCGATCTGCGCCTGTGAACGAGGATGTTGAATGAAGTAAATAACGTATCTGCGATACTCATATATATAAAAATTAAACTTGAATCTTCAGCGCAAATCTGAGCCGATGACGCTAATTATTATTTTCTTAGAATACTCCTCGAAGTACGAGGATGGTTCTAACGGAAAGTATTTTTTAGGGTAGGAGTAGGGTTAAGGGTTGGTTAGGTTAGGGGTAAGGTAGGGATAGGGTAGGAGTAGGGTAGGTGTAGAGTAGGTAGGGGTAGGGTAGGGTTAGGGTAGGGTAGGAGTAAGGAAGAAGTACACAAAAGTCAAAGCGAAACTTGATCGGGTCCGCTAGTCTTTAAATAAAATTGTAGACTATATCTCTGACGCGTATACGCACAGATGCTAATGAGATATATATATATATATATATATATATATATATATATATATATATAATGAGGATAAGAGAGAAAAGGGAAAACATGAGAAGAGGAAAAGGGAAAATTTTGTAAGAGGATGACGGCATGAAGAAATGCATTGTGGTTCCGTGCCAGCTTTGGAGGAGTGTTCAGAGGAGGTCGTTTTAGTTCGTGCAAACTCGGCATCCCTACCGACACGCAGAAGTCCGAAGGGATTGTTTTCCTCCTCGCCAAAAAATAAAAATAAACTATTTTTCTAAACCAAATACTTAGAAATAAATACCATAAAATATTTTAATTTTTTATAATTTCTATTTCAAAAAAGATTTTCCAATCGAAATTACCAGTGTCATACACCTTGATGAAGACGTTAAAGCACTTTGATTACACAGTCATCAAAACGTTATAACATCCCAAAATATCTTCCTTATCTTGTTACACATTATATTCAAGGATATTTGTAAATTATGAGCCACATTTGTTTCGCGCACGTAATTTATATATGCCCGGATTAATTTATGTGACACAAGGTAAGCTTTATTTGTACGATAACTCTTCGTCAACTAACACACAATTATCAATAATTTGATATTGTATGTTACTTAGATATACCTAGATATTTTAATTATCTATAATAATATTATAAAGAAGAAAGATTTAATTGTTTGCTTGTTTGCGCTGAATAGGCTCTGAAACTACTGTACGGGTTTGCAAAATTCTTTCACTGTTTCGCCGGTGGGAGGCTTTGGTCGTGGCTAGTTACCACCCTACCAACAAAGACGTACCGCCAAGCGATTTAGCGTTCCGGTACAACGTCGTGTAGAAGCCGAAAGGGGTGTGGATTTCATCCTCCTAAAAAGTTAGCCCAATTCCATTTTAGATTGCATCATCACTTACAATCAGGTGAGATTGTAGTCAAGGGCTAACGTGTAAAGAATAAAAGCTTTACTATACTATCCTATCGAGTGATAAAGACTATATTTTATCGCCGTATTCCTACGGTAACGGGAACCAAGCGCATGAAATCGCGCGGCATCTACAAGTATAAAATAACATTACTTAATTTACTTATTAATTTCTATTGTTTTCTGTTTACTTCACCGTTCAATTGAGACATAGGAGGAGGTAACATATATGGTACGTAGGTTTTTAGATCTATGTATAATGTATATGCCTGGTGGACAGGCACCTGTCCAATTACCAAGTAAGATGAACGCAGATAGAACTGTTAGAATTTCTGAATTTCTAACATACCGCTCCGAGGCAAAAGGAGTTACTATAAAATCAGATTTCGTGAAATAAATATAATTGGACAATCATTGGATACGGAAGCTTTTCAAACATAAACTTCTTGGAAGAAATAATAAGATATAATTTACATGAGAGGCTCTGCGGTTTTTCTCTTTGGTTCTTCACATTTTCTGAGAACTGGAAAAGTTTTTTACCTTCATTATAATATTATTATATTCTTTCTGATGAAAGATGTCTTGAATATGTATGTTAATTAAAAAATTTAAATTAGCTTTTGTAAATGAGGTGTCGTTGGTTTCGTCCGTAATGACGTCATAAATTCAACATGGCGGACATACCTACTTTTATATTAGTGTAGACCACTCGTTGCACAGTTTTTGTTATCTAAAATTAAATAATATCTACACTTATATTATAAAGCTGTAGAGTATGTTTGTTTGCTTGAACAACAGGTCAGATTTGAAAAATTTTTACAGTGTTATATAGCCCATTTATCGAGGAAGGCTGTATATTATTACGCTATGACTAATAAGAGCGGAGCACCAATAAAGAGTTTTTTTCTATTGAGAGCTAAGTTACACCAAAATCATGTATGATAGAATTGTCCCCCTTTAAAGTTCTAAAAAAAGAACGGGACAGTTTCCGCAGGATTTTGACTGAAATCCATGCGTTGCGGGCGTCCGTTAGTTTTATATCCGTATAGTATTTATTTGACGGCCGCGTAGCGCAGTGGGTAGTGACCCTGCTTTCTGCATCCACGGTCGTGGGTTCGATTCCCACAACTGGAAAATATTCGTGTGATGAGCATGGGTGTTTTCCATTGTCTGTGTGTATTTATACATTATATAAGTATTTATATGTAGTATATAAATGTATATGAATATTATAATATCAACTATCTTAGTACCCATAACACAAGCTACTCTGTATGCTTACTTTGGAGCTAGATAGTGATGTGTATTGTTTAAGTATATTTATTTATTTATTTATTTATTTAGTATGATGATGACATAATTGCTTAAGGTGGGCATGGACTGACTTACTTTGAACTTTCATAAAATGAGTTATATCTAGCTAGTGCATGCTCTCATTCAATGTGGCGTATCATTTATCAAAAACGGAAGCGCTCAGTATGCACAGGGTGTTGTTTTTTGATAACCGCGACAAGAGCGCTATAATCACACTCGTGGGTCGACTCGTTACCGTTTTCATCTCACGTCCGCAGCGGCCGCTCTCGCTGCATTGATAATGGGCTTTATACCGGCTGTGAGCGATACGATTACACCCCTACCTGCAACCCTTCGCCGAATTAATGCAACGTGTTAGATTGAACGACGGTTGTTGAAACATGCTGCAGTGTTTTCACACATTGAAATTTATATTCACCTTCCATTTGGTTTTCTGTTTTAACATGTAGCGGTTTTATTTTAACTTTCCAGTAGTTGTCATGATTGTTGTTCGTATATACATTACATAGATTAAAAAGAATAAATTGTAAATTAATATAACAAATACACACCATCTAATTGTTCACCCATAGGCAAGCTACAGAATACGCGGGCGCCTTGGCCAAATAAGCGCCAGCTCTTGGGTCACCTGACACATGGATCAATTTGCCGAATATAGAATTTAATTTTTTTTTTTTGTGTTTTACATTTAGTTAGTAGTCCGTACATTTGTTGTTTATTAATCTTTTATACTTTTTTATTTATTCAATGACGAGTGAGTGACTTTTTTTTCTGTTTGAGTAAGTCCCAAAGAATCTTTATGGTACCGCAGCGGCGTCACCGGGGGTTTTGGGCGAGCGTTAAAAGCATCGCCTGATGAAGCCCTGGACTACCATCTTACATGATATTGTGTTGATTCAGTCTCGAATGGACGAGGGCATTTTGAAATCACAAACAAGCCCTTCAGTGTTATTAATATATATTGAATGCTACGATTATGATAACAACCTATATCTTAATAAAAAATCTATCAAACCAACCAGTCCTATAAAAAACAGTTACAAGTAGGTAGGTAGGTACATTATTGAGAGAGGTTCTGAATTCAATTACCAGCTCGGGTAAATTAGGGATTTATATTATATAGCTCTCAGATCTAGCAATCAACAGTACCTCTCTCAGAAAATAATAACAAAAATCAGACAAAAAACACATCACATCATCTTCCAAGCCGGCTGGTCACCGAGGAAGAGTACGACTACAACCCTCCAAAGATACTATCATCAGATCAACTTAAAATATTTGAAAGAAAAAATAATCAGCTCTACATATTAACCTACAATGTTAGAACTCTTTCGTCTTATGATAAAATATTAGAAATGGAAAATGCATTAGCGCACATAAAATACGATATAATAGGCTTATCAGAAGTTCGGCGCGTCGGAAATGCCATAGAAGAATACCCAAAATTTATTCTTTGCTATACTGGTAAAACACAAGGGAAATTCGGAGTTGGATTTATAATACAAAAGCATCTTAAACAATACATGGAAAGCTATGTAGGTATGTCTGAACGGGTTGCTATGCTAAATTTAAAAATATCAGAAAAAAAGTTTACAATCATACAAGTATACGCCCCAACAGAAGCAGCAGACGAAGAAGAAATAAACACTTTCTATGAAATCGTGTATGAAGCAATTGACAAGGCATACAAAGATTTTATTTTGATGGGGGACTTCAATGCTAAAATTGGTATGCCACAAAAAGATGAACTCTTAGTAATGAAACAGTACGGGTACGGAACAAGAAACGAAAGAGGACAAAGACTCGTTGATTTCGCCATCCAAAATAAGCTAGCTATTATTAATACTTTTTACAAGAAAAAAGCAAAAAGGAGGTGGACTTGGCGATCCCCAAACGGAAAACATAAAAATGAAATAGACTTCATACTATCAAATTTCCCTGACTTATTTCAAGACATAGAGACTCTAAGTGTAAATTTTGCATCAGACCATAGACCGCTTAGAGCCAAAATATCACTCGCTAAGCAAATAAAAAGAAGAACTAGATTTGTTAATAAGAAAAACAGTGCACTTAAAAACGAAGTAGAAATAGAAATATATAAAGAAAATTTAAAAACTCAATTATCTCAACTCAACATAGAGCCAGTAGAGTCTGTACAAGAATATCACGACAAACTTATAAATTATATTACAAATAGTCTACAAATTGCAGGAACTTCCAACTCGACAAAGACTCGTCATGCACTCACAGATAATACTGTAAGACTTCTAAAACGACGACAAGAACTACAAAGAACCAAAAACAAAACACGATCAATGAAAAATGAACTCAAAGCACTATACAAATTAATAAGTAAATATATAAAAAGAGACTACAAGCTCTATAGATTTAATACAATTCAAAAATATCTAGAACAACAAGGAAGTCTGAAAAAGAGCTATAAAGAACTTTTAACAAGTAAGACATGGATCAATAGTTTGAAAGACTCCGGGGAAATGGCTTACAGTCGAAAAGACATTATAAACATAGCAACTAGTTTTTACAAAAAATTATATAGTGATCTAACTAACGAAACTAGAGACACTAACCGTCTGAGAATTGCTACGGAGGTTGAGAAACTCTACATAAAACCAATAGAGTCCTCGGAACTTATAGAGACAATAAAGAGACTGAAAACAGACAAAAGCCCAGGAACAGATAATATCACGAATGAGGCCATAAAAACAGCTTGCTTTATACTAGCTGAACCATTAACAACCCTATTTAATTTGATATTCGAAACTGGTGTCACACCTTCTCAATGGTCGGAATCGGACATTATATTATTATACAAGAAAGGAGACCCAAATGACATCAGCAACTACCGGCCTATAAGTCTTTTGCCATGTATATATAAACTTTTCTCTACAATAATAAACCAAAGAATAAATCCAACGCTTGAACGAAATCAACCAATTGAACAAGCTGGTTTTAGAAAGAGTTTTTCAACTATCGATCACATACATACATTAGAGCTGATAATTGAAAAATACCAGGAACAACAGAGGCCGCTCTACATTACATTTATTGACTACCAAAAAGCCTTTGATACAGTTTCACACGAAAGTATATGGGAGACTCTAAGAAGCCAAAAAGTCGAATCAAAATACATAGAAATACTCAAACATATATATAGAAATAGCTCAAGTAGAGTCAAACTAGAAACTGTAGGCCCGAGCTTTCCAGTCAAGAGAGGACTGAGACAAGGCGACCCCTTATCCCCAAAAATTTTTATTGCAATATTAGAATCTGTCATAAGTAAATTAGACTGGAAAAATCGTGGTTTATACATCCAGGGCAATTATCTAAGCCACTTGAGATTTGCAGACGACCTGGTATTGTTGTCCGAAACATACACGCAACTACAATATATGTTAGACACTTTACACACGGCAAGTAGACAAGTGGGCTTAGAGATGAATATTAACAAAACCAAGGTTATGACTAACTACACTAAGTCAAATATAACAATTGAGAATAATCCATTAGAATATGTAGACCAATATATATACTTGGGTAAACAAATTGGTTTCAACAGAGATAGCAATGAACAAGAGGTAGAGCGAAGAGTCAAAAGCACTTGGAAAAAATACTGGGGTTACAAGGAGGTTTTTAAAAGCGAAATGCCCATTAAATTAAAGAAAAAGGTATTGGATTCATGCCTTATACCCAGCTTAACATATGCGTGCCAAACATGGAAGTTTACAAATAAAATAAAAAATAAACTAACTACATGTCAACGTGGAATGGAACGCAGTATGCTTAACATTAAAAAAATACAAAAAATAAATCACACTAAATTAAGATCTGCGATCAAATCTTTAGATGCTGTAACACACAGCCAAAAATTAAAATGGAAATGGGCTGGGCATATAGCCAGACTCAAAGACAAAAGATGGACCAAAACCGTGACATCATGGAAAGGTCCAGCGGGCAAACGCTACAGAGGTAGACCATACTCTAGATGGGACGATGATATTAAAAAAATTGCAGGCCCACAATGGCTTCAAATCGCTATAGACCGGGAAAAATGGAAATCTTTGGAGGAGGCCTTTACCTGAGGGGGGTTCCAGCAAAATATAGTTTTTTTTAAATAAATACCATAGAATATTAATTTTTAAAAGTAGGTAATTCTCACAAAATTGTATGTAAAATTGTTTGTACTGGAAATAAAAGGCTTTTTTATTTTTTATTTTTATTTTATTTATTTATTTATTATATAGCTCTACGGGTAAAGACGTACCGCTAAACGATTTAGCGTTGGTATGATGCGACTTAGAAATTGTCAGATGTATGGATAAATAAACTTGTACCTCTTCCAAATAGATATTCCTGCTATAATCTGGGACTGTAACTGGTAACTGCCTCATTGGTCCTGTGGTTAGCTGGTTCAGCTACGGACAATGCGGTCCAGGGTTCGAATCCCGGGTCAGGCCAACAAAAAAAATACGTTATTAGGATTCTTCTTACAAGAAAAAATTTAATACCAGCCTGGAGTTAGGAAGTTGGCGTTGTTGGTACACCCCGTGCCTCAGAGAGCACGTAAAGCCGTCGGTCCTGCGCCTGATCTTTCACCGGTCGAGTCGGTCTGCCGTCCCATCGGACTATGATAGTGAGGGAATAGTTCGAGAGTCTAACTGTGCTTACGCACATACTTGTGCTCTATAACATCTCCTGCGACCATGGTTAATCTCAGAATAAGATTAATTGCCGTAGCCGAAAAAAAAAGCAATTCGGTCGGGAGCATTTTATTATTATCTTCTATATTTATCCTTATAATAATACTGGTCAAATTCTATACATTTATTCGCAATTTCAGATTTTACTTATACCATTTGTAACAACAAACGTTAGCGTGACATAGAGTACTACTAGCGCCATCTAGAATCTATACTTATAATACGAATACTGTACATTTTGTACATTCTGTACATTGAAGATATTTTGAAAATTTTTGTTGGTTTATATAATCGATACTGAAGCTAAAAATATTTTTTTTCGATTTTTTGTCTGTCTGTCTGTCCGTGTTTTTTTGTTATTCGGGCATCACGCTCAACCTACTGAATGATTTCAAATGAAACTTGGCACGGTTTAAGAGCATAATACGGAGAAGGTTATAGGATACTTTTTATTGCGAAAATTAAATGAGAAGGGGGTGAAATAGGGGTTGAAAGTTTGTATGGAAAGTCCTTAATTTTTAGAGTTAGAGTTTTAAAAATTTTTTCATAAATCATAAAAAATATACAAAATATAATGTTATTCAAAAATTTCAAAATCCAACCCCTAAAGTGGTGAAATAGGGCTTGAAAGTTTACATTGATATCCACGCGGACGAAGTCGCGGGCCTCTGCTAGTTATTATATAAGGGAAAGAATACAATTAATTTCATTCATCACACGAGTCGTCTTGTATTTAACTACAAAGCTCGTGTGAAGTCGCCATTTCCCCAAATTACACTCGCTTGCCTCATACATACACAGATTTCGTCATTTCCCTGCGGGTCGAACGGGAAGCCATAACTTCATCGGGCGCAAAATTTCGTTCGTACGCCGTTCGCATACAGCACAATACTTCACCGTCTGCAGCACTGGAGATATGAAGTGAGTTCAGACGAACTCATTTCACACTGTCAGAAATTCCCAACGATATTTCACTAACGATATGTTATCGTACGTTTTTAGCAATAGTAGAGGTCTGGTCTGATAAAGCTCGGGGAAGTAAAACCTCATTTTGTTATTCCCATTTCTTCTAAGTATTACTAATATTGTAAACGTGAAATTTTATATGGACGTTTGTATTGTTTTTTGATTGGATGTTTGTTTGGATGTTTGTTTGGATGTTTGTTTCGATGTTTGTTACTCTTTAACGCCGCTACTACTAAAGTTATTTGGCTAAAATTTGGAAAGGAAATAGATTTTACTCTGGATTAATACGTAGCCTACTTTCATCCAGGGAAAATCCATGGTTCCCGAGGGATTTGAGAATAACTGAATTACACGCAGCCGAAGTCGCGGGCATCCGCTAGTTAAACATAATTGTCTCATTTTGATTGACGCATGACGACCAAATTGACTTGTGGTAGTGGTGGTTCTATGCTTTTCCAATCTTGGATTCAATTTGCATCTCGCGTCAGTATAGGATATTATATAATCTAGCACTCAGGTCTGGTCTCTAGGGGCAAAGATTGTATGATCTCATATAAGATGCTGTCAGAGTTATGGGTAAATAACCTTTCAAGTAGTTTATCCACTATCATCTTAGATTGTCACTTAATATTGAGTGACATCGCAGTTCAGCTAGCTAACTTATCTTAATAATATAGTAATAGTGTGAAGAGGTAAAGTTTGTTTGGCTGTAGAGGGTAATATCTGAATTTACTGAACCGATTTTGAAAATTATTTCAACGATAAAATGCCTTTTGTGATATTATATTTTATTCCCGTAATCCCCCGGGAAGAGGAACTACGCAGGTGAAACCGCGGGGCATCAGTTGGTCATTGAAGAAAATATAAGTTTTCCATAAAAGAGGTATTATTTATAGGTGCAAAGATATAAAACATAATGTTACAAGGCTCTCTTATACTGTACAATATACTTAATTATAATAATATCAAGTTTACCACAAAATTTTGTTTGTAAATGCGTCATTTTGTTTCACATCCCGTTTGTTCCCGACACTGTTCCCACTAGAAATTAATTAAGAGCAGAGGATCTGTTAATTAATTTACGAACTGAGAACTATGTAGATATGACACAGAAACTTAGTTCAGTTCCAATTAAACTGTGACTACCCTCATCTGCATTATTTACAGTTGAAATGTAATATAATTCATTGCTAGCAATAAATTGGGAGCAGATTTTGATTTATTACTGTGCGCGTCGAGTATAATGAACGGTTAGTTCATACAAGTCGATTTCTATGCGAGTATTTTGTCAGTTGAAAATAGTATTTCATGTTTTATTACCATACCATTTTTTTAGCTGATGCGTCAATTAGGGATTTTGATTGTATTTTTACCTATTCCTCACATTTAATACTTTGTATTTTAATTCTGTGGAAATAAAAATCAAGTTATGTTATCGCCGCGTTGGCCGCTTTTAAATTTACATGTAGTTAATAAATAGTGTACGAAATAGTAGTCTGTGACAGATATGACGTCACTTGATCTCGTGTTTGCTTCAGTGTGCTCGTAGCGTTCGAGCCACATCTCTTGTTATGTAATTCTTTATGGGTTACTTGGGATAGGCGGGGAGAGTGACTTGAGTGGAAAAGGGTAGTGTTAGATATCTGTCAAACGCGCCTTCAACCCTACACACTTCGTTCACAAGTGCGTGACTTTACTCAAGGTCATTCTCTGCCATTCTAAGGTCTTATTGTGGTTACAGTTTTATCTGTTAAGTAAGTTGTCCTGACAAGTGTTGTGAATCATAACCTTTGTTCGACATTAGTTTTCTTATATTTGTAAGCACCTTTGAGTCCTATAATAGTTAATTGTTTATTATTATTACTAAATTAATAGATTAGAGTTCAATAGATTATTGTTGAGACTTTAGGTTATACTAAGAATAAAATAACAAACACATGCATATTAGTCAGATTAGTTTTTTATTTCAAATAATTGTGCAATTTTATGCAACAGAATAACGGTTTTAAGGACGCCTCGTTGACGGAGTGAAGCATACCAGGGATGAATCAGCTTAAAGTTGCGTCACCTAAAAATAACATGTTTATTTATGAATCAAGTTAGTTATCATTCTAGAATCCATGTCATAATCATAATTCATATCATAATTTCAATCCGCATTGGTGGACTATTGGCCAAACCCCTCTCATTCTGAGAGGAGACTCGAGCTCAGCAGTGAGCCGAATGTGGGTTGACAACGAACACGTAATTATTATCAAGATTTGTCACTGTCGATTTGAAAAATGTCGTTATAGAATAGTGCTACACACAATGATATTAAAGACTGTTAGATATGTTACCAGCGCATGAAAAATTAGGCGCTCAAAAGAAGAAATTTATAGTCAACTCAATGTTAGTTGTGGTCAACAACGAACGTTATTTAAACAAATAATACCTAAATATCGTCTACAATGTCGAGTTGTGTGTTCAGGAAGTGTAAAAACTATATATACATTTAAAATATATAATATAATTAAAGACAAAATTGTGCATGTGTGCGCTCAGTGTTGTAGCCTATTATTCGGATCACTTTTTGCGGTGATTTTGTAGGGACGTAACCGATCTATAGTATAAAATTATCATTGGCTACACAGTGCAATTTCTTCTGCTCAAAGAATGAGTAGACGATATTCTATCTAAGACTAATAATAAAATATAGTAAAATACAATTAATTTACCGTATTTACCACCACCTGTTTACGGCTTGTCGGATTTGCTCCCCGATGATGGTGTTGATTTCGTTCTGGAAAAAAAATATTATTTACAATATGGACTGGAGCAACGTGTTAGTGTTCTGCCCTTTTATTATAAAGAATGTTTGGTAAAATTTTAATGTTTTTTAAGTAACGAATAAACTCAAAAACTAATGAATGGACTGATTTCTGAAAGGTGAAAGAATTTCAAAAATTCTTTCACCAATAAAAAGCTATATTATCAGTGAGTAACATAGGCTATCGTTTATCCTTGTAATTATCATCATCATCATCATATTTATCAGCCGAAGGACATCGGCCTTTTGTAGGGACTTCCAAACATCACGATACTGAGCCGCCTGCATCCAGTGAATCCCTGCGACTCGCTTGATTGATTTAATCCCCGTATTAATTGTAAATAATATTAAATTGATACGTACTTTGTAAGTCTCGAGGAAGTTAGGAACCGTCACATGTAAGAAATAACGCACGAGTAACGAGACATCCCGCCCTGATTCGATTACAGTCGGATCTGCCTGAAAAATAATAATTTTCATATATTATTAAATAATGGTAATTTTTTTTGTAAAGATAGCTGACACGATGGCCCACCTAAAGGTAATTGGAAAACCATCCTAATCTAACCATTATACTAATAGGTATTATAAATGCGTAAGTAAGTCCGTCTATCTATTGCCTTTTCACGGCTAATCCAAAAAACTGATTTGTGTGATTTTTTCCGAGCCTTAGAACAGAAAATACGCTACTTTTTAGTCCGGAAAAATCCATGGTATGTACCTGCGGGAAAAAAAACGGAACAGAGGTTTTTAAAAACAGATGCCATGCCACTGGTCGCTTATAAGCGGAGTAAGAGACGGAGCTATACATATAGGCAAATAATTGATAATGAACAAGTTTTATAGCCACTTGCCCAACTGCAAATGGAATGTATACATCCCGGTAATTTTTTACCTATCAGGCGGAGTCGCGCGAGGTGAGCATTTAGTGCACTCCAGGCGTATCTAGTTTGGGTAGTAAAGCAGACCAATGGAAAGCTCTCTATGAAAGAAAGAATGAATCATTACCTGAATGCTTCCGATGCTGAACTGAGGATTGATATTGTGAATCTGGACCGAGCCTCCTGACAGTCTAAGGAGAACATCACCCTTGATTCGGACGTCATTTATGGCAAGGCTAGAAAAAATATTAACCGACATAAAAAACGGAGCTACTACGTTTTTTAAGCAAAACATCATCATCAGCCTTATTTAACACCCCTCATTTTAGTCCCACCAAGCTGCTCTAATGCGGGTTATCGAACTTAGGGGTTAGTGGATTAATTAATTTAACACTATCCCCCTTATAATATCAGATTTTTATTTTATTCTCTACAAATTAGCCCTTGCCTATAATCACACCTGATGGTAAGTGATGATGCAGTCTAAGATGGAAGCGAGCTGACTTGTTAGAAGGAGGACGAAAATCCACACTCTTTACGGTTTCTGCACGACATCGTACCGGAACGCTAATTGACTTGGCGGTACATCTTTGCCGGTAGAGTGGTAACTAGCCACGGCCGAAGCATCTCAGCAGCCAAATGAATTAAGTTAGTGGATTAATTAATTTAACGCTATCCCCCTTTTACTATCAGATTTTAACGATAATGACCGGCTTTGTTTTAAAACAGCTGGTGCTTATTTCAGTTATTCAGTTGTATTTTTTTTTTGACATCATCATCATCATTAACAACCGACTATAAACAAAATATTCGGCTCACTGTTGAGCACGAGTCCCCTCTTAGAATGAGAGGGTTAGGCTAATAGTCCGCTTAAACCAATGTGGATTGGTAGACTTCACACACGAACTTATAAAGAAAATTCTCAGGTAGGTATGCAGTTTTCTTTACTATGTTTTTCAATTCGTGATATTTAATTTCTTAGATGCAAAAAAGTAATTTAATTAATAAATACCTGCCACTTATTTCAAGGTCATATATCACTACTCCATGCTGTATAATTTGACCTTTATAATGTCCTAAAAAAAAGAAAATAGTACACATCCTTAAAAGTGTTGGCTTAAACATGACCAAAACGACAAAGTAGTTGTAAGATTTAAATAATGCAGGGATACGTAACCGTTCTGCTTGAACTACATCATCCTCATCATCGGCCAATGGACGTTCACTACTGGACATAAGCCAGCGGGTTCCAACAAATCCGATCGTCTTTGGTCCATCTAGTGGGGGGCCGATCAACACTGCACTATCCTATGGACCTTTAATTAACTACCACGTGAGAATGACTCATTGTGCTAATACCGATTTTCAAGTTACCGAACACATAAGAATTAAAAAAATACAATTACAATCGAGGTGAGACCAAGCAATATACAGGAAGAGTCAAGTAATATTAAATCATAAAGGTTGTCTGGAAAATAATTGTAGTAATTAAAAATAGTACATTATGTTAAAAGTGCGGTAAGCTGAAAATTACAGCCGATGCGGTATTGTAGTAAGGAAGCAGAGGCTGTAATTATCAAAGCGCACGTATGTCATGCGACATTTTATAACACATTTGCGAGGAAACACACTTTCTGGAAATTAATTTGCATCTTTGCCTGTTTTCCGTTTGATGACATTTTGACACGCTTGTCAATTTTAACAGAGATGCGAAGTGTTGCTGCGAGCCCCAGCGTTTTTTTTAGGCAAATGCACCAAGCCAGTATTACTAATAAAGTAAATTAATATTTTTCTGTTAAAGATTATCATTTATTGTCACAATTATTTAATGTTTATTTATTATATTGTATCTCACAAAATTAATTAATTTTATTCATAAAATATTGAGCAGTTTTCTTAAATTAAAACTTTTTACTTAGGTTTAAAAAAGTTACCGTTTACCGTTCGTTTTTAGACGGATGATAAAGGTTTTATATTACATTACAGCACATGTGCATTTTACTTTACATTACAGCACATGTACGTAATGAGATACATTACAATATCGAAATTGTTGGAATAACAGATACTTTACGAGCCAATGTGTATTAAAGAAATATACACAATTGATTGACTTACCGATTTGCAAGAAAAGTTGTGGAATAACAAAGTCTACGTCCAGCCTTCCCAAAAGGATGTTGTAGTAAAGGTTGTCAATGTTGATATTGCTGGCTCCAGTGAAACGTAACCTACTCACGTATCCCACGATTTCTAACGTACTGTGAAAAGTATGAATTTAACAGTTAGTTTGAATATAAATAGTTCGCTCTTTGTATCGATACCCGAGGAAGTACTCCCACTGTGAATAACCTCAATAGCTCAACGGTAAAGGGCCGGTAAAAGGTAAACCCACGCCGTCCTACGATCTGAAGAAGCCTGCTGGATTGGATTGACTGTCGTACCCATTTGTAACAGTCTCTTTCTACTAATTGGAGATGAATATTGGTCATAATATTTAAAAAAAGATAATTAAGAAAAGATATTCTTTAAAAAAAAACTATCACTAAGCAGTACCTTGATGTATCTGTTTATGAGGTTTAGCATCAAGTTTAGCACTTGTCTCAAGACGATTATAATGCGAATTGAAGCACGTGTTTATATATTTATTAGATAATAGAATTTATTATTGTAGTTAATGCGATACTTACTCATCAAAGAATATCCAATTAAAGTTTTGACCAAACTCAAATGGATCATATCCATTAGCCTTGATCCATTGTGTGAGTGTCTCGATAGCGTCGATGAGCCAATAATCCACAATTCGATCTTGTGTGGGAACTGCAAAAAATATATTGGATACTAAAAAACACAGAAAATCTAATAAAGCTATTTAATAAATCATTATCAACCAATGGACGTCCACTGCTGGACATAGTTATCTTCTAAGGACTTCCAAACACCACGGTCTTGAGCTGCCAGCATACGGCTTTCTGTCTCTGTTCTGCCCGCTTGATGTCTTCCGTCCACTTAGTAAGCAATCGATTAACACTGTGTTGTTGATACGGAATCGCCATTCCAGCACCTCGGAACCCCGACGTACGTCTGCTCTTTGATCTATGTGACCTTGGTTCCTATATCATTAGTTCATTGCCTTTTTTCGACTTTGTATACTAATTCTTAGTTTAAATTATTCATTTTTAATGATTGATTATTTTTGTGAGCAATAAAGTATTTCTTATTCTTATTCTTCTTTTAACTATGGATCACTAAGGCTGTAATTGATTATTGACTTACCTATTTCTGAAGTTGGTAGGGCGTATCCCCCAGCGATGACCAATAAGCAAAGTAAAACTACCGACTTCATTGTGTAGCTTCTTTGGTCTAAAACAGATTTACAAATAAAATCATGAGCGTTTGTTCATTATTTGTTTTTAGAATTCATTTTGTATTTATTGTAATCTACTATTGAAATGGCAAACTTTAAGGTGAAAGGTATATTATCTAAAAGTTATATTTCGTCTATTTTATTACCTTTTCCTCCAGTTGAAGTGAATGCGGAACTATTTCGCAGTCTACATTATATATAGAGAAAATACGTCAAAGTTTAATCAATGGATTACCAGATTTAATGATATCAGATTATGAATCGCTGCAGTCAATGGTATTATTACAATTAATTATTTAGCTTAACCCTATTAGAGCTGATTTTCACAGTTTTGACAGAGTATTAAAATGTCAGCGCATAAAACGAAATCATAATTTTTCTACTGTACAGGGACTAATAATTGTACAAGACTAGGATAATCATCAAAGTGTCGAATGAACAATATGACGTAACAAAAACGAAGATAAATATTACAAAACATGGGGATTATCCTATCATTAAAGAATTAACCATTGACATTTATTTATCTTTTGATATATTAGGCCTCATCAACATAACACACAACATATAAATAAAATTGAAATGTCTGTCTGTGATATCAAAATAACTGTGTTTTCTTACTTATATATATAATACCAAAACACAAACACGTTTTTTTTATTTTTGAATGTTTCTCTGACTGTGTCTTTGTCTATTTGTCTGTTTGTCTAAGCTGAAACAACGTTTGGAAGGAACCAATTTTTATTAGTAGTTTCACTGGAAGATATTTATAGAGCAACATAAGATGTCCTGATGAATCTTTTGCTTATTGGTAATAGTTATTCGTGAAATTATATTTTTAATTTTGGGGGATGTTGGATGGTTTTATGAATACAATTAGTAAAAAAATAGAATAAATAGTAAAGAAAATTCTCCTCTATCCAATGCCGTGGGTTCGATTTCCACAACTAGATAATTTTCCAGTGTCTGAGTGTGTTTATCTATAGATATATTATGTTTATCAATATATACATAATGAGAATAGTTATCAGTTTAAGGTACAGTATTTATAAACCATGCAAATTGCTTAAAACGCTTCAATTCTAGCGGGCCCTATGAAATAACGAACTACAATCTTTTTATTTTGACCCATATTGAACCCAGGGGTTCAATATTCATCGTTATCAACCCATATTCGGCTCACTGCTGAGCTCGAGTCTCCTCTCAGAATGAGAGGGGTTAGGCCAATAGTCCACCACGCTGGCCCAATGCGGATTGGCAGACTTCACACACGCAGAGAATTGAGAAAATTATCTGGTATGCAGGTTTCCTCACGATGTTTTCCTTTTGAGACACGTGATATTTAATTTTTTTTTTGAATTGCACAATACTGAAAAGTTGGAGGTGTAATTCCTGGACCGGATTCGAACTACTGGGTTATCACGGTTCAATATTACTGTGTTTAATAGTTGTCCAACATTATTGTCAAATGTCAAAATAAAAACTTTGTAATTGTCAATCCCATTTGGATTTATAATATTAGAATGATATATTATAATCCATATAAAAATATTGTATCGCCACAAATTTTTACTTTCCATTCCACGGTGGAACTTTGTAATACCTTACAACTTGTTGAATTATTCAGGCTTTTTGCTGCCGTCGATACTTTCAGAACATCCATCATAATATTCGGATATTATTATTCTTTGTGGGGCTTTTCTTTGGACGAAGTTTCGTTGTTGAAAGGTAGTTGTTGTGAAGTGCTGTCATAATCAAATTATTTGGGCGTTCCGTATTATTTTGGTTTTGAATTAAACTACTGCGGTGGCGGTCAAAATTAATGCAACTTTATAGGATGGGGTGGGATAAGATGCAATTACACTTCACCATTTGCTAACATTATATCAAGCTCATGTCCGGTCATTTGAGTACTGCAGTCACATTTCTGATGGTGTCAGTTGCTGTGGATTGCCGAGTCAAAGATTTTTTAGCGAAGACTTGCTTTTTCTGGCAAAACTTCAAAGTCATTCACATCGCCGGAAGGATGCTAGTCTTTCAGTATTTTACAGAATGACTGCATCATTTGGCTACGGACAATGAGGTATAAAACTTATTGGGATTTTTCTTACAATTAAAATCTTTATAGCAGTCTAGAGTTGGCGGTTTTAGTACACCCTCATGCCTCGAAGAGCATGTAAAGCAGTCGGTCTTGCGCCTGATCTTTCACAGATCGTGTCGGTTCGCCGTCCCATCGGACTATGAGAGTGAGGGAACAGAGAGTGCACCTGTGCTTGCACACACTTGTGCACTATAATATCTCCAGGTTATCGCCATGGTCGCAAACTTCGTATAGGGGTTTATATCATTGGTATGAAAGTATGGAAGCACCTTTATTAATTATTCTGTTTCATTGGGCTCTTACAAAACCTTATTACGCTTGTTCCATTATTAAACATATATAAGCACAATTATATAATATATAAGCACAATTATATAATACGATTAAGCGCTATATCCAGCTGTATATCTCCCGTTATCGCTGCTTGAACCGCTCTGATCCAGCGATATCCTGTTTCATTGGGCCCGCTGCATTTCGGGAGGGCTTTATGGGCCATTACCCTAAAGGATTACCCCAGAATGTCGTCCTTATGAATTTAAAGCGCTCGTGAACGACAAATATTTTCCATATAAATAACACCAGGATTACTCGGGTGGCTCGGGTTACTTCTTTAAAGTGTTAAATGATAGGACTAACGTTTAATTTTCCTATATTTTATTGTTGTAATTACTACAGTCCTTTGCCTTGTTGATCCAGTGGTTACCCTATAATGCTTCAGTTCACGAAATATTATTTTCAATTGCTGAGTAACACAATGAGATACTGAGCATTTCTTTCTTTAAAAAAACTTTCAGTAAAAATTTTCAGCCCAGATTTGGGCAGTTGATACCTAAGTCTCCTGTGCCTCAGAAAACACATAAAGCCGTTGTTCTCAATCATTATCTTTAACATTTAATCATTATCATTAACAGCCAATGAACGTCCTCTGCTGGACATAGGCCTTTTGTATGGACTACCAAACAAAACGGTCTCGAGGCACCAGTATCCAGCGGCTTCTTGCAACCCGCTTGATGTCCTCGATCCATCTAGTTGGGGGTCGACCAACACTTCCGCATCTAATAGTGATCATTAAATAATCAAACATTATCTACACGCATTAGAGCTGGGTGTTATTTGGATCGACTAGATCCATGAAATACGAAATTTTTAGCGATCATACTCGAAGTTTGGTGCAATTTTTTCAATCGTGAATATTGAAATCGTAATAACGAAAATCGCGATTAATGACTGAGTCGCGAGTATTAAGTGTACAAAATGAAATCCATTTGTAAAAAAATAAATGAGAAAATTGCAATATGTACATTAGTGTGATTAACACAAGCCAACTCTGTAATTTCATATTAATTGAAACAACTAGGGTGCGAATAGCACGCAGTTAAAATTTCGAAATCAGCAACTGAAAAATTATTTCACATTTCGGACCGGGTTTACATTTTACAAGTAATTGCCCCTCAAATCGGATGAAAAGCACTCTGTAGGGGCGGCTGAATCGTAATTTTATAGAGTTACTGCGCTCTCACAAATCGTCCGTATTTTACAACTATGTTGCAAACATGTTTTGAAGTAGTTTTGGAATAGTTAACAAATATATTTTAGGAAAATTTATAATATTATCAAGATTGCAATACCGATAAGGATCGAAACCGACTCTGGCTGATAGAATCACCATCACTATCATCAGGTGATAGATCTTCTTGTACATTCCAAACACCTCGTCTCAATTCGCCTAAACGTGAACCCCTTAACTGTGGTACTAAATATTTCAGATTAATAATCAGGTGTTCAAAATCAACATGATTATGTTTTTGCACTTTAGTTATTGACGCTTGGTGCCAATTATGACATGAACAAACTCTTAATTCAAAAGTTTTTTATTGGATTGAAAATTATTTGAGAGTTTCTATTATATTGCATCACAATCAATGCTATCATTATAAATAAACTGTAGGTACTTCTTTCAAATTAGCGCTTTACCATCAACACTTTAACGTCAGGTGTGCTCGCAATTTGTCAATTAACAAAAAAGAAACCCGTGAAATGCTGAGCTCTGATAACGATGAAAAAATAACCTTTGAAAAATGCAACGTAGGTAGCTTCAAACTTCATACCGTGAAAAATGTCTTTCACTGAAGTTGTTTTATAAATTTGAAAAGCGCCGCCGAAAGCACAAAACTTCCACTCCCAATATTAAAATACCGGCTTGCTTATATCAGAAATGATTTGGTACATTAGTTGCAGCTTGGCCAATGTACTCGTATTTTTCAATTTCACTAAGTTACGACAAAATTCACTTAAATTATATTACGATTTTATTTTGTTTATTTGTTTGTTTCACGTCTGAAAGATCGTCGTTCTTTTGAATTTATTCATTCGTTTTTTAAGGGTCTGTTAATTTTCTTTATAAGGTTTTATCATTGACCTCTTAATAATCTGGTTCATCAGCTACACTCCATGAGGCTACCGGCGACCTGGGCGGCCTGCTAAGCTTCTGGAGCGAGCTCGGCTGGATGGAGTGAACCCAGCGTGGACCTACAACGAAGGACGTACGTACAACGGCCAATCTCATGGCCAAGTGTGAAAACGGCCTCGACGAAAGAAGTTCAAATCTACTTAGGTATATTCCTCCTCCTCCGTGAGTCGTAATCCTCATGTGTGAGGGTCGTGACCAACTCCATCTCTAATCTTTGTCTTTAGATAGTATTCCATTATTTCCTATCTCCGGCTACGCGAAGAGCATCGTAAACTGTGGATTCGAGTGTAGTGCGGACCTGGTCGGACCAACGCATCGGGCAGCGCCCCCGCGGTCTTTAGGATACATGGTAGGTATATTATATCAATTGCAATAAGCTGTAAGTTGTTTATAAACCAGTAAGTTAGTCAGTCGGCCAGTCATTTAGACTGCCAGTAAAAATAAAAACCTTTTTTATTAAATGTATTATAGATATATACATATATACGTATACCAAACCTCACTTTAGAGCATTACTGATACAATTCCCGAAAAAGATGTTGTACTTATCTTACTCTTCACAAAAACCCTTTTCAAGTCGATTGCGAGAAATGTAAATAGAATATACGAGTAGGTCCTAACAGAGGCGACCCTTATCCGATGAATAACTGCCGTTTGTATGATAATGGTTCTGTTGCGTCTTATCTTTGTTCTCACGGAGGCTGTTAACGATACATTCGCAAAAAAGGATCGTTTATAAATCGTATACCTACATTATACCCGTACCATGTATCCTAGTTCTCCTGGGTCGTTGGTTTTGACGACTTTCCTTGACGTTAAGACGAGTATCTCGAACTTTGAACTCCAAGAATCGTATTACAAACCGCTTCGGATCAATAAGTCTAGATTTTATTTAAGAAATTGCATTGAGTTAATAGAAATCTCTTTAAACACGTATGAAGTGGAAATGGGCGGGTTTTATTGTTCGAATTGATGGATATTTGGATTAGGAGCATGACCACTACTTACACCCAACCGGCATCGGCATGACAACACGAATACACAGGAAAGTACGCCCAACTTAATTAAATACTGCCTGCTGAATTATTTTTTTGAGGCCCATAATGAGAGACTGGATTTGGACCCTGCAATTACATGCAATATTCGAAACCCTTTCCATTTTATAAAAACCCACATGTGGCTCACTGCTGCTCGAGTCTCCTCTCAGATTGAGAGGGGTTAGGCCAATAGACCACCACGCTGGCCCAGTGCGGATTGGCAGACTTCACACACGCAGAGAATTAAGAAATTCTCTGGTGTGCAGGTTTCCTCACGATGATTTCCTTCACCGTTTGAAACACGTGATATTTAATTAAAAAAAAAAATGCACACAACTGAAAAGTTGGAGGTCGGAATCGGGGGCAGAGGTCATATCCACTGGGCTATCATGGCTTGCTCTTTAGTCACTAACCTCATATTCTGAACTCTGAACTACCCAAATACTTGCTATGTATCTAATAGTTTCGAAGAAAGGGTAAAGGGAACACGGTGGAGTTACATCAAAGGAGAGGACGGGAAGTCAACGCAAAGCGATTTAACGAAGCATTACTTGTCGCCGTAATCCTGAGAAACGTGAGGTCTTACTGCTCAGCTGGCCTATTCACTAACTTTGTCAATATTAGTCACCTATTATAATTAACATGAAATCAATAACAACCGTCTTTTTGGTATTCCATAAAGCCCATTACTAGCGAAAATCACAATGACAACTGAGCAATATCCAATACTCTATGATTTTCATTAAGGGTTCCCTGTAACCACCGGATGGTATTTTTACCTATAATGTTCTTATATCGATACACTAAAATATCTTGGAAGGCAATTCAATAAGCTTAAGCAATAATACATTTTGCTCATTAAACATACCTATGGTTTCCATTAAACACTGTAAATAATTTTGATCAGTTCATCATCACCGAACATGGGTTGGTAATGCAACCCATATTCGGCTCACTGTTGAGCATGAGTCTTCTCTCAGAATGAGAGGGGTTAGGCCATTATTTCGCCACGCTGGCCCATTGCGGATTGGCAAATTGCATACCTGAGAATTTAGGAAATTCTCAGGTATGCAGGTTTCCTCACGATGTTTTCCTTCACTGTTTGAGAGAAGTGATAATATTTAATTTCTTAAAATGCACTTATATAAAAAGTTGGAGGTACATGCCCGGGACCGGATTTGAACCTACGCCCTCCGAATCGAAGGCAGGGGTCATATCCACTGGGTTATCACGGCTCCTAATTTTGATCAGTTAGCAATAAATAAACAGTGAATACGAAATCACAAGACTTAATATTTACTAAGTTACCTACTGGATACTCAAAGTTAGTGAACAGGCCAGCAAGGCCGCCTTAGACGCAACAGTCCCCTGCGGTTACCTTGAAGGCCGAGCCATTTATATTGGCCCTTAGGCGTTGGGTGACGGAGTGAGGGCTTAGTTTTGGTTGTACGGGTCCAATTAGTTAAACTGTTTTCAATTTTAATAATATAATTTATACTTGAAAGTTTTAAGAAATTAAATATCACGTGTCTCATACGGTAAAGGATTAACATCGTGAGGAAACCTGCATACCAGAGATTTTTTTTAATTTTCTGCTTGTGTGAAGTCTACCAATCCGCATTGGGCCAGCGAGGTGGACTATAATTGGCTTAACCCCTCTTATTTTGAGAGGAGACTCGAGCTCAGAAGTGAGCCGAATATGGGTTGATAATGATGATAATGATTGAAAATTCTTGGACGCAAATGTAATGTAATAATATGTGGTTTTGACAATCGATTTCACGACTTCTCTACTGCAATGGTAATGCTGAGATTTTCAACAGAAAGGCCCAGGATTCGATGATCAATGAAATGATCATCGAATCCTTTTGAAAAGTGGAAACTAAGCCAAAGTGGAATAAATGAATTTTTGCTTAAAAGCTTGTAAGTATAATAAATTAATAACATATTTAATGTATATATTATGAAGTTTCATACAACTAGACAGTTAAACTGTTCACATTTACAGCAACTTGTACAATGTATATTGTCCTAACATGCTCGACGTCAGCACACCAAATGTATTCCACTAAATCAAAACACATTCCAGAGCGTACAATTCCTTTCCCCGTTTGTTTCTTGTCGCGAATTTATGTCATTTAAGTTTTCCGCAGTGCTGCATTACTGCAATGCGTGTAGCTCGTAAATATCACTTAGAAAGAGAGAACTTTTTGACGACTCAGGCTCAGTGCAGTGCATAAACTAAGAGTTCTTGAAAAAGTCAAGTTCTCTTCTCAAAGCCAAGAATAAATGATACCATTGGATATAACGCAATTTCAATAAGTATCTATATAATACATAATACATATACAATAAAACCGTACCTGTATTACAGCATACAAAATTAAAAATTATATTGAAGTTGGTCAAACGGTTTTTGAGTTTTATTTAGCTTAACGAACGTACAGGTAAACATAGAATCTACTTTTTTTAAGAAACTGACTGTTTAATTAAGACAATTTTTAGGCACTTTACAAGGAAGATAAAACCCCTAAGTAGTATGATCAATGGACATTTTCTATGAGAGTTTTTTCAACGCGGATTGTGCCATTTTTATACATTGTTTTCATATAAGAAGTAAAAAGAAGTTTGCTGACTTTTATGTAAATTACACCCACGCTTCCTTATAAAGCATCGAAGTAATTGCGCCACATCTGAGAGTTTCAAGTTCACAAGAATATAATATCGCGGTGTAATCTGTACCGCAATGGGCCATAAAACCTTCTCAACACGCATCGGGGGTACAATGAAACAGAATATTATTTTGTAAATAGCCTCTCTGGTCGTCGTTACAAATTATTTATTAAACTACTCTCTTCTCTCTCTTACTCTCTACTACTGCTGGGCTTCGTTCATTATCATCTAACTTACTTACTCGGCATCCCAACCAAATAGTGTTTGAGACTTTCCATTAAAGCCCCCAACCAAACGCCAACTGTAGACAGAGGCGTCTGTAAAACGTCCTTTACGATTTTCTGACGACGACATACGGACCTAGATGTCTGAGCTGAACGTAAAAAAATGATACGTAATACACTAAGGCCAAAACCGAGGTCCGAGTTTCAGAGGAAACGCCTTTTGAGAGTCTTTCGGCCAATTTTTCTCCCATTTAACTTCTTTCGTCCGTCTTTCGTCCTCATCAGGCGATGCTTCCTTCGATGACGTCACTGCTTTCCCACTCTGGAGCCTATGACAATAACACAAACAGAAAAAGCTCTACAAAATAAAAAATCAATTAGCTATAATTTACACTCATCCGGAATTGATTTACTCTACTTAACGTAAAAAGATTGTTACCTAAAACATTACTATTTAATTTACAGGTACGTTAGTGAGATCTTGTGCAATTTTATAGCCGGCGTACGGATCTTAACTAAATCTAGTAGTACAATTTATTGAATTCGATGAAGCGTTTTCAATCGCTGCGGTTTCTGAGTCCACCGAGACGCGGTCAGGCGTCGTTCGCATTAAATTTATTGCTGACATCAGCTGCTGGACAAAGGGAGAAGGAAGCACTCTATTATTATAAAGTACGTGATATGAATAGACTAATTTAACGGCCTTTGCAAACGGGCTAAATTTTTAGTAACTTCTACAGGTATCAGTGTAGCCAGTAAATTACAGGCTCGTCAATTATAAATTGTTTTTATAACACATTTGCTCGTAAAGTATCGCTTCACCAATTTCAATCAAATCGTAATGTATCTCATTACTGACAATGTGCCGTAATGTAATATAAAACCTTTATCATTCGTCTAAAAAAGAACGGTACTTTTTTAAATCTTGGCAAAGAGTTTTTATGTCAGAAAAGTCCTCAACATTTTATGAATATAATAAAAAAACATTTAATTCTTTAATTTTAATAATTTTGACAATAAATGTCAACGATTTATCAACCATTTACTATTTTAGTGCATTTATCTAAAATAAAAGCTGGTGTTCACTTCGTTATCTGTGCAAAACAAAATGACAAGCGTATCAAAATGTCATCATAAGGAAAACAGGCAAAGATGCAAATTAATTTTCAGAAAGTGTGTTCAAAGTGTGTTTCCTCGCAAATGTGTTATAAAACGTCGTATGACATACGTGCGCTTTGATAATTACAGCCTCAGCTTCCTTAGTATTTAGCTCTCGCCAAGGCTCGAGCTTGCAATATTGCCTCGGCTGTAATTTTCAACTTACCGCACTTATATCATCATCATCATCATCATCATATCAGCCGATGGACGTCCACTGCAGGACATAGGCCTTTTGTAGGGACTTCCAAACATCACGATACTGAGCCGCCTGCATCCAGCGAATCCCTGCGACTCGCTTGATGTCGTCAGTCCACCTGGTGGGGGGTCGGCCAACACTGCGCTTACTAGTGCGGGGTCGCCATTCCAGCACTTTGGGACCCCAACGTCCATCGGCTCTTCGAACTATGTGCCCCGCCCATTGCCACTTCAGCTTCGCAACTCGTTGAGCTATGTCGGTGACTTTGGTTCTTCTGCGGATCTCCTCATTTCTGATTCGATCACGCAGAGATACTCCTAACATAGCTCGTTCCATCGCCCTCTGTGTGACTCTAAGCCTTCTTATGAGGCCCATAGTTAGCGACCAAGTCTCGGAACCATAGGTCATCACTGGCAACACGCACTGTTCGAAGACTTTTGTCTTCAGGCACTGAGGAATTTCGGACGAAAAGATGTCGCGAAGCTTCCCGAATGCAGCCCAGCCGAGTTGGATTCGACGGTTCACCTCTTTCTCGAAATTGGACCTACCTAACTGGATCATATGTCCTAGGTATATGTATTCGTCTACAATTTCGAGTGCAGCGTTCTCAACTATAACTGGGTGGAGCGATACATGAGCATTACACATTATTTTTGTTTTGCCCATGTTCATTTTCAGGCCCACCTGTTTAGAAACGCTGCTGAGGTCATTGAGCATGGTACTAAGGTCATCCAGAGTCTGTGCCATGATGACTACATCATCCGCGAACCGCAGTTGAGTGATGTACTCGCCATTGATGTTGATGCCAAGTCCGCTCCAGTCCAGAAGCTTAAAGACGTCTTCCAGTGCGGCGGTAAATAGCTTCGGAGAGATCACATCTCCCTGACGCACTGATGACGCACTCCCTGATGAACTCCTTCTTCAAGAAGCCACCACACAGGAAATGGACCTGGATGAGCCCCGATGGTTCCACGAAAAACGAGATCGACTTCATCTTGTCTACCAGACGGCAAATATTCAACGATGTTTCTGTGATCCATAGGGTGAAAACCGGTAGCGATCACCGAATGGTTAGAGGCACGTTGAATATCAACATTCAGCTGGAACGGTATCGACTGGTGAAGTCTACGCTCCGACCTACTCGTGCCCATATTCAAAACCCCGAGTCCTTTCAACTAGAACTGCAGAACCGCTTTGATTGCCTAGCAAATTGCGAAACTGTGGACGATCTGAACAACAGGTTCGTGGAAACTGTCCATTCCGTTGGGTCTAAGTTCTATAAGACCCACCGTGCGAAAAGAACCAAAAAGTTCTCGGACCAAACACTTAAACTCATGGAAGAGAGGCAAGAAATGAGATTACAGTCTTCAGCAGATGCGTCAAAATACCGACAAATCAGTAGACAGATCTCTAAGTCGCAAACCAGCGACTTGCGAAATTTCAATACCGAGCGTATTAAAAATGCGATTGAAAATAATCGAGGCTCGAAAGTTTTCGCCAGAGATCTGTCTATTGGACAGAGGCAGCTGACTTATATCATAATGTACTATTAATGTATGGTGAAAGGATCGTCTTACATGTTTTATAGTATAAATCACCGTAACACTATACTCAGTCACCAGACAGTTCATTCATGGCAACCTATAGCCCGATGCCCTTAAGATTTAATACCGAAATCTTTATTTAGACAGATAGATTTAGCGGGGCGATTTGTTAAAACATTCCCTGAAGTATTTTCTTTTTAAATAACGAAAACCCCATCAAATTTAGATCAGCAGTTTTTAAAAAGGCAAACATACATACCTAAACACATCCATATCCGTTATTTCAGCCGAATACAACATATACCTTCATATTTTGTAAGTTTTACTAAATAGTTCCACGTTCAGCCCCTGACTGTACAGACTGAAGTAACTCTTGTACTGTAAATGTATAAATCTTTTACAGACCGCCATTAGTTGCGCCCTAAATCTAGTTTAATTACAAAAGAATGCTGTTAGAAAGTTCATTTCCGCTCCAGCCTAGGGGTGTGATTTTATAAGTGAAACAATGTTTACATCGGTTGCAACATCAACGGTTGGTGATTATATGCTACGGGATATAGTACGAACTGATTCACATGCAATGTTATTCTTGTCGCTCAGGTTAGTATAATTCTTTTCCTATTGATAGAAAGTAATGTAAGTAAATTTGCTCTTGCCTTGAAGATGTTTAGAGTATACGTAGCAGGTAACAAAGATGCCCGTAGAGCATTCCACTAAACTAAGCCCAATAGAAATAAATGAATATTTTTTTCAATTGAATACATATTTTGGCAATTTGGATAAGCAACGTTGAAGCGAAATGTCTGGTGCGCGTCGCCTGTATATCAACCACGCAAGGATGCCCTTTATGGTGTCTCAATTTTGTGCAGTGTAGGGAGAAGCAAGAACTAGATCGCTGAGTTCTAAGGCACACTCTTCCAAAGTATACCTGGTAAAAATCCGACAAACATGGCGGTGCGGTCTTCGGTTTTTTACTAATTATATCTTCGTATTCGCGATTCGCGCTAATCAATGATTTGCACAGTACGCCGCACTTGCTCTTTTAATTTCACAATCGAACATTCTAGAGTCAATATCTTTAGGATGTGGTGAAGTGAAAATAGCTTTCAAAATTCAATTATTTATTGCATACAAGTATATTTTACAATGCGAATCGAAATTCACAATGCATGTGAGCTGCGAAACCACCCAGCTCCACTACAAATCCCAAATGTCTTTACTTTTACGGTTACTTCGGTTTTTGCGACAACTTGCAAAATAAATTCACCTGTTATTTTTTGGGGGGATTGGGTTAAGCTCTATATCCTCTTTCCTATGAGAAAAGAGGCCTGGCCCTGTATTGGCTCGTTAATATAGACCGATAATGTTTTTTAATTGTTATTTTGTAAATCAACTGTTATTTTGAAGAGTACAATAAAATAATTGATACAATAATTATTTGACTATGAGAATCAACCAGATGAACACAACGAACAAACCACAGTTAATGGAAATTGAATGAAGCGTTTAATGGATGTTTCAACTCGATTGGAGCTAGCATTGAGATCTTTTATTTGTTTTTACACGGGTAATACAACTAATTTTTAATTCGTTCAAAGTATCACTGTTTTTATTCATTAACCAATATAAATCACCTAAAATTAACATCAAAATGTACCAACCAATTATTTTGTTATTAAATCATACCTGTAGAATAAACTAAATAAAAAAGAATAACTGCCTACATCAAAATTCTAGAAGGTGTAGAACTGTAGAAATAAAGTGGGTGATTAAATTCAATCTAGAAAAAGAACAGATACTTAATTGATTCGATCTAGAAATTAAATCCAAAAATAATCTTAGTCCTAGTGGTATTATAGTCGTCGCTTTCTCGTATCGAATCTTTTTAAATACTAGCGGATGTTTCGTAGATCGTTTTTCATTAATAATACAGGAATAAAATAAAGTTCATGTTACTTGTTGATAAAGTAGCTTTATATTTTCTTCTCGTATGTTGTAAATAAGTTACACGGCTTGAGTGTGAAAGAAAAACCAGACAAATAAACATTCGTAATTGTAATATAAATTTGAATTTCAGCTACTATAAATGTTTTACTTGCACTTTAAAGGGGAATAAAACGGGGAATTGTTGTTATCATACATGTAATTAAGATCGTCTAGTAATGACTATAAAACGTTGCAACAAATATCAAAACGAAAATCTCAATTAAAACTCCCATTAAAACTCCATCAAGACGGACAATTAAGTTCAAACGTTTTCAAGAAATAAAGTGGCTTAGTGGATGGAAATTAGCCCGTGCTCTCAAATTGGTACGCGACATAAAGCGCTTGTAACAGCTTGCAGCTCCTTTTGTCTCCAGTTTGCTTTGCAAAACGTACGTGAACTGCTTAGCGAGTACTGCAAATATCAAGTATATCCGAGAAAGTATTTTCGACAAAAATTGTCCTGTGCCGTATTTGATTAAATATGAAATCTTGAAAGTAAACGAAGTTAATACAGGCAATACTTAAGGTCAAAACTCAATATTACCCATCGGACACATAACGTAAACGCCTCGGCTACGCCTCGCTTACCGCGCGCTGTCACCTCTTCGTCCGCTCGCCATCAACCCGATTGCGTCATTTTGTATGTCCAAAAACTCGTGGATACTTTTGGGAAAAGAACTAGATATATGTCTCGGCACTGGAAATTCCCACTTTAATGATATTTTTAAATTTTTTCCTTCGTTAATTTATATACATTAAAATTTAATATATAATTTAGGCAGATAATTAGTTGGATCTTCAACTTTGCCAAGTGCTTGCAAAAAATAAAAAAAAAATAACCTAAAAATATTCCGACTGGGTTTACTATTTTTTACTTTTTAAATAAAATAAATTAGGGTTCTAAAATATAAGATTGGCTCATTTTTCGCAAATACTAAAAATACTCCCCGCCCAAGTTTCCAGTTCAGTAGCATAGGGTAGCGCATAGAAGAAGTACAGGATAAGTCTTAACTTGACTCAAATACGTACTCAAAAATATCCACCAGCTATGGGACATACGAAGTGACGTTAAACGTTGTGGCGGGGTGACAACAAGCAGTTCCCGGGTCGACAGCACCGGCGGCGTGATACGTATCTTTTACGTGTCCGAGTAATACTGAGTTTTGAGCTTTGGATGTTTCACCAAAGTGTAGTATATCATACAAATTAATGATATATTATCTAGGACAGTGTATAATTCATCCACATTATAGAATAAAATCCTAAACTGCGTCTGTCTGTTTTTTCGTGATAAACTGAAATCATCAAAAGAACAGAACCCAGCACCCAAAGCCAAGACATTACGACATAAAGCCACATAGGCTAATGTAGACTAACTAGGCAGTTGTTAGGCCTATAAACATAATATAACTTCGTTTTAATTTCTCGCTAAGGTCGTTTACATGTACGCCGTTTACGTTTATCCTCCTCCATCATCATCATCATCTCCTTACCCTTATCCCACTTAAGTGGGGTCGGAAAAATATGTCAATCTTTTCCATTCGTCTCTATTACTTGTCAACTCATCATACACTCCTTTTACACACATGTCCTCTTTCACACAATCCAACCATCTCTTCTTTGGCCTTCCTCTCCTCTTATGACCTTCCACTTGCACATTCAACATTTTTCTAGTAATATGACTTTCCTCTCTACGCATTACATGTCCATACCAAGCTAACCTTCTACTCCTCACTTTTTCTGTCACTGGCGCCACCTTCAGACTTCCTCTTATATACTCATTCCTTATTTTATCTATTCTTGTCACACCACACATCCATCTCAACATTCGCATTTCGTTCACATGCATTCGTTTACTATCCGTCCCTTTCACCGCCCAACATTCTGATCCATACAGCACGACAGGTCTTACAAACCTCTTTTCCGACCGACCGAAAAAAACCACTCTTCCGGGATTGACTCCTCGTGCAACAACCTATTGAAAAATAAAGTCAGCCATTTCCATCCATCCACTTTCAGACACTTCCATGCTTCGACTGGTATACTGTCAGGCCCTACCGCTTTACCACTTTTCATACTCTTATAGGTGCTAGTAATACTCACCTATACTTACCTTACCTACCTACATACTTACGACCGCGTGAAACTCGTTCTATCACGTCACGGCGCCGTCCGCCTGCCCGTCGATTACAGAAGGAAACAGGAACACAGGAAAGGAAAAAGGAAAGCACTTTATTATCAACCAGAGAGAAATAAAACGCAAGACGTGCAAACACGTAATAATAGTTATTGTTACGTAGACCGCGGGAGGCGCTCCGCGCGTATTGCCGCAGATGTGTGTGTAAACCATTTGCATGTCTGTGTACATCGATGGTTGCGCGGCAATACCGATATAACTCGCGCGCGTCTCATAATTTGTGAAGCAAAAAAAATGTAGATATTTAGACTAAGATTGATTCAATAAAATTATTACATTCCGATTAAACAATCGTGACTTTCACTTGAACTCCTGAGCAGCGAACCTTAAACGAAAACTCCTACACTCTGCACTTCCATTTTTACTTCATCTATACTCACCTCTTTTACCACTGCCACATTCATTGATACATTCTCTAATTCGCGATTCCAGTCATTCTCTTCGTTCATCAACTTTTTAAAGTATTCCTTCCACCGAACTTTTATTTCTTCTACATTTGTCAAAACCTTTCCGGCATCATCTCCTTCTTTCCTCTTTCCTCCATGGAACATCAAAAATGATCGCTTGCATCATGAACTAAAAATTAAAACTATGAAGACAGAAATTACACACTCAATGAAAACATTCCAAAAGCGTATTAAGCGTAAACATCCAAATCAACTTGCAAGGAACCTAATGATGAGGAAACCTGGTACAACATTCAAAAGGCTCAAGAGACAAGCACCACAAGATGTCATGAAATAGACACTACATTATTATAATTAGGCAAATGACTGAATTTTGCACCTAACACGCTAAGGCGTGTTACGTGCAAAAATCGTGTAGATATAAATACTTAAAATCCCGCTGAATGTCTCACGACAGAGCGCAGGAATAAATAGAGTCTAAAAAAAATATTATACCTAACCGTAGGTACATGACGTGTATACTTACTTAAATACTTCCTTATTTTGTGATATCTAGCGAAGTGATTATTATTTCCTAATCATTAGAGATGCTGTTTATCACGGTAACAAGTGTTTATAATAATTAAATGGGGAAGCATGGACCACACGGCCGCGGTTTCGGTATAATCAAGGGTAAACGACGGCGGCTGCGTGAAAGCCTCCATTATATTGGCGGTATTATTTTGGCGGCGGTGACGCGTCATTGTCTTTTATAATTAAATTTTCAGTGCAATTTCCAGTGGCCCGCATACAGTGAAGATACCGCATACTCCTGTAAATTTGATGGGAATTTACTACACGTGACTTCCACCATAAGAAAATATTAAAACTTGTCTCAATTTGTGGTTAGAACCAACCAGTCAGGGTAATCATCATTATCAGCCGATGGACGTGCACTGCTGGAGTGGACATACTCGTAGTTCTCTTGTAAATTACCAATTCACAGATACCACGGGCTTGAGCCACCAGTATCTAGCCGTTTCCTGTGACACACTTCGCCTAATTTCTTTCGCCTAGTGTGGGGTCGATCAACACTGCGCTTTTGCAAGTTTCAGTAATCTTGTATTGAAACCACCTAACGAGGGGTCGACCGACACTGCGACCACTGTCGACCAAATATTGGTAATCTTTTATTGAAATCTTCACTGGATTTCAGAACATATTGTATTCCCAAGCGCGTTTTGAAGAAATGAACGTCAATTAACTAGTTTTATACTAAACAGCTTTCATAGTAATAACTAGTTAATTAAGAAATATTGTTTTTAATATTCAATGAAGTGTCCAACTCATTCACAGTCCAGTGACCCAATCGAGCAGAAACTGGCCAATAACTGTAGTACTTTTAGTGGGGTGGTAAGATAAATTTGCATGAAGACTGTGAACATGTTGTGTAATTATTATTATTTGAAAACACCAAAAACTCTGATTAAAATAAAAATATATTCCAATAAATATTACTATTCGAAAAGGCTTTCTTAAAAAATCATAAATATTTTAAGGAGTCGGTCAACATTGACAACGACATGTAACGTGTTCTCTAAAGGATAAAATAATGTTAAAATCAAGTGGAATATAATATTATTTTATAATAAGAAGAGCCAGAGAGCAGTACACACAGTGCAGATAATATGGAGGGCATAAATATTAAAGAAGCAGCGCCAGAGAGCCGCGGGCTGCAGCGGAAGGTAAATATAGTCGTATTGAAATTCAGACGCTCCGCTTTATACTGTGGTGAAATTATCTCACGACGTTACTACACGAGAAGGTATTTTCTTAAAAAACTCATCCTATCTTACTAATATTATAAACGCGAAAGTTTGTATAGATGTTTGGATGTATGTTTGGATGTTTGTTACTCTATAACGCCGCTACTACTGAAGCGATTTAGCTGAAGTTTGGAATGGAAATAGATTTTACTCTGGATTAACACATAGGCTTTTTATCCCGAAAAAAATCCATGGTTTCCCGAGATTCGCGAAAACTAATGATTTTAATGATTTGAATGTTTGTTACTCTTTCACGCCTCAAATACTGAACCGAATTTGCTGAAATTTGGTATTAAGATAAATTATAGCCTGGATTAACACATAGACTTTTTATCCCGCAAAAAACCATGGTTCGAGGGATTTGTGAAAAACCAAATTCCACGCGGATAAAGTCACGGGCGTCCGCTAGTTATTCCGTATGTTTTCTTTCACAAGTTTCAAAATTGAAATACAAACTAAACAAACTTTTGTTTCAAATCCATTATACCACTGCACCACGGAGACATCTTTGCGTCTTTGAAGTGCAAGCCACTGCCTGTCAGAAGAGAGGCCTGACAGTGGGCCTTTCAAAAAGGCCTAAAGATTACCCCAAAATTAATAAGTCACACGAAAATACCTTTATGTCTATTATCAGGTAACGCGATACCGCTTCAAGTGTGTGACCTGTATCACGTAGAGCGTCCCCGAGCCGAGAGGTCCACGCCGTTAATTACATTAAACGAGTAGGTATTGGCGTCGGGTACGTGAATTATTAAGCGGAAACCTTTCTAAAATATGAGCAGGACGGCTATACATACCTTTGTATGGCAATCATGAGATGGCTAGTGTGAGCAGTCCAAATAGTTAGTCCGATTTACAAAATCATAATATATCAAATTTGAAGAGATTCTTGATTTATTTATAATACAAATGAATGAAATCATTTTGTAGTTTTGTACAATTTTTATACAAAATACGCTATCGTCTAAGGATCGAGATAATCAAGAGCGAGGAAATGGGTTATAAGTTATGTACATATTAACTTTCTGACGCTAATCTAATTAATGCGAATGTCAGTTGTTTGTTTGATAAGCTTTTTATGAAACTAATAAACGAATTTTTAAAATTCTGTTACCAAACGAAAGCTACAGAAACATGGGCTATCTAATACCAGCTATAAAAACTATAATGGTAATATCATTATTAAAATTCGCATCAATATTAATGGATTGATTGACGTTGGTTCCTTGGGGAATAGGGCGGAGGCGGAAAAAACTTAAATCCTTGAAATAAAGATACCTATATCTAATATATCTTTTATAAGGCATCCATTATGCATTCTCACAAAATTTTATTCTCACAAAGTGAGGAGTCCTTGTACCGAATCTACAGCAAAATTTACGAATGCGAATAAGTTCGGAAAGTAAAATTATGATAAAAAAAACTTTATTCGACTCCTCGCCTATTAAAACTTTGAGAAAGTTGGTACGAAATCAAAAATTTGCTGCATATTGATAATGGGATATGCGACCTCATTTACAGTTCGGAAAATTATTTTGTAATGTAATGGAGAGCTTTCAAAAAATTTTCGTTTGGTCTCAGATCATTAAAATAAGCAAAAATGGTACCTTTGAATGAAAGCCTGCGATAGCCAGACATACCTAATAGGCTAGGCTCATTATCGCTCTGCTAGATTGAAAAAAAAATCATAATTTTTTGAGACGTGATAACAATATGAAGATTTTAGTTTTAAATATGTTTTTGACAATTCGCCTGTCGGCCATGATGGTTTGTATTTCAACTTTTTCATAACGTCACTATAACAAACGGAGCGTTAGACAAAAATATAAGTTAACAATTCAATATTTTGTCGTTCAGTCCATCAAGTGACATTGTGACGTCACAAAATGGATTTTTAACTTAGGTTTTATAAGAAATCCTTAATTTTTATTAATTAATATCGATATAATTTAGACCCTTATTCCATGTTCTATGCGAAATTAATATTGTTTTTATTAAATTTGACATGAGGCGGCATGAGCAACATGAGTTGACTCATGTTGCTCATGCCGTAGGTGAGAACAGTAGACTTATATGGAGTCTGATCATTTTTTTTTTTGTAATCTATGAAGAGTTAGGCTTTGACTGCGATCACACATAATGTTACGTGATGATGCGGTCTTAGAAAAACTGCCGGAATATAAAAACCTCTAAAAACAAGTTTGCGTTTATGAAGCAGTTAAAAATATCTGCTGAAAAAACAAGAGGAATTTCAAGATTATGTACTCGTAGCAGAGTTTTCATTTCTATAGTGGACAGGTTTTTCCATCCGTTATAAATTAATTAGTGACAGTTATATATTTTAATGCTGGAAAAATGTTTTATTCTTTAAACTTTAATTAGAAATAAGTTCTATTTTAAATATTTTTATGTTTGTTTTCGTTAAATTAAACTCAAAGTACATTATTGTTCTATATTATTTATTTATTTTGTAGCTCAATTTTGTGGTAATGAATTTTTAACCGTATTCTAACGGGAATTTTAAGAAGTTAAATATCACGTGTCTCAAACGGTGAAGAAAAAACATCGTGAGGAAACCTGCATACCAGAGATTTTTTTTAATTCTCTTCATGTGTGAAGTCTGCCAATCCGCATTGGGCCAGCGTGGTGAACTATTGGCCTAACTCTTCTCATTCTGAGAGGAGACTCGAGCTCAGCAGTGAGCCGAATATGGATTGACAATGACGATGATTCTTATGGTATAACGCGGGTAAAAACGCAGGACGTTGGGTAGATTTATTTGTAAAGTACCAAAACACTTAAGAGCGCGCAGCGCATCGGTATGATATGGATAAAATTCGAAGCGCAAACGAGACGCCGATTTATGACTTTCACGTGAGTGAAAAGCACGGAGCGATTGACGCGCGACGCAAATTTTATGACGTGAGCGCCAAAACCATTTTTACCAAATTGCAAGTAAATTAAACAACATAACGAAAAACAAAATGGCCATGTTCAAGATATATACCTAATTTTCTATACAAAACAAAAATTTAAGAAAATAAGTTTGCTTTTCCTGAGATTGAAAGCAAAATGTGAGCAACACATGTATTTTTCAAAAAATAAACTGTCGAGAAAAGTTTTACAAATTTATTTATAAAACTTTATTTATTTTGTATAGTCATAACGAAGCTAACACTTTGAAATATCATTTACCCAAATATCAGGCTCCTAACTTTTCCAGAATCTGAGATCCAGAACCATTTGTAACCACCAAATTACATATTGCATACTCTTAAACATTGCGTAGCAAGTGTTATCGAGTGTACTATCGACGGCATTCCGATAGCGTGTCCCGTCGATATGTCAACGTCAGCTTTTTATTACGATACAGAATGCCGGGGTACGGAATTTCCTCATTTCACACTTTTTACTTCTACTTATTGGGCTTAGCTTCCGCGACGATCCAATTTTAAAAACATTAATTTACTTTTGATGTATTAAACTTATCTACTCTTTTACGGATATCCTAGTGCTATTTTAAACGCGAAAGTTTGTATGGATGTTCGCAACTACTGAACCGATTTGGCTGACATTTGAAAAGGAAATAGATTTTACTCTAGATTATCACATAGGATACTTTTCGTCCCGGCAAATCCATGTCTATCGAGCGATTTGGAATAAAAACTATATTTCCCATGTGATGACCTTTTTTTTTAGTCTTTAAAAGTTAATTCTTGACTACAATCTCACCTGATGGTAAGTGATGATGCAGTCTAAAGATGGAAGCGGGCTAACTTGTTAGGAGGAGGATGAAAATCCACATCCCTTTCGGTTTCTACACGGCATCGTATTGGAACGCTAAATCGCTTGGCGGTACGTCTTTGCCGGTAGGGTGGTAACTAACCACGATCGAAGCCTCCCACCAGCCAGACCTGGACAAATTAAGAAAATCTCAATCTGCCCAGCCGGGGATCGAGCCCAGGACCTCCGTCTTGTAAATCCACCGCGCATACCACTGCGTCACGGAGGCCGTCAAATACTACATAACAACATTATCACCCTAGGTCTGCCACCCCTCGTTTGAACAGTGTCGTGGGTCTAAGCTCTATATACCCTCTTTAATAACGAGGGAGGCCTGACATAGGCCTTTAAAATAGGCTGATAATGGTGACGATGACACAAAAAAATGTATTTATTGTCGTACGTGTAAGTAAATTCAGAACACGAATGTGTCTTGTACCGCAATAACTCATCATTAAACCCTTTATCCGCATGTCTTGGTTGCTCTAAGCTATGAGTTATGGCTCCGTCTGAGAATAATGCTTGGTCTAGATCTACGTTATTGCCGCTATACAAAACTAGATCTTAGTGTATTTACTTTTCGATGATAAGAAGTTGAAGAAAAAGAGCTTGCTAACGATTATTATTATGGCATAAAAGACTTCATTCTAGATAATTTAAATGACCTTGATTGGGCTTTTAGTTTTTTTTTTTGCAATGAAATAAGAAGAAAGAAAATATTGTACACCATAAAGAACACACAATAAAATAGATACAAAAGAAATGAGAAAATGCACAACAGCGACAAGTGATCTCCTCCAGGCAATCTAATAAATGTTATAATTCTTTAGGGGTAGAGTTTTGAAAAATCTTCAATACATTATTTGTAGTGTTTTTTTGGTACTACACGTACCAATTTTCACGAATGTAATTTGAAAAATGAAGGACTTTCCAAACAAATTTCCAAAATCTTTCTGATTTTATTTTTGCGATAAAAAAAGTTTCACAATGAGACAGACAAATAATAAAAAAAAAACAAATATTATGAATATTTGAACAGCTCATTAGAATCAATGTGGCAAGCGAATATTACGAATGAACGAGATTGAGGCATGGAGGTTTATAACGGGGCAGTAACTAAGAATGTATCTGAAGAAAGAAAATCTCAGAAAAAAGAAAATCTCAATATTTCATAGCCTGACGTATACCCTGATCCTCATGATTCAAAGCTTCAACACTGACCTCACTATTTAACAAATTAGGGCCTCAATGACTGTCTGCTTTTTGAACTACATGCCTCGTTTATTGCTAATACAGCCTTGCGACTCATTAGCTTATTATTAGCTTATTTAATTTTATTTGTCACTCTACGTATAGACGTAACATCGTCTTTCAAACGTCGTACACAACGTTCAGTAACCGCACTTGTTATTCTGAAAACATTCTGTAAAAGAACACTCATTATTTTAGGATTTACAACGAAAGTACAAACGGGAACCTTCTCTGTGCCAGTGAATAATTTTACTCTTTCAAAACCAGCCAGCAATTTACTTTATAACCATGTCTTTTGTTATTCAAAGACATACGGTACCTATATAATGATGTCACCGACTTTGACTTGCGTTTCCTTGCTAGAGTATGCGACAAACATTATTACAAGCAAAAATGTTTTGATCACTTATCGTGATGACAAAACATCAAACATTTAGGAGAATATAAGAAACCCATTACATTGCTATTATTTTCAACAAGCTGCTGCCGCGCGGTTTCACCCGTGTGGTTCCCGTTCCCGTAGGAATACGGGGATAATATAATTATAGTCTATAGATTTCCTCAATAAATGGGCTAACTAACACTGAAATATTTTTTTAAATCGGACCAGTAGTTCAAGAGATTAGCGCGTTCGCTCAAACAAACTAACTCTTCAGCTTTATAATATTAGTATAGATTTCAACAAGTAAGCCCACTTCCATCTCAGACTGCATCGTCACATAACATCATGTGAGATCTAACTTGTCAAAGACAAATAAAATACACGTTAATTTTACCAATAAAGACGTACCGCCAAGTGATTTAGCGTTCCGGTACCATGTCGTGTACAAAATGAAAGGGGTGTGTATTTTCATCCTTCTCCTAACAAGTTAGCCCGCTTTCATCTTAGATTGCATCATCAATTACCATCAGTAAGAGAGATTGTAGTCAGGGATAACTTGTAAAGAATAATAATAAAAAATAAATAAAAAACACCACTAAAATTTTTTTATATGAGTTTATATGACATTGGCCTAAAAAATGCTGAAAAGAAAACGAGTAAGTCGACAAAATAATGACTTTACCAGGTAAGTTTTACTAATTTTCAAAAATAATAGTAATAGTTATCCTCATTTTGCTTAGAAATTAGAATAATAATAAGGAAGAAGTGATTTTAACAAGCAAGACGAAAGTTTTACCCAGCTAGTGGAAAAATAATAATAAATGCAATAAACCATCCAGATAAGCTAGTTCGTAACTCGACCGGCGGCAGCGTCGACGCAATTACATTCCTCCACAATCTTATTACGTCCTGGGATCGACGCCTGGCTGTTCAGGAGACCTAAGTTAGTGATTTCAGCCGATTTTTAACCGAATTCTAAAAAGGTTCTTTAAATACTTTAACACTCAATAAATACGCGATGGCGGTAAAATGGTTATTTTCAAAAAAAAATCTTTTTTATCATTCATTTGTATCGGTTTCTGGGATATAAACAATAATTAAGCCTTCATTGGACATACGAGTATTGGATGACTAAATAACTAATGACGGTATTCATGCATCATTTACTCACTTGTGTTGTGAAAGACCTTTGCGTTTTCAATTCTGTTATGTATTATTATATATTCTGTTATGTAGTAATTAATAACAGATGCGGGTATATATTTCTTATGCCGGATCTCGTACCATTATCAGCCTTATAGAAAAAGGGTTATGCCACGCTGCTTAAATGCGGCTTGGTCGACTAAGATTGTTATTCGCATCTAGCGACCACTATCAGATAATAGCCCAGTGGATATGACCTCTGCTTCCAATTCCGGAGGGTATGGGTTCAAATCTGGTCCGGGGCATATACCTCCAACTTTTCAGTTGTGTGTATTAAGTAAGAAATTAAGTATCTCGTGTCTCAAACGGTGAAGGAAAAACATCGTGAGGAAACTTCAACTCCGGGCTGATTATTATTCATCTAAAATTTCTTAGAGGAATGGAAACCTCTTCAAGCTACATAGGCTAACCACTAACAAACAAGGCAGCTATCACATATATATATATATATATATATATATATATATATATATATATATATATATATATATAATATCTTAATATCATATTATAAGTAGTAAGTATCAAAATAAGGTCGCGCGGAGGGAGGCGTGGTCGACAATCTCGTTTCGATGCAATCTTATTAGGCTCGGGATGCTGTGGCTGGCACTTCAATGAAACCTCAAATATATTTTACTATTTTATAAAATTGGCAGACGTTTTATATATATTATAGAGTACTAGCAGATCTTATATATGGTGTGCTGATAAGATATCGTTAGTTTGCAATTATAAAAGTTTTTTTTTTATTACATGGCTGCTGCTGTAAATACCTACTTTAGATATATATAACTATATCAGAATAGAAAAAAAAACCCTTCCGTGAGTTTCTAATTATGCATTTTTCCTAACGACATCGTCATTGTTTTCTAGAACGGATAAAATTGCAGTAGTTTTTTTTATTATACTAACTTTCACTGGAATATTATAAGAAAATATTAAATTTCATTAACCCCGCTGCTGGAAAGAACGTTCGAAACACACCATCCATTAAAAAAATGGCGGAACTTGCGAACAAAGTCGTAAAACTTGCCGTTTACGATCGTACTACGGGACAATATTTGTTTGGCGTTTTTACTTACCCGGCTGTTGAAATTCTTTTCAAGCTGAACGCAGACTATAGCAAAATACGCAATAAACGCAATCACCGTATTAAAACTAGCATAAATATTATGGAACGAGACCACGGCTTAACGTGGACAGACTTAGTATGAAGAAAGAGTAGACAAGTGAAAACAAGCGATCATTTAAGTATTTCCACACTTCTCGATTTCTATCATGTACATTATTAAGAGAGATATTAAGTATATGACCGTTCAAGCTGCATCGTGAGATTCAATAACTCCTTAGTCTTGAGATTTTTTATACCATTTTCTGATAGACTCTACTAGAAGGAAATACGATTTAGTGTAGAATCATCATTCATCATCATTGTCAGCCGATGGACGTCCACTGCTGGACATAAGCCTCTTGCATGGACTTCCAAACAAAACGGTCTCGCGCCGCCAGCATCCAGCGGCTCCCTGCAACCCGCTTGATGTCTTCGGTTCACCTAGTGGGGGGTCGACCAACACTGCGCTTTCCGGTGCGGGGTCGCCATTCCAGCACCTTGGGACCCCAACGTCCATCGGCTCTTCGAACTATGTGGCCTGCCCACTGCCACTTCAGCTTCGCGACTCGCTGAGCTATGTCAGTGACTTTAGTTTGTCTGCGGATCTCCTCATTTCTGATTCGATCACGCAGAGAAACCCCAAGCATAACACGCTCCATCGCCCGCTGAGTGACTTTGAGCCTTCTTATAAGGCCCATAGTTAGCGACCAAGTCTCGGATCCGTAAGTCATCACTGGCAACACGCACTGTTCGAAGACTTTCGTCTTCAGGCACTGAGGAATTTCGGACGAAAAGATGTCGCGGAGTTTCCCAAACGCTGCCCAGCCGAGCTGGATTCGGCGATTCACCTCTTCCTCGAAATTGGACCTACCTAACTGGACTGTGTGTCCTAGGTATATATATTCGTCTACAATTTCGAGCGCAGAGTCCTCAACAATAACTGGGTGAAGCGGTACATGAGCATTAGACATGATCTTCGTCTTACTCATGTTCATTTTAAGACCCACTCGTTGAGAAACTCTGCTGAGGTCGTTGAGCATGGTACTAAGGTCATCCAGAGTCTATATATAATGACCACATCGTCGGCAAACCGTAGTTGAGTGATGTACTCACCATTGATGTTGATGCCAAATCCGTTCCAGTCCAGAAGCTTAAAGACGTCTTCCAATGCGGCGGTAAATAGCTTCGGGGAGATTACATCTCCCTGCCGCACTCCTCGCTGCAATTGGATTGGTCTCGTAGTCTGATCCTGTATACGGACTGACATAGTGGCGCTTTCATACAAACACTTCAACACTTGGATGTACCTGTAGTCGATCCGGCATTTCCACCGAATCGAAGGCTTTCTCATAGTCCACAAACGCTAAGCAAAGTGGCTTGTTATACTCTTCGGTCTTCTGTATAACCTGCCGCAGCGTATGTATGTGGTCTATGGTGCTAAAGCCTGCTCGGAAACCGGCTTGTTCGGGGGGCTGGAAGTCGTCAAACCTACGGGCGAGACGATTCGTGATGACTCTCGAGAACAACTTGTAGACATGACTCAACAACGAGATGGGTCTGTAATTCTTCAGTAAGGTATTATCACCTTTTTTGAAGAACAGAACCACCACGCTCCTGTGCCATGCCTTAGGTGTTGTGCCCTCGTGAATGACGGAATTGAACAATCGCTGAAGGACCTTAAGTATCGGTTTTCCACCCGCTTTCAGGAGTTCTGCTGTGATTCCGTCATCACCTGGTGCTTTGTTGTTCTTAAGTTGTTTGAGAGCCATACTAATCTCGTATAAGCTGACGTCCGGGATATCTTCGGTATAGTGTCGAGTCAATTTGGCTCTAGGATCTTTGGCCAAATTGTCAACAGGCTTTTGGGTAGAGGTGTATAACTGTCCGTAGAACTCCTCGACCTCACTCAAGATCTCGGGCTTAGAAGAAATGATATTGCCCTGATCGGTCTTCAAACGCGTCAACTGTCTTCGTCCAATAGACAGATCTCTCGCGAACACTTTCGAGCCTCGATTATTTTCGATTATATCCTTGATACGCTCGGTATTGAAGCGTCGCAAGTCGCATGTCTGCGATTTAGAGATCTGTCTATTAATCCGACGGAACTTTGACGCGTCTGTTGAAGACTGCAATCTCATTTCTTGCCTCTCCTCCATGAGCTTGAGTGTGTGGTCCGAGAACTTGTTGGTTCTTTTTGTACGGTGGGGTTTGAAAAACTTAGACCCAACCGTATGGACAGTTTCTACAAGCCTGTTGTTTAGATCGTCCACTTCAAGGCAATCTGCTAGGCAATCGAAGCGGTTCTGTAACTCCAGTTGAAAGCTCTCGGGGTTTTGGATTTGGGCACGAGTAGGTCGGAGCGTAGATTTCACCAGTTTGTACCGTTCCAGCTGTAAGTTGATATTCAACGTGCCTCTTACCATTCGGTGATCACTACCGGTTTTGACCCTGTTGATCACAGAGACATCGTTGAATATATGCCGTCTGGTAGACAAGATGAAATCTATCTCGTTTTTCGTGGAACCATCAGGGCTCATCCAAGTCCATTTCCTATGTGGTGGCTTCTTGAAGAAGGAGTTCATCATAAAAAGACCCTCCTTCTCCATGAAGTCAGCCAACATTTGACCCCTCTGGTTCCGTTGCCCATAACCAAATTGCCCCACTCTCAACTCTGAACCGCTCCTCATACCTAGCTTTGCATTGAAATCCCCCATCACAATATTGTAGTAGGAGTGGGAGGTATGTATGGCTTTTGATATATCCTCATACAATTCCTCTACCTCCTCGTCGGTTTGTGTCGAGGTCGGCGCGTAAACCTGTATAATCTTCAACGAATACCGTTTGGTAATTCGGAGAATGAGGTACGCTACCCTACTCGACACACTCTCGACTCGAACAACATTGTTCACGAGGGACTTGCGGACGATAAACCCAACACCACCCTGGGACAGTTGGTCGCCCTCCCGGTAGTAGAACAAGTTGCCGGATTCCAAGGTTATCGAGTCCTCCCCCTTTCTTCGGACTTCAGACAAACCTATTACATCCCAGCGCAACTTGCTTACTACTTCTTCCAGCTCGATCATCTTTTCGTCGGTCCTTAAGGTGCGTGCGTTAAATGTTGCCAGGTCCAGTCGTCGGGGTTGGCAGCGGAATCTCCCCCGGAGATTCTTGACACCCCTTGCCCCGCCGTTACCACAACCGCTGCCAGAGCCGGGAATAGCGGGGCCACCGGGGACTAGGGGCTGTTTATTTTTGGCTGTATCCATACAAGGTTGATGCCCACGACGATGCATGACCACGCTGGGCATGCGGGTTGGTTGGTAGTGTAGAATACAGTTACAGAATAGTTAAAAAATTAACAAAATATTGTAATCGTTAAACAACTGTGAACATATAATTACAATCAAGATAATTTGAATATAAATTATACTTAATTGTAATTATGCAAATCAGAGTTGGCAGATACTTAGCTAACGAATTAGTTTGACCATTCAAAGAGGTAATACTGCCTGTACATTGAATACAAAACCTAAATAGGTATGGTAGAACATGGATGTATTATTTAAATTTTATATTTTTTTCATTGTTTTTCTTTTGCTTTGTATATTTTAAATTGAATGTATGGTTTCATGTTTAAGTAGTTAGAATAAAACTTAAACACGTAAACCTCGATAGCTCCACTCCAAAAAAGAATTGGTTGATTAGCGTAGCAGCCCTAGCACTCATTCCAACTAAACAATATTGCCGACCCTCGTCGGCCAATGTATTTTAATCGTAGACACGCAGAGTTTATTATTCATTCAGCCTTCTCAAATCAATCAGAAAATCATCTTCCATAATTACTTCACTTCGTGGACAAACATTACTTTCCGTCCTGCGACTGTTGCGGTAGTGTAAGAACAACATTATAGTATGGGTGAGTTTTGTGTAAAACTTTTCTTGTTTACTGTTTACCCTTATTACTGCGTCTTAAGGTGGAAACTTACTTATAACAAGGATAAGCGACGCGTGTTAACGCAAATCAAAATTTAGAATTTTCCAATAAAATTAAGTGAATTTTGATTATCCTGAGAGTGCATAAATACATAGGTACATTTTTGTGATAAGCGGTTGCATCTCTTTTACGTTAAATATATTATGTTACGTTTGATTATGTCAAACTTCAAGGGACTATAGACCTGTGTATAATAAGGTTTTAATTTTAACTTATAATATTTCGTTCCAGAGATAATAAATAGATCTTGATAGACTGATGGACAGACGGACAGCAAAGTTTTTACTTTTATGATACAGATTCCTTGAAATTTATTCTAGTAGAATCACGTAAAAGTATGGGACGGTTTGTAATGCGAATTTTATTTTAATTATGGTGAGCTGACTGTACAAGCATAATCTCGATTCGATTGAAACTAAAACTTCATTTGCACAATCATCATTATTAAGAATCCCTCCTTACAGGAAAAGGAATATGGAGCTTAGACCCACCACGCTACTCCACTGCGGGTTGGTGGGCTTAGGGTGATAATTTTAGTATAACTATCAGATATTAATGATAATGTCCTGGATCGACTGCTTTACTTCTGAACTCCGGGCTAAAAATTTTAACTAAAATTTATAAGAAAGAAATTTTAGTTTCTCACCCAGGATTCGAACCCTCGTGACCCTGCTATGCTCGTGACGTGCTATAAAAAAAGTAAATGTTAGTCAAAAGTCAGATACACAAACACACAGGGTACCATTTCTCCGCAATGACTGAATACAACATGAAGCTGCTATGACGCGGGGCTCCGGGGAAATCAGCGCTCGTGATTTGACTGATACGAATTGATCTATCTCTGGAGAAAAATAAAACATTAGCCAATTTTTTAGATAGACGTAATTTTATGCGCACGTTGCGGTATTAGGCGCTTTCCACACTACGAGTATATCCGAGACCAAAAGAAATCCAACAATTCCCGATTCGAATAAGTCATAGTGGTAATTGTATGATATTGCGCACTTAACATCACAAAAATTCAATCTAGAATATTTTCAATGCCATAAAAAACAAATCTTATAAGATGTAGCAATTCTTTCTCTATAGCAAACTCAGTTGTTCTACCGTAAAAAGTTGTGAGATCCACGTAATACCAAGACGGTTACTATATTCAGTCCGTAACTAAAGGTTAATCTGTCTTAAGTTATTGCGTAATTAGCTAACAAAACAACATCTTATAGTGTCCATATCAATATTAAAAATAATTAATTTTATTTATTATTTAAATAAAATTGATTATCTTGTCCATCACATGAAACACAATATATATTATATTTAATAAGATTGCCTAGATTATTTTTTTTTGTTTTGCTCGACTTGTTTTGCACTGCCGTGCGCCCAATTTTCGTAAATCATTTACGAAAATTGGGCGCACGGCAGTCAACATCAGGAGTCTTAGAAATTGTAAAAATTTATTGTGAAATGAAACTTCCAGTTCCGGTAGTTACAAGCAACTCAGGACCATGGTGCTACGAAATCTTAAGTCCAGAAAACAACTATCGACTGATGATATTAAGATAATAACGCAAATTGAAATACTTTCCAACTTTTTAGGAGTTAGTTAGAAAGCAATTTTGAACTTCATTGTAAAGAAATACAAGTGGAAAAATAGATTATTGGCTTAGTGTTACGGGTGTTGAGTACTATGAGCCAAGTTAGCTTGTACTCTCGAAGAGCCAGTATAAATATCGCGCTCTTTTAATAACAGCGTTGGATGTTTGCTCTGTGAACACTGGAGAGACTAATATTTTTGTAGCCAGACCTAATACAAGCACTACTGCTATCCAATAAGTTTTATTTGTTTAACATTCGGTTTTTATTTTTAGGGTTCCGAACGTACGTAGTACAAAAACGGAACCCTTATAATATCACTCGCGCACATTTTAATGTCTGTCTGTTTTCTCCGAATGTACTGGATGAATCCAGTTAAAATTTACACATATAAATTTTAGTGACCCAAATACAGGGATGTATCGTAAATAAGCAAAATTTGAATATAGGGGTCACTTATGGGGTAAGATGAAAAATTGAAAAAAAAAAACTTTTACAAACTTCATTGATGATGATATTTTCACTAAAGTGTAATAAGACAATTCTATCAATTAAATAAAATAATATTATAGATATTGAGTAAATGGATGGGCGATATTAAGGAGTGGACCAAGAGTACCTAAATATATCCAGCTGAAAAATATTTCAAATTTTCTGATCGCCAAACTTCAGTTTGAAGAGACCTGGTGATGATGATGGACATGTTTTTCTGTGCAAAAGTTGTGTGTAAACATTTCTAAAATCTTAATATAAAGTTTTTCATCGCATTAAAAAGCTTTAAAATCGCGTTAGCTTTCCATCACCTATATTCCAAATTAGGTCGAATTTGACACGCCAATTTACTTGAAACTGCAATAAATCTCCAACCACTCAGCTGTAATCTGTAAAATCGTGAAAATCCTTGCAATAAAAGCAGTCGCGCGATAGCGGGGCAATCAATTCTACCCCATTCCCCACCCTTTCTCCCATTGACACTTTATTTAAAGCGCTGACATGTGCTCAATGAATGGGCAATCACATGACATCTCTCGGTCAGAATCGTGCATTATTAAAAAGCGTTTTTATGTCCATAAAAACGTGGAATAATTTTACATCCAAATTCTCTACTACTCCCATACTCTCTACTATACTCGCTGCTGAGCTCGAGTCTCCTCTCAAAATGAGAGGGGTTACTCTAAATGGTCCACCACGCGGACCCAATGCGGATTGGCAGACTTCACACACGCAGAGAATTAAAAAAACTCTCAGGTATGCAGGTTTCCTCACTATGTTTTCTTTCACCGTTTGAGAGACATAATATTTAATTTCTTACAATAAAAACTGATACAATACAATAAAAAGTTGGAGGTCACACACCGTAGAAAGTGCTGCCCTTTGTATTATGTGCCTACATCCAACTGATGCGTATGACGTGTTAAGCCTCGTGTGTCTGTCATTATACTGGCAACCATGCACGTCAAAACGGTTAAGCAATGCTGCATGGAAAAAATGAGCATGGTGATAATACTTCCTCTGATGTAAAAAGTCATAAAAAACTCTACTACTGCTCAAAAGATTTAATGAACATTTCTATGGTACTAAAAGTAATAAATTACCTTTTACTGTAATGAACAAAAAGGTATTCCAAATACTTCCCCTTGGCGATATACGTGGCTGTAGTTTTTCCCCGAATGATTTCTCTCACAAAAAGCTATAGGAACATTTACCTACTTTGTAAAATTTCCAATAATGCAAGCATAAACTTTATCTTACTTCAATCTCTTGCATTAGCTAACAGATTGATTAAAGCAATTTGTAAGGATTCTTTTCGCAGTCTTAGGTAGGGTTCTCTGTAAGACTGTTGTTCAGTCTGTTGTGACTTGAGCTATAGTTATTTCTAGTAGTATTTGTATGGTAGCAAACTTGTTCCAACCGACAAAAGTTAGCGGTAAAGCCTTCAAATGTAGAAAAATATACACGGGTTAAAAATAACAATGCCATTTCTGTACCAAAGAATTCCGCGAGAGATATGAGTGCGGGAACTGAAAAATGGGAGACCTTTTCAATGCCAATTGTTTCGCGTTTCGTCAAAGAATATACACAACAAATTGTGAGACTGCTGGAGTAACAAATACATCTAGTTACTACCACTCTGGATATATTGGCGCGATATTTTTGGCACCAACTCCCCGTGGAATCTGAGATGTTTACACATCTTTATCTGTTACAGATAGGACATTTAAGTAGTACTTTTTTTTTCAATCTCACTTGTATATAGGCAAACACTTAGCTGCGATTACACCTGATGGTGGGATGATGGGATTAGGCCTAACACCTACGACTTAAGTTGACGCACACAGGGCTACACTTTGGAGGAGAGAGATTTCCGAAAGGGGTGTGGATTTTCATCCTCCTCCTAACAAGTTAGCCTGCTTTCATCTTAGATTGCATCATCACTTACCATCAGGTGAGATTTTAATCAAGGGTTAACTTGTAAAGAATAAAAAAAAAAGATGTTGCTTCTATGCCTTGTGATGTATTGTCCTGTTTATAGGCCATGGTTTTCACTTAAAAATAAATGGGCTATCTCCATGTTCTGGCAATTATTACGTTAAAAATACATTCTAAAAATAAGTAAGATGTTTAAGAGTAAAAAGCTTAATGCCTCTTTAATCAAAATTTTTTTAAACTTGTAAGGGGTAGTCGGTTATTTTTTAATAATTTTACCTATGAACCTTCATATTACAATAAAAAAACCTTTGACCAATTTTTTGCCATTAAAGATTTATGACTTTGTAAATAGTATATTGGCATTTCTGTATTACGAAAATCTCTTTGGGCCGAATATATTGGTCGAACCTTTTGTAATCTTGAGATGACAAGGAGATAGATGTATTGTAAGAAACTAGTTTTATATTCTCTCTGTCTCTGTTTTTTTCTGATATTCATAATCTCTACGTAGATAGGTAGACGTACTAATGGGATACTTTGGCCTTCTGCCGATAACTTGATCAAACTAATAAGTTATGGTAATTTGGTTGCTGAAATTCATTCCAGTTAGTCCAATGCGTGGTATTTCCACGTAGACTTCATTAATCTAATATTTAATTTGCATTGAATATCTTTGTATATTCAGGTTTCAGCTCTGCGTGATCGAATCAGAAATCAGGAGATCCGTAGAAGAACAAAAGTCATCGACATAACTCAACGAGTCGCGAAGCTGAAGTGGCAATGGGCGGGACACATAGTTTGAAGAGCTGATAGACGTTGAGGTCCCAAGGTGCTGGAATGGCGACCCCGCACTACAAAGCGTAGTGTTGGTTGACCCTTCACCAGGTGGACTGACGACATCAAGCGAGTCCCAGAGATTCGCTGGATGTAAGCGGCTCAATATCGTGATGTTTGGAAGTCCCTACAAAAGACCTATATCCTGCAGTTGACGTCCATCGGCTGATATGATGATTCAGGTTTCAGCAGATTATCGTCAGAGTATTTAGTATTATTTGTAGAAAAGGAGAAAGACATGAAATAACAATGGTTGCCGTGTTTTGGCAGGCATCCAGATCCGCAATGTAAATATCAGACGCATCGCATCAAACGGATTTTAGTATTCTTTGTATATAAAGCCATACATCGTACGGATCGCATCGAACGGATTTTCTTTTTCGTAAAATTAGAAAATCTGTTTGATGCGATGCGTCCGATACGTACGATGCAGATCAGTGGACGCCTACCATAATACTCTGGCGCTACCTCACTCAACCAGGTAATTTAATATTGAGATTTCCATGGTAAAAATATGATAAATCAACAATTTTCACAAAAAGCAATGATGAACGAAAAAGTATTCCGGAGCAAATAAGCCGTTTCCAACGTATTTCTAAAGCTTCAAATTACTTTGCCATCAATTTACGGCGTGAAAAGTTAGCAAAACACCTCACGGCTCTGAAATACATTGATAGCGCAGGAAATGTATGCAGCGGCGCCATTGAGCGGGCAAATTGACAATTTCGCCAGCATCCGATGTTCATCTTAACAATTTAGCTCACAATTTACACGAGCGAATTTTACGCGGTATGCAACGTTGTTTTACGAAAGATACGAAACACTGACATTGGATTCGTTAATCTTAAAATCAGCGAAATTGGACAGGCCGCGAGCTTGTGTTACTCGTAGCTATTAGTGAAACCTACTTTATTGAAGTACTTTGAGGAAGTATGAAAGTTTGTCAGTCTGTGGTCCTACTATAGGTGTATGTTAGCTAATTCTAGGGTCTGAACTGTGTAGGAATATAAATATGTCTCCATATTTATATTTTCTTCGAGTAATTACATAAAGCAAAAACTCAACCCACGTCTTACTAGACACGGGCATAAGTTAGTTATTTCTGCATATCGTCTCCAAAGAGTAAAAAAATCTTTTGTAGGTTTGGGTGTACTCTTCTATAATAAGATCCCCAAGACTGTGATGGACTTGCCAATGCATAGCTTTAAGCAATGTGTTAAAAAACATTTACTTAGTCGAGGGTACTACAACATTGATGAGTTCCTTAATGATAAAGATGCTTGGAGGCCGTTGGATCAGCTTCCACCTTCACACAGAAAGTAAAACTATAAGAAATGTAAACAGTAATTGTTATCAATTGTAAATTATAATACTGTATGACTTTTTCAAAAGAGCAACTGTTGAGTTTCTTGCCGGTATCTTCTCAGCAGAACCTGCCTTCCGAACCGGTGGTAGAATCTTTACAAATAGTCAACTGACGTGTCAAAAGTGCTTGTAAACTGAGCCTACTTGAAATAAATGATTTTTGATTTGATTCAAAATGCTCGCTTACTGCCATTAGTACGCGATTCGTCACATTCCCAACGTATACGTACGTGAATACTTTGATGAAATATGGACTGCTAAAATTCAATTTTGAATGTAGATGATAGATATTTAAATGTCAGATTAAACACTCCCCTGAGTACCAATACCCTTCTGAACTGATAACTACAGATAAGTCACTATAGTCTTCTGAACTTCTAACTACAGAAGCTTTAAAGACTTATCCACGTCATAATGAAGTCACATTACTGAGCACAGGTTCTGCTAACGATAATATTACCACAAAGTGGTTATTATAAATTCCTTTGGCGCTGCGAGATCTCGTCGACACAACTTTGTTCGGAACCGACATCTGTCTCAAACTTCCCAGCAACAGTTCCGCGTTCCGTCAAACGGCTAATGACTGAGATAACTAACTAAGAGCTCAGTCTGTAGTTCTACGAATCTACCACAAATACATACTACCTATAGCAGAACTATTTCAATAGGTATCTAAATTCTTACTCCGTGAGAGTTCCTTCCTTCCGAATAATTCTGAATAGCAGCATTGGGAAATTAAGGAAGTTACAACCCGACCATACCATGAAAGCCAGAGCAGAATCTTGAGCATGTGTTGGCGCGAGTTACTTCGGTCGGCTTGTCTTGTCACGAGCCGAGATAGTACGAAGTGTTCCGTGAGTTAGGTTGGGAATAGTGGGAAGCCGAGTGCTGGCTATATAGGCGAATAGGTCTAAGCTCATTCTTGTCGTGACGTTCGATCCATCCACAACTTTTTTTGTATTATTTTGAGATTCACGAGAACAATGACTTGATTAGAGAAGGGGGTTGTTAACTAGTTTAAAATACGTCTTTAACCCTACATCCATCGGTCACAAGTCCGGGACTTCGCTTAAGATTATTCTCTGGCATTGAAGAGTTTATTGGTAACATTCTTGGTGGAAATTGTTAGACCTGATAGGTTTTAATTCAATAATTGTATTCGGCATTTTAAATCCACTTCTGATGTTAACACGTCTCCGACACATACGTGGCTGGAATTCTTATCTCCAGTGATGGGACAAGTCCCGCAGAAAACAATTTAACATATATATTATGAACAAAGTAACGTTTCTATATCTATGTAAATATCTGGTTAAATCATCATCAATAGCAGCCTATTTTAATGGCCCACTACTGAAAGAGGCCTCCCTCCTTATAGGAGAGGAGATATGGTGCGCACCACGCTGGTGCGATGTGGGTTGGCTGGCTTAGTTAAAATTATAATGTCGTAAACTATCTTCAGTATTTGTGTTTTTATTTTTAGCCTTTGACACAAATTAGGCGTTGAAAATTTTGTCCCCCGAGAACACCATTTACGTGTTTGTGGATACTTCTAAATTGACCAGATAACGCGCAAACCAACTAATATTATTTTTTTAAATTATAATAATAAAACAAATTATTTTAATAACAGTAGCTACTGAAAACTTTTAGATACCATGAAACAAAAACTAAACATAGTTAATAGAATAGAAAATCCTCGGAAATTGTAAATCAAAAGCTAAAACACAGCTGAAAAGTTACATCCTCTTAACCCTAACGCGGCCAATGTCCAGTCCGCTTATCTGTGCACTTACAAGCGCAGCATAAACCCTAAATCGGCTATTATTGTAGAACAAGGCGCAATATAGCGCTGGCCGGCTGCCAGATTGCCGAACTTACGTATACATGCTAATGTGTTAAACGCTTCAAATCCTAGATGACACTTTAAGTGTCAATTAAACTTGTACTTCTATGGTTAGGTATGTCGATTCGTCGCTAAAGGTGTTAGTAAGTGGGGTTTGGCTGCTTTTTGACTAGTGACTATGCCAGGTAGATAGTGAGACAGAGAGTAAACGATGTCTATGTGAATTTTTTTAGACATAACAATGTTTAGAATATCTCTGCGTGATCGAATCAGAAATGAGGACATAGCTCAACAAGTCGCATCCCTTTTTATTTCTCGGTGGAAAATACATTTATGCATTTCTCCCGAAGGTGTCGCGGAAGAGACTCCTCGGCACCCTCAGGACCAGAAGTATTCTTTACAAGTTTAGCCCTCGACTACAATCTCACCTGATGGTAAGTAATGATGCAATCTAAGATGGAAGCGGGCTAACTTGTTAGGAGGAGGATGAAAATCCACACTCCTTTCGGTTTCTACATGGCATCGTACTGGAACGCTTAATCGCTTGGCGGTACGTCTTTGCTGGTAGGGTGGTAACTAGCCACGGCCAAAGCTTCCCACCAGCCAGTCGCATTCCTGATGTAACAATAGGTTTGAAGACACGATAACTTTGGTGACACATGATGCTGGAAAAGGTCAAACGAAGTATATAGTTTGGCAACTTCATTGATGACACTCCCATGATATGCGGGCGACGGACGGGAAAAGACTGTGCGGGTGTGAAGTCGTGCGAGCGGGGCAGAGAGAAGGACTGCGAGGGTATAATGTCGTGCGCGAAGGGCAACGCTACCCCCCTCTCCTGCGGACCATCGGGAGTGTTACGAACGAATTTGCCTAGCTATTAGTAAGCTGCTGGATGGAGACGACTCTATACCGTGCTATTTGAAAGTCCTTACAGGAGGCATATATTGAGTAGTGGACGCTCGCATACTGAATATGATGGTTGGGTTTTTTCTTTCTTCATTATATTTACGAAAATATACTTACTTATAGTACGGGAATCTACCCGATCTCTTACCCTTTCCCACGTAAGTTTTACTAACTCCATAAAAAAGAAAGATCTATTGCGAAGCAGAAAACTTGTATAACAGTCGAGGCTTGTTTGCCGTTGTTTTAATTGATGCTCTTAATTTTTAAGCGTCTTTCTGAGCACCGTCATTAATATTACAGTCGGGGATGTTCCCGGCTGTGACGTCATTACCCTTTGATCCCCACTCTACGTCAGCGGGCACGTAAATTAATATTTATATTAAAACGCTTTTTTACGTAGTTTACGTTCAAAGAGTTTCCTGTGTACACAGTGAAATAATTAACAAGGTTTTTTTCATGTCTGTTTTAGAAATGTTCTGTTAATTACTGCAGTATGTTAATGCTAATTTACAATTCTCTACTGCGAGTGACACTGTAGGCAATAAACTGAATGTTATAATATTATGTTATTAGCATAGCATTATATAATTCAGTATAATATAAAGCCCCTGATTTTGTATTAGAATGTATTGTCATAAACATATTTTAAACAGCTTTCATGACTAAATTTTGTCTAGCCAATAAAATGTAAAAAGCCCCCGTCTGGTCCGATTGATTTTCTTAATTGGTACAGATTCGTTTTCTTAAATGGTCCAGGTCTAGCTAGTGGGAGGCTTCGGGCGTGGCTCGTTACCACCCTACCGTCAAAGACTTACCGCAAAGTTATTTAGCGTTCTAGTACGATGTCGTGTAGAACCAAAAGGGGTGTGGATTTTTATCCTATGCCTAACAAGTAAGTAAAACTAAAAATAATAAAGTTTGCTTAAAAAAATTCAAAAAACTCGAAATTCATAAATTGGTTATTTCAAGTAAGGTTACTTTACAAGCACTTTTGAAGCGTAAAGTCTTACTATTTGTAAAACTTTACTAACAAGTAAGCCCGTTTCAATTTTAGATTACATCATCGCTTACAGGTGAGAGTAAAACTAAAAATAATAAAGTTTGCTTAAAAAAATTCAAAAAACTCGAAATTCATAAATTGGTTATTTCAAGTAAGGTTACTTTACAAGCACTTTTGAAGCGTAAAGTTTTACTATTTATAAAGACTCTACCACTTGTACGAAAGGCAGGCAGGAACCAACAATGAGCAGTACGTTCTCAAATTAAATTGCCATAATGAGCACTGCTCCGTACAAAATCATAATAGTGCAAGTTCAGTTCAGTCTTCTGATAGTCTCCGTTAGGGAAATTAATGACATGCTCTCTGCAATCGTTTTGCATTCTATTATTTCAACCATCTGGCTTGAATGTTGTACGAATAAAATAATGAGCAATGCATTCATTTCTTTGCATTTCTATAGAGTTTGATTTGAATTTAAAGAAGTGAAGAAGAAGAAGAAGAGCCTAGTGTATATGACCTCTGCCTCCGATTCCGGAGGGTGTGGGTTCGAATTCGGTCCGGGGCATGCACCTCCACCTTTTCAATTGTGAGCATTTTAACAAATTAAATATCACGTGTCTCAAACCGTGTAGGAAAAACATGGTAAATAAACCTGCATACCAAAGAATTCTCTGCGTGTGTGAAGTCTGCCAATCCGCGTTGCGCAGCGTGTTGGACTATTGGCCTAACCCCTCTCATTCTGAGAGGAGACTCGAGCTCAGCAGTGAGCCGAATATGGGTTTGTATTATGTTTTCTGCTTATTTCTTCAATCGCTATTCATAAAATATGAGAGCTAGTCAGCCAAATTAATTACCAATGTGTTAATACCAATGGAAAAGGCATAAAAGTAAGAATATTCATTCATTCATCGATTCATTCATTCGTTCGCAGACCTCTGTTAGCTTCGTATAGTCTGTTAGGTCAATCAGTGGCGCGGCCCCATTACCTTCTATTCATACTGTGTAATACAGTACAATGGTACTTTTGTTCGAACGTTGTATGTTCATTCAGTGAATAGTCTATACAAATTACTATTTGAAGGAAAATTTACAGAAAATGTTTTACGTTTGTATGAAACTCGAAAATTCTAACTTACATATTTTACTTTATTAAATCAATTAACATAAAATAAATGGTCAGGGTTAAACTAAATTTTGAAATGAAATTTTATAAGTACCTGAAACGCGATGCTGAAGTGGCAGTGGGCAGGCCACATAGTTCAAAGAGCTGATGGACGTTGGGGTCCCAAGGTGCTGGAATGGCGACCTCGCACCGGAAAGCGCAGTGCTGGTCGACCCCCCACTAGGTGGACCGAAGACATCAAGCGGGTTGCAGGGAGCCGCTGGATGTTGGCGGCTCGAGACCGTTTTGTTTGGAAGTCCATGCAAGTGGCCTATGTCCAACTGTAGACGTCCATCGGCTGACAATGATGATGATCATGATGACATTTTATTTTGGCGAAAATTCGAATTTGAAATATCTTTGTATATTTATTCACAAAATAGGTACTTACTTTGTTTTTGAAGAATACAAAAAAAATATGTTGTTATTAAAAGTTAAAAATACGAAAGTTGTATTGAAAGCAAAAAGACAAACCTTTCCAATAAACAATCGATGAAAGTGCATCCATCCGTACATTTAATATCCGGTGTTTGTTATGTCCGTGAAAAATACGGATATTTTTAAAATAAGTGACATATGAGAACGAAGAGGAAATAATATTTTAAATAACAAAGCGACAAAGCTGTGATGGATATAATATTAATATACTTGGATCGAGACTTTCATTTGAAAATTGGGTGTAGTGAAACAGTGTCTCGGAAAGTCCGTTAAGCAATCAGTACAGATCTTTATCATTATCATCTATCTAATGATCAAATACCCTAACCCTAATTCTGCCAAGCCGCATTAAAGACGCGAAAACTTCAAATCCATCTCCTAGAGTATGGCCCTCGTTGTGAACCATTTAAAAAAGGCTGATGCAGCTATAAAGCCGTGTTAAGCCAGTGGATATGACCTCTAGCTTAGATTCGAAAGGCGTAGGTTCGAATCGTCTCCGGAATGTCTAGCATTTACCTCCAACTTTTTTGAAATTAGATATCACATATCTCAAATTATGAAGGAAAAATATCGTGAGGAAACCTGCACAACTAAGAATTTTCTTAATTGTGTGTGAAGTCTGCCGATCCACATAATATGACCATCGTGGTAGACTAAGGCCTAACCTCTCTCATTCAGAGAGGAGACTCGTGGTCAATAGTGCGCCGATCATGGGTTGTTAATGATGACGATACTAATAACATCAAACTTTACAGCGTTTTAAACAATCAATTTATGTAAGAAAACCTACATGTATCAAATTTCTGGTCGGCACCTACTGTATGCCTTCCTTACTGTATTGCCTTGTGTGATATTGCCGTGAACATCTCTGTCATCTGTCAAACCTCCATGGTGCAAAGTATATGAGTGCGCTCACCGCTCTACCTTGGCCACTTTGTACCTATGTATTTCTCAATTTCTATCTGAATTATTCTTTTGTTTTGACTTTTTTAGACTCTATTTTAATGTTATAGTTTTTGAAGATGGATCACCAAGCAGAGGCATGCGAATTGATAACTTTTGCCTTTTCTGAAGATTCGGTTGAAAAGGTAAAGTACGGTACGGTGGATGTTCCTTTCAAGTAAAAGTCATATTTGTATCGACAAAATATTTTCGTGTGTGATCCAATCAGAATGTTTTCCCTCTCTAGAAAGTATTATGTTACTGTCAAAATGTACATTTGTACAAACTTAATAATGACTAGGAAGACTTACTTAGCCTTTAAGGAGTGACACGCAATTACTTATGCTATTATTAAAGCTTCTTTATCTTACCGTAATATAGTATGTACTTCTAGCGCGTCCTTTAATATGTTGTTTTTCGGTTGCCATAGTCATTAAGTGAAACATTTGCTTATAAAGTAAAACAGTTGATAAATTCAGACCCAATATTTGCATATTTGTGACAACTAAACTATTCCATCAATCGGCCTAATTCAGTCAAATCATAAGATAATCATTCGTAATTTTATTTTTTCTGCAAGATACAAATGCCGCCCGGATAATAATCTAATCTTTTACATCAAATTCAATAAAATAGAACTTGAAGTTTCACGATTTATGCTTTTAACACGAAAAATGTAAGATATCATGACAACATAATAAAAACATAAGAAATAAAGGAATATTTCTTTTGTTTGTATTATCTATACTTATAATAAATCTGTAGAGAGGTCAATTCTGTACATGAAATATATTTCCAAAATAACTATCAGGGGGTGATTAGTGATCGATACTGATGTCAAAAATGCAATCAGTAAAATTTTTGTCTGTCTGTCTGTCTGTCTGTCTGTCTGTCTGTCTGTCTGTATGTTCTTTATAGAAACAAAAACTACTGGACGGATTTTAACGAAACTTGGTACAATTATTCGACATACTCCTGGGCAGGTTATAGTATACTTTTCATTACGCTACGATCAATAGGAGCAGAGCAGTGAAGAGAAATGTTGAGAAAACGGGAGAAGTTACTCAATTTTTTGAGCTTCCGTCGCGTGTACAGCCTTAATGGTTAAAGCTACATGGAAATCATGTATGACGGAAATGTTTTCCTTAAAATTATCTATAAAAACACAATAGCATATATATGTCTATCTTTTATGGTTGACTCACAATAACACGTGTAACTCCGATAGCTTAGCAGTTCGGAGCTTTCTAATTATATTTGTCTACTCTTATGTTTATAACACTCATCACTCATCCCAAATAAGAAAGTTAACATTATTACCTATTCAATAAAAAAATAATCATAAAAATCGGTAAAGAAACACCAAAGTTATACATGAAATACGCTAAGCCATCGCGCGTGATTACTAATTCATGCTTTAAGGGTTATTTTTGTGTAACGGTTGCCGCGCTCGACGCGACTCGCGGTGGGAGGAATAAATAAAGTGCAGCCTTAATGAGTAGGGTAGGGGTAGGGTAGGGTACGGTAGGGGTAGGGTAGTGGTAGGGTAGTGGTAGGGTTGGGATAGGGTAGGGTAGAGGTAGGTTAGGGTAGGGTAGGATATGGGTAGTTGAAAATTTACAACGACTTTCACGCGGACAAAGTCGCGGGCGTCCGCTAGTTATTAATATTTCTTATATTTTAATAAGTTGTCATGATATCTTGCATTTTAATTTGATTCAAAAATCCTTCTACTCAGAAGTAACCATGACCCTAAGCTGTAACAACGTCGATTCTATCTAGACAACATTGACTTTGCACAACACGCGGCTTTCAACTGTAACATTTACAAAATACAAAATGTAAGAGCTTGTATTGAAATGTCGTGGAGCGTGCAATTGTATTGTTGTTTTATTAATATAGCCAAACATGGATTCTATGGAAATACTTCAGCACGAAAAACAAATCGGATTATTTCGTTACTGCATACAAAATATTTACTTCTATTTCCAAATATTCAAGTGATGTCAAATATAAAAATTCAAATTCAAAATACTCTACGTGGAATTTTTCAGATCTTACTTCGGTTCGTTCAATAAATAGTTAGTAAAACAAATAATATGATCTTAAACAAAAATTTAAATTAAGAAAATTATATTTAATAGCCTATTTTCGAACAGCTTTTTTCATCTATTTATAGTCTAGCACGTATTTTTCAATATTAAAAATGTAAAGTGCATAAAGAGTCACTTATCCAAGTAACTTATTTTTAAAACTGTTTAGACGCCAAGTTTCTTTTTCTTCTTCCAAGGGTAGTTGAAAGTTGCAAATTGGGTATGGGCAAAAAAGGTTAGAAAATATAAAATAAAGAGTGGGAAATGGCTGTCATAAATTTATTGAAGCTTTGAATGCAAATATTACGACATGCAATTTTCAATGCCCGTTCAGTATAAAAAAGTTAAAAGCAAAAAAAGATTTTAATAAAAGCTTTTATTTAAACGCTCTAAGAGAAAAAATATTATTTTCTTTAAAAATTTCAATTATCAACTTATAACCTCATTATATACAATTTATAAGATAGCAAAAGCTTGTTCCACGGAAGAATACAGGGATAAAATATAGCCTACGACACTCACAAATAACGTGGTTTTCTATTTCTAGAGGTAAAATAATTTTCAAAATCGGTTCAGTAGATCCAATCCAGTAATTACCGCCACAATACCACAAATTTTACCTGTTTACAATATTAATATCGATGAATATATAGATTGTAGAGAATGTTTTAACACTGATTGGTAATATTGTTATAGTAAATAAATGTTTATTTACTTGATAAGTTCCAATGAGGTAGTAAAACCCAATTCTATTGGTTAAATTGTTATTTGTAACGGAATTGCAGCCAATATCCTTCCACGGTATTTCTGCTTAATTGACACTTACGAAAATTAATGACTTCAAATGGCTTCCCATAAACCGAGCTCAGTAAAAAACATATAAAAATAGATATATAAACTTTTACCGCACCATCCAATAACATTTAAGACGATACTTTTTTGTTTGCACAGTTTCGAATAAATTGCTTGAACGTGAAATATCATAGGTATAGCTGAGTTTCCATTCGGTTTGGAGATTTAAGTGTTTTGTCTTAAGTTTATTAATTTTTAGAGACTAAAATTTTTAATGTGATTTAAGTTAAAACAATGGTTCAGAGAATGACTCTACAGTTTCATTGCAATCCCCGTAAAAGTCGATTGAATACACGTTAACAAGTAAGTTATGGCGATCATTTCCATCAATCACTTATTGGCATAGCAATATTGGGACTGTTTGAAACCGAGTTAGAAACTACCGCAATATCGTAGACTCAAAATGCATCCAGACTTGGTCTCAACTGCTAATGGCTATCTCAATATTAGCAATGCAATCCCGCAGCCGTTCCGTCGGTTTCGGTAGATTCAGTATTGCTGGACGTTACATTTTACGGTATTCATACCACGTTCGGATCGCGTACAAATTTGCATATAGATCTGGCTGAAAACAGATTGTTTCGTGCGTCGTCTGTATTTAAATGTATCAATATCAACTTGTGTTTTATCACTGCGGATATACGGCTTTTTTCAGCGCGTTATTAAGTAGGTCGTGATGCCATTTGTCGCTAACTATAGGCCTCCTAAGGAAACACAAAGTCATACAAAGTCAGCGCGCGAGAAAGCTCGAATCTATATCAAATGATGCTCGAAGTATCTCTGTATTGAATCAGAAATGAAGATACAAAGAAAAACCAACGTTTTTGTTTTTATCTTTTTTTTTATTCTTTACAAGTTAGCCCTTCACTACAATCTCACCTGATGGTAAGTGATGATGCAGTCTAAGATAGAAGCGGGCTAACTTGTTAGGAGGAGGATAAAAATCCACACTCCTTTCGGTTTCTACACGGCATCGTACCGAAACGCTAAATCGCTTGGCGGAACGTCTTTGCCGGTAGGGTGGTAACTAGCCACGGCCGAAGACTTCCACCAGCCAGACCTGGATCAGTTAAGAAAACCTCAATCGGCCCAGCCGGGGGTCGAACCCAGGACCTTCGTCTTGTAAATCCACCGCGCATACCATTGCACCACGGAGGCCGTCTAAAATATATCGATATAACACAACGAATCGTAAAACTGAAGTGAAAATGGGAGGGCCATATAGATCTTGATGGAATAGTTCGTTGTAAAGTTGGTTGACCCTTATGTGAACCGACGATATAAAGGGGGTCACATTAAGTCGCTGTGTTTGGAGGTCCTAAAAACTATGTTCAGCAGTCATGGACGTCTATGATGATTGATGATTGATAGTCTGACGACTCACTTGATGCACGCTTACATGGGGTGTTGACTTGAAGTTGAAGATCTTTAATGAGAAGAACCTTCATCAGTTAATACACACAAACGCGCTTAGTATGTCGTCTTACGACTACATCCAAGCCGAATGAGTTTCATATACCTTGCGCAATACAGATCTCTCTAAACCTTGAGCGTTTTCAGGAAAGGTTGATTCTAAAATATGCAAAATAACTTTATAATTGAATTATAACGAGCTAAACCAAACAATCAACAATTCAAAGCAATATCTACAAGATTTCGTAGAAAACAGGAAAATTAATTTCGTTATTTATTGTAAAATTGTTAACAACTGTTTGTGAAAATAACGCTACCCAATCAAATACTTTGATTAACAAAATAATATTATTATTTACCAATGAAACGTTGCTGAAGTCGTACCTTCTTAAAATTCTATTTAAATACCTAGGACGTGATAAAAGATCCATCTAAAATATTATAATTCTTTAACAATGAAACGTTTTGTTTATTGCTTATGATATCGTTTATGTATTCTTTTTGTTTTGTTTTTTACCACAAATTGCTGTGGAAAGAAGAAAATGGTATTATTCAATTATTAAAATTTTAGGGTAAATTCAAATTTATAGAGAAAAATGCGAGTTTGTGAGGTTGTAGGTGATCCAATACGATACCAATAGAAAGCTACATCTTCATCGTGTTATTTATCCTCGTTTTCTCACAGGAATGGAAACTACGTTGGTAAAACCATGGAGCTTATTTTATTTATAAAAGTATTGTTTTCATGAGATAGTTATGCGTAGTTGCATTGCGTTGCGACTCGAGGCGCGACATTTTGATACTGAAGGATCATATAAATTGTCGAAGTGAAGGACGTTTAACAAAATAAACAATGTTTATATAAATTATTTTTTTAAATGATTTTGCCAGTTCGGAAAACACTGCCTTCACTGCCTTCAAAACCTAAAATTGGACAAACTTGACGTTAAAAGCATAAAAGTGCTTATCAACAACTTAGAGAAATTTATGCGAGAGAGGTTTACACAAAAAGAGAACACAAAACCTGTTACCCTAGAGAACAACTCGTAAAAGTATTCCAAAAACTAAAACAACTCTAATCCCGAATCGTTATCCAGTCAACGATTTTTATTCGAACCGTAAACACTTAGGGAGGCCATAAAACTGCACAGCTGCTTCGGATTTATACCTGTTGTCGACGTTAAGGGAAAACGAGGCTTTTAGGTAAACAACTAGTTGTAAATATATAAGGAGAAATGGCAAACTGAGGAAATATGAAATGGTTGTTTATTCAAGACAAATATGAACAAAAATAGCATAACAAATAACACTGTTAATCTCTAAGTATTATTAGAGAATCGATTCGTATATTGCTTAAGGGTTAAGCTAACTAAGATAGTTTCAGTTTCAAGGATGAGACTCAGTTACATTCTGTAAGTGATTTCTAATTTATATTATTTCTCATTTGATACGGTTAAGTTTGCGCTTGACTGTTATGACGCCTGATGTAAAGTGACAATTGAATGTCCTGGCTTATAAATTTTCCGCTGTTTTGCTGATGTTGAAGGTTTAATTTAAAGGATTACATGATGTCATTGATGAAAGTTTTTGAATTCTTGTGTTCGTCTTCATAATACATTTTCGTCTGATTATTTTAAATCCCTAGGCATTTAGTTATATAACTCGTATTCACTAATGGACTACAGCATGTCTATGGCCCATTCACCGTGTTTTATGTGCTGTCTAGCGCGGTTACTGGCAGCAAGGTATTTCTTCATGGATTTTGCGGATTTATAGCAATGAAAGCTTTTCCAAGCTAAGTGCGGTTCAACGAGTAATTCGATATTGTTTTTCTTAAGTAAGAATGCAAGTCATTTATTTCATTTTCTATTTATTTCCTGTTAAGGTAACACTAGACTACGATACATACGGTTTCATAACATGAGATTTTGTGTCCTGAGTCGGACTATAAAGTATTAAGCTATTTGTATACTTTATTCTAAGAAATTAAATATCACGTGTCTCAATCGGTGAAGGAAAACATCGTGAGGAAACCTGCACGCCAGAGAATTTCTTAATTCTCTGCATGTGTGAAGTCTGCTAATCCGCATTGGGCCAGCGTGGTGGACTATTGTCCTAACCCCTCTCATTCTGAGAGGAGACTCGAGCTCAGCAGTGAGCCGTGTATGGGTTGATAACGACGACGACGATACTTTATTCTTGGATTCAGATGATGAATTTGCTCCACCAAAGTGTATTCCCTAGTCATATTTTTTTTAAATGGCCTTCCTACGTCAAAATAGTGTTACTTAACAATGCCAACTTCTATTTTCGATAGCGATTCCGCCACCAATAACGAGAACAAACGGTGGAATCGATCGAGCATCGCGCTCGATTCGTCGCAATTTGGCAAATGCACGAATTGCTAAAAGTGCTAATGGACGGTGATCAATCAGACCGCTCTGTGAGCTTTTATTCCCAATCGAATGTTCAATTTATTTAACAGTTGGTAGTTATGCTTTTTTAGGGATCAATGGGCATGTCCAAATGAAGTAAGTATATCCAATCTCGAAAAACAGTAGGAAAATTTTACCTGTCTGTAATTTTAACGTCCAATGGCAGAAACACTATCCTACTAATATTATAAACCATTCATCATCATCAATATCAGCCGATGGACGTCCACTGCTGGACATAGGCCTCTTGCATGGACTTTCAAACAAAACGGTCTCGAGCCGCCAGCATCCAGCGGCTCCCTGCAACCCGCTTGATATCTTCGGTCTACCTAGTGGAATAATATGAACGCAGAAGTTTATATGGATGTATGTTTGTTTGGATGTTTGTTACTCTTTAACGCTGCTACTACTAAAGCGATTTGGCTGAAACTTGGAAATAGATTTTACTCTGGATTAACACATAGGTTTTCCCGGAAAAATCCATGGTTCCGGCGGGATTAGTGAAAAACTGAATTCCACGCAAACAAAGTCACGGGCGTCCGCTAGTTTACAATAAATTAAAAAAAATATATGTACATTCTATCAAGTTCATTTATACTTAACTAAACGGTTAATAAGTTACACAAAACTTTCGTATAGCGTCTAGTATATTACAATTGTAGAAACCTAAATACTTATACAAAAATGGAAGGTCACTCATCACGAAATCTCTGACTGGACAAATCATTTTACGTACAAATTTCAAAATTGGCAGGGAGGTAGTTTATAGTTAGTACCTAGATGTAGTACTAAGGAAGTCTACGTGCGGATAAAAGTTATGTGGCTTTGTAAATGTTTACTGATTTTGACATTGACAGATGTTTTGTTGTTTCGAGTAATTTTGCCTCTAAGTTAAAAAGGCCTTGTACCTACGGAACTTTGTCTGCCTTTGTTCGACTGCCACTTGTTGCTGGTTTTTTTTGTTTGACTGTACCGTCATTTTGAGATATTAGTTAAACATTTGCATGTGTATTTATTATTGTAGATTTTGTATGGATAAGTGGGATTATGCAGATTTAAATTTTTATAGTGGTTCGTTGGCGTGTATGTTTTGTAATTTGTTGGTAGGCGTTTTGTAATAAATTGCATGAATTGATTTCAAAAACGTACATGACTACATTTTTTATTATAGTTTACATTATTATAACCTTTTATATAGAAATATTTCTTACTGGTGGCAGGCTCTCTGCGGTTTTACTCGTATAGTTTCCATTACAGTGAATCTAAGGAAATAAAATGTAGCCTACTCGCTGATAATGTAGTTTTCCATTGGTGAAAGAATTTTTAAAAATGGTCCAATAGTTTCGTAGCCTACTTGTAACAAACAATCAAATGAAAAAACATTTCACGAAAAGTAATTTGCTAATATCTCATGAATGAGAAGGTACTTGAATGTTGGTGAGGTTGATATTAAAATTTATAGGCTGTATGTTTACGTAACTAATTTAAATTTTGCATAAAATCAATTTCCATTACAGCAATTCACTATTGTAAATAGAGGGTGAGGGGATGCCAGTCGTTTACTTAAAATTCCCCACGGCTCTCAATTTTCATTACCTGTTGAGCACGTCACTGCAATTAATTTTGTGTGGAAGGAAATTAAATGTTCCGCGGAAAACCGGTCAAGTGGAAATTTACTTACAATATAGACGTATACTATTTAATCCACACAGTAAACGCCTAAACTGACGCTTTTAATTAGTTCGCTTAGCACTTGCACGTCCAGAATGTTATGGTATTTTATTTTTTTCTGATTGAGTATTTGCTGTAAGCTATATTATACCTAAGCAACTTCACGGGAAGGTTCAAACAGAAAGGAGGAGAGGACTGTCCAAAGCAATAGAATATTGCACCTATCGACAACACCCTCTAGAAGTACCTACTTTTAGTACTAAGTATGGTGTTGTGAATGATAATGTATTAGAATTTAATTGTTGTAAGATATATTTTACTAACTGAATAAAAAATAATGTCTCCAGATAAGGGTCACAAAACAAAAAATACAAGAAATACATAAAATATACTAATATGGTTAAATATCAAATTATGGTTAAATTTCTACTTTAGTTGCATTTTTAGTTTACTTTTATCATTGAAAATCAATTTGTAAATAAACACTTGACTTTTGTTTGTTTTCTCTATTAAACCTTGGTTATATTATAATTTTCATACGGGAAGGCAGGGTCCTCAAAATTCATTTTGCACTTGACAAAAATTAACTTGTCCAACAAGATTTATTTAATTTGGAAGGTTCATTTTCCTGTTGGTTTTGAACAAATTTAACAAAAACTGTTTAAATGTTTAATTAATTTTTGACCATGACCGTAGTTCACTAAAGTCTTAATCAGAGATTACATAATATCATAATTATTATGATGTCAAATTTCCGTATATCTGTGATGAGTTATTTTTTCAAAAATAGATTAGTTCTTGACTAGAACTTGACTTACCCATATGATTACAATTATGATGAAAATCGGATACGCGGCAGCTCATCAGCCAAATTCGAGTGAACGCAAACCAGTGATAAGACAGTAATAAGACACTGTAAGGCAGTAAGTTGGAACTCTTATTTTATTAGCCTCATGTGGCTTGAAGTGGAAAACAAAAAAAAAATATTTTAAATGTTTGCGAATCAAGCCGTAAATAATAACATAATTTAATAATAACGATTATTTTATTATATCCTATAGTTACCAGTTCCCCTGAATAATTAAGCTGACATACAGTAGTTAAACTATTACGTCGTGGCGGGACATGACGTCACGCGCCAGCGTCATGTTACGTCACACGGCGCCGCTGATTTATGGCTTTCAGGTTTTGATGTTCATCGATCAAACTTTGTGAACTATTGCCACCATCTTGATAAAGCTAAAGACCTTATGTCTATACCAAGTACATACAGACTATTTACCGATATGAAATGCAATTTAAAAGTACATTCAGGTACTTTCAAGGTAAGGAGTACAAAAAAGCATATTTGTGTGTTAAATTATACAGGATGTCCCGTAATTAATGGATAAAACACTAACGGTAAGTACAACACCTAATTATCTAAAACTAATTTGGATTATTTTTTCCAAAAATCCCTAGGGTGACCAAATTATATTTTATTTTTGGATTTTTCATATTTTTCTATCTTGAACCAGTTTTTTCATTGCTGCAGATCTTTAAAATAATTACATGCATACATTAATATTTTGTTAAATACTACGATATCAATTAATTGCATATCTATTATTTGCGTTTCATGCCCGAAGTACCTAGCTTATTCAATAATATAACTAAATAAAAAATATAAGAGAAAAACATTACAATGTCAAAAAATCCTGTCATTACGTAAGTACCGACGTGTGGTCTGACAGCTCACTAGCGATCTTATAAAAAAAAACATACATACAGCCGAACGTAGAATCTCCTCCTTTTTGGAAGTCCGTGGCTAGTCACCATCCTAAAAGAAAAGACCTCCTCTTAATAAGTTAGCCCGATTTCATTTTAGACTGCATCATTACTTACCATCAGCAGAGATTGTAGTCAAGGACTAACTTGTAAGGAATAAAAACAAAAAACGATGACCCCCATTCGAAGCTTTCAACATTAACACTCTCTAAAAGAAACAAAGCTTCGCTGAGAAAGTTTTCATCAGCAAAATAGGTCCTTCTGAGTATATCTGCGTGATCGAATCAGAAATGAATAGTACCGCAGAATAACCAAATCTCAATGAATTCGAAGAACCGATAGAAGGGGTGTCAGATTGCTGAAACGGCAACTCCGCTTTGAAAAGTGCAATGTTGGTCGACCCCAACTGTTAGTTATAAAAACATCGTTAACCCTTAACTGGAGTGGTGAAAAAAAACACTCTTATATATGTTGTGGGTCCACGGGACCCACCTATTTTCGATGTTTAAATAAAATAAGAATACATTTAAGTTTTTTTTACAAAATGAAAAATATAAACTTTTATTATTATTCATAATGGCATTTCTTTTAAGCAGACGTTTTGTAAAACATGCTTTAGGAAAAATAACCATATAAAATAGAAAAACACAATGAAAAATTAATCGCATCTCGTTTCATGTGCGTAAAAATATATTTTTTAAAAAAGTAAAGACAAAAATATAAAAACTCTTTCCGTAAAAATTTTGACATCATAAATTAATGTTCAAGTTATAAGCATGATTTGTATACCGTTTTTGCATAAATATGTCATGCAAATGAGCAGTGTAGACTGCCTATATTAGCCTTTTAGGCTTAGGACATAAGTATACAGTCTTCAGATAATATGTGTATGTATAATATCTTTGTTATCACAAACTCCTGTTAATTGTCGTGATTGTGTCAAAATTTAAATAAAAATTTTAATAAAAAAAATTCAACCGACTTCCAACTCAAAAAATAACTTTAACTAAAAAGCAAAAAATAACATCCTACCTATGTGCTACCTTCTGATCAGTTTGAAGGCGGTGCCAAGCCAGTGATGTTTTAATTAAATACGTTTAAACTACAAAACTTCTGTGGTTATTCCAAAAACAGCTTTAATTAAAACACGCCACTGGCTTAGCACCGCCTTCAAACTGATCAGAAGGTAGCACATAGGTAGGATGTTATTTTTTGCTTTTTAGTTAAAGTTATTTTTTGAGTTGGAAGTCGGTTGAATTTTTTTTATTAAAATTTTTATTTTTTTATTTTTAGTGTTAGCATACCCACTGCGTGTCACAACCTATCTAAGTGGAAAGTTCTTATCAATACAAAATTATCAAGTCCAAACACAAGGTAGCTACTGTGAGCCGTCGAGGAGTTCTCTTCATTGTGCTTCGTCTTCATCACCAGACCCTTAATACAGTCGCAATCACAGATATAAGAAGTAACTAGATTTATAAAGTGCCAACTGTTTGTATTGAAACCAGCGTGCCCGGGGGCGTGGCCTTACAAACACATTTATAGTGTAATAATACGTATCACACTGATAAACTCTTCACTTAATTAGCTGTTTAATATTTAGTGAAAAAAGAAATATGTTACCCTTATTTTAGAGTTGAAAATTATTTATTACTGTTGTCTCAGAACAAATGAAAATTCTTGAATGAAAATTCATGAATGTAATCTATAGTACCGCTACTCGTCACTAGTTGTCTCTATTTATAAGCTTTATTACCTTATAATTAAGATTCAAAATGATCCTAACTTTGTTTTATTAATATTGTCTAGGGATGTGAAACAACGATAGTCTTAAACATCGATAGACTCGTTACTCGCAGTAAATAAAACGAACGTCTGTTGTTTTAAAAAAAATTGAATTTTATAAAACTAAGAAGAACAACATATGTCAATCAAAAATTTAAAATATTTGCAGAAACACACACAAGAAAGTAAAAAACAAGCATTTTTTTAATGTACCACTCTGAAAAAACATTAATTAAACTGAAACTTTGCACGATTCGAGTTTACACAACAAAGAAGGTCAAACACAAGTCCATAACTTGTGTACTTGAAAAATTAAGTACTTTCCACGAAACCTTAACAAATAGGGGATAACCCTATTTCACCCTTTCTATTTTTATATTCGCAACATGAAGAATCTGTAACTGCCTTCGTACTATTTGCTTAAATTGTGCTAAGTTTCATTTGATTTTATTAAGTAGTTTCGGAGTGATACATTTGGAAAAACCAATGTTAAACAATGTTTCACAAATTTCTCAGGACAATTTGACTAAGAAGTGAATGTGATATAAAAACAAATAATGAAAAATAAAACACGAGATAGTACAGTGTCGTCATATCTTTCTCAGACTATTCTTTTCCAACTATATTTATTTACAGAAGAAGATTTTATATATTTTTTTCAGTATGTACAATATTTGCCAATACAAAATATACCAAACTGCAAGTATTGTTATGTCAACTTTAGATATCAGAAAAACACCACAATGTCACATTATTGCAATGTCTAAATTCGTTCGTTTAAGCTTTGAGAAACACGTGACCAGCTGCTCTAAGTATTTCGTAAACTTAATTCCTAAATATTTCAACGAAAAGATTCACTCTTTACTGCAAAGTAAAAATAGTTCCTAAATATATACAAAACACGATAGTATATTTTTTTTTAATTCGTCGGTTTTTGCAGAAAATAACTCAATTATTTCCTATTTAACTATAATGAGTTTCATGATGAATGTTATTACCAGTAGATTATTTTCCAACCCGTTAGTCGTCAATAGGTCAATTACAAATACTCAGACTTGACGTTCTTAACACTTTAAGTACGTCACTTTATTTGTATCCTAAAAGACACCAATACGACTTTTAGAAAAAAAAATCTTTTTGTTTGGCACTGCCGTGACTACTAAATATCTTCTGTTTCCACTTTACATTAACGTGTCTGACTGCGTAAAATGTTTGGAACAAATAACAATGCGGTTTTGCATAAAACAAATTTTGCTTCCTAGTCGCCTCGATTAATTTTTTTCCTCTCCGGATTCCTAAAAAATTTTTTCGAAGATTTCATCATTATCGTGTTATCATAATATAATAGTAGTAGATATAAAATATCGATATATTATTATCGACATCCCTAAATGAATAGCCAAATGACATATTGCAGCTGCTTAAATTCAAAACTAACATAAATCAAAATTACACTTTTTTCAGAAGAACTAAAACAAGAAAAATAAAAACTATTTTTTGGGCTATTTTTCCTCTTATTTTACATTAAGCATCATATAATATATACATTGGAATCATATTTTTAAAATGTTTTGCAGTTTTCTGATAAACTGAATGCTAGAGGAGATAATATAAGCATAAAATATGCTGCTTTTCAATTGAAACCTTTGGCTTTGAAATCAATAAAATAATCGTATATTTATTTATTATTATATAAATATAAAATAACAAGAATTATTAATATTAATAATTAATACATTTAATTAGGAATAGAAGAATTATTGCAATAAAATCATTTTTGTATATTTTTGATTTATGATAGTTTTGTTGTTGTTGTTTACGCAGCAAATGTATGGCCACTGGTGTCAACAGAATCTTCGAGAAAATCGAACTTGTATTAAAATAAAGTAAACTTTAGTACTATTCCTGTAAAGTTAATTTTAGTTTGTGACTTTGAGTAAAATTATTTTTTCATATTTTAATGAAAATATAATAAAATACGTCTTAACGATGGTACGAAACACCATAATTTGATACATGTTTGTGGCGGCTATCATTTTTGTATTATAAAACGGCACAATACAGCATTTTTCTAATCGTTTTTAATTATTTTCATTTACCGAATTTGACAACCGCAGGACGTAACGTGTCAGTCGACGAAACAAGACTGCTAGTACATGCGCGGATAGGCTTGCGAAGCTCCGCACACCCGGGTATAAGCGGGCCACGCCCCTATGCTACTTCTATTGCTAAAAGCGTTAGCTTTTAGCGATGTCTGTTCTGTGGTCGCAATCCATCTAGGTGGAAAGTTCTCATCAATACAAATTTATCAAGTCCAAACACAAGGTAGCTACTGTGAACCGTCGAGGAGTTCTCTTCACTGTCCCTCGTCTTCATCATCAGACCCTTAATACAGTCACAATCCATCTAGGTGGAAAGTTCTCATCAATACAAATTTATCAAGTCCAAACACAAGGTAGCTACTGTGAACCGTCGAGGAGTTCTCTTCACTGTCCCTCGTCTTCATCATCAGACCCTTAATACAGTCACAATCCATCTAGGTGGTAAGTTCTCATCAATACAAATTTATCAAGTCCAAACACAAGGTAGCTACTGTGAACCGTCGAGGAGTTCTCTTCACTGTCCCTCGTCTTCATCATCAGACCCTTAATACAGTCACAATCCACCTAGGTGGTAAGTTCTCATCAATACAAATTTATCAAGTCCAAACACAAGGTAGCTACTGTGAACCGTCGAGGAGTTCTCTTCACTGTCCCTCGTCTTCATCACCAGACCCTTAATACAGTCACAACCCATATAGGTGGAAAGTACTCATCAATACAAATTAATCAAGCCCAAACAAAAGGTGACTGCTGTAAATCCTTGACGAGTTCCATCGTCTGTGTTTCGGCTCCATCATCAGACCAATTCCAAACCTTCATAAAGTTGTAGTGGCTTAAAATACCTTATGGAAACACTAACAAACGTACTAGCCGTCTCTACAACTTTCGAAAGTTCCCCTCAATTTCTCCAGGATGCCATCATCAGATCCTGATATGAAAAAAATGGGACCACCCTGGAAGTAAACCCTACAAAACAAAAAAGAATTTTCAAAATCGGTCCACAATTGACGGAATTATCGCTGGACATACATAAAAAAAAAAAAAAAAAAAACATACATACAGCCGAACGTAGAACCTCCTCCTTTTTGGAAGTCGGTTAAAAAGTTACGCAACTATATAGTCGTTGGTCCCACGGACTCACACTGACAGCAATACTCATCTTTTTAGTAGAGAGTGAAGCATATCCATTCTTCTCAAGATACATTGGCATATTTTTAAAAGGTACCTAGGAGCGGGAGGCGTAGAGGCACACGTCGTGATTTTTACATACGTTAAAAAATTCAACATGTGTTCAGTGGACCCACAACTATAGTTAAGGGTTAAAGAATATTGTTGCTCTTCCAATTTGAATAACCGTCATTCGAATGCATATTTTTAAAACCGGCCAAGTGCGTGTCGGGCCACGTACAGTGTAGGGTTCCGTAGATTAAGTTAGCACTTTAATCCCTTAAGTAAGTCACAAAAATACCGATAACGATACCTCACACTATAGAATAGACGATAAAAAATTCATCCTCACTTTGCATGTAGGGGAGGAAAGGAGGACCCTGCAAAAGTATTTTTCAAAATTTTATTGCACGACTGTGTTCACATAATTAAATAATTTACATATGCATACTAATTTACAGCAGCTTTCTAGTAGTAATAGTCTCTGCGCTAATCCGCAGACGGAATGACAGTCGGACATGATGAAACTATAAGGGTTCCTTGTGGACTACGGAACCCTAAAAAGAGTTCTTAAATATTTGTTGCCACTGTAAAATTATTAAACTCGGTTACTTTAATGACAAAATAACACGGGTATGTAATGCATGCGGTAAGCGAATCGCAGCACGAGCGGAATGCAGCCGAGCGAGGCGATGTATTCCGCTCACACGTCTCGCTCACAAAAGCGCTTTGTTGTTTAATAGCTACCTAAACTATTGTATCATGTGAATAAGCTATCGTATAACCTAACCTTTTACCTAGATTTAAAAACCCTGGGTTAGATTTCCAGCTCAGGACAATTTACAATTTTATTCGTATTTTCTAAATAAGCTTTTAAAATTCTAAATTAGGTTGTAGTATTTTTATAACTGCCTTGTTGGTCAAGTGGTGAGCCTATGTGGTTTCAGATCACAAGGTACTAGGTTTGTATCCTGAGTCGTTTTGAGTTTTCTTTCTTTTTAGAAATTTCAGTTAAAATTCTCAGCCCGGAGTTGCTAGTATCACACTACTATGCCTTAGAGATATGAGAAATAAGAAATACTTTATTGCACTAAAAATAAATAAAATAGTTTTTTTTATATTCATTACAAGTTAGCCCTTGACTACAATCTCACCTGATGCTAAGTGATGATGCAGTCTAAGATGGAAGTGGGCTAACTTGTTAGGATGAGGATGAAAATCCACACCCTTTTTGGCTTAAATCGCTTGGCGGTACGTCTTTGCCTGTAGGGTGGTAACTAGCCACGGCCGAAGCCTCCCACCACCCAAAATAAATACCTACTTTACAAATAAATAATTTTAACTAAGTATTAGCATGTAAAGGCGGCCTTATTGCTATAAGCAATCTCTACCAGGCAACCCCTGACGAGAGGACTTGCGAGAATGTACAATAAAGTCCGGTCACGATTATTAACATCTGATAGTCGTTATATCACCCTAAGCCTGCCCACCTGTAGGAGCAGTGTGGTGGGTCTAAGCTCCCCTTTCTTACAAAGAGGGAGGGCCTGGCTCTGTAGAGTGATCCTTAATAAGTGGGTTAAGAAAATGTTTCAGATAATGTAAATCTACAAGCTGGTAAAAATATAAAATACCCGGTATTTCTATTACGAAGTAACCCCCAGCGTTATAAAACCGATGAACGTACGGACGTACAAATAACGGTGTGTAATATACTGTCGGTACTGTTTGCGAGGGGATTGCACGTGACTGCTAGACCAGGCACACGAGGAAAGTATTGCGTTTCATAAACAGAGCCGCGATATGAGCGCTAGGTATTTAGGACCAATGCATGCGCTGCTTCCTAACTTCCTAAGCAGTTGTTTTTTTTAAAACGGGGCATGTTATGAATATTGTGAAAAAACGTCGTGTTTAACCTAGAAATATACGATCTAGCGACTGGTATAGAAAAACAAATCATGAGCGTAAAGTGTGGACTCTGTCGTTTATTTCGTAAATACGTTTTTTATTATAGTCTTCAGCTCTCTATTTGGGTGCTCTCTATTTGATATAGATAACGATATACATATACATGATGTCGATGGTTTCCTATCACGTTAATTTTTTCAAGTTATGTGCGTTATAAGTGTATACAGTTCTATTTTCTGATTAATACAGGTATAAATTTTATGAATGAGAGGAAATTTGCAAACTATCCATTATATAATAACAGGCTTGTGAATTCCAATCTAATCTACCAATCCGCTTGAAATCCACGCAACGGCCATTTTTTTTTTTTTTTTTGTAGTTGGAATATAATTATATTATGCTTGTTGTAAATCTTGCTCAAAAATACTTTTTACCGCAAACCACATCGACAAGTAAGTTCGATAATTCAGTTCAGCATTTAATTATAAGTTCTAACTTTCAACTCACCTCTGTCTATCATTATTATTGCAGCCCATAATAGCATTAAAATCAAGTGGTCTAGACACAAAAGCGGTTATTTTAGCCATCCAACCTTTGCCATTTAAAATTAGGTTGAATGACATTAAAATAAATTTGAAAATTGATTGCAATAGAAATAGGTTTTTGCTGAATCTGCTTACCGCATTATTTGTTAGTCACATTGTGGAAATAATGGTTTCATGCTAATTTGTGGGAAACTGTTTGTGCGTGCCTGGTGTTAGATTTAGGCTCCGTTCTCATCAAGTTCGGATGAGTGCTTCGGATTTTCGGATTAAATTTTATTTTTATTTTTTTTTACAAAAAAATTAATAGTATATTTTGGTGTGTTATCGGCGCTAAAATGGATCGAACAGTTTATGGAAGCAGGATAAGGAAGATTGGATAAAATAATCTGAAAGTATCAGATTTGCTCTAATATAGTAACACGATTTTTACAAATATTGTACAGACTGAATTTTTTTCGGGATAAAAGTAGACCTTGTTTCGTTTACCCCTCTTTCAGTGAAAGTCCCATTAAATCCAGTTTCATCATTCTATTCCATTCCGTTATTAGCCCAGACAAACATTCAGACAGACAAAACTTTAAAAAAGTTCATTCGTATTTTAGTATGCGTAAAAATATACTTGAGAAGAAAAGTTACTTTCAAATCTCAGACAGTCAACGTAGTAGTATGTTTATGTATTGATGAAGTATTGTTAAAATGCCTCTGCGCTCTACAGTATGCTTCTGGACTAAGCAAACAATCATAATATACGTGCATTTAACACAATTAGTAAGCGCAAATTTTGCGAACAAATTGCAGTAATTTAGGCGTTATTATAACTCAACTAGGAGTGTAGCACAGTTTGCAAACTGTACAATGTTATTTGGTTTTAATGATATTTGTTTATTGCTAATTATATATTTAATCTAATTAACTTAGCTAATAAACTGTTAGCTTGGACAAATATTTTAATAACTTGTAAATGAAATAGATCAACTTACCTTACCTTATCAGCCGACTGACGTCCACTGTTGGACCTAGGCCTCTTGCATGGACCTCTAAGCAGATAAACTATAAAAGAGTAATTAGTAAGTTATATTATTGCTGTCTTTTCTCAGTAGAGTCTGCCTTCACTTAATAACTACTCAGTACAAACACACAATCTTGACGTTACAAAGGTCCTTCAACTAAGCCTAAATTAAGAAAAAACTGATAATATTCTTTTATTTTTAACCGACTTCCAAAAAGGAGGAGGTTCTACGTTCGGCTGTATGTATGTTTTTTTTTTAACAACGCATCAGTTTTTCCAAAGTTACAATAGCTCAGAGTAGAGTATGATAGCTTGGTAACTAACCACTACTGAACTGAAGGAAACCAGAGCCTATTGATAAAAAAAAAACCGAAAATGACCTTAAAATTGATCCATGCGTGATTTCCCCTCAAACAAATCCATGACCTGTCCATTTAAAACTAGTTTTTAAGCATTGCCAATTGTGTAATTTATAATAACTCGTTTTCTTTATTTAATTACGAACATAACTGAAATAAATATTTTAATTATTGTTATACAAAATTCTGCGTCGCATTACAAATATAATAAACTAAAACTAGAACGTTAATAGCAAAATGCCACAATATTCACTATAAGAGCCCTCGAGTTACGTGCACGGAGTTTAAATAGGGATCAAAAGGTAACTCAGAATAGATGTTATGAAATATTGATGAGGCCAAATCTCTTTAGGGGCGTGATTGAAAATTATTAATAAGGGGTACATTTCAAGAGAGATCACCTCAAAGTGGTAGATTTTGCACACTCCTTGCTACGTTCTATGTGATATTTTACACGATTTACCAAAAATTGATAGCAACTTTTTAGAACGTTGGAAATATTACCAAGTGGGTAAAAATTTAGTTTCACTACTCGTATTGTATGTATTTCTTATTGCTCTGCAAAGTTTTGATTTTTTACAGTAGACTGCTTATAAAGGTGGTTAATAACAAAAGAGTCACTTTGCTTGCTTCCTCAATAATTATAAGAGCTTCAATAGCTCAACGGTAAGAGCGGTCGGACTCATCACCGAGGGGAGGTGGTTCGGTGCCCGCTCCGTTGGCGTATTGTCGTACCTACTCCTAATACAGTATTTCCCGACTAGTTGGAGGGGAATGGGAATATTGGTCATATTTAAAAGATATGGCAAATATTCTTTAATAAAAAAAAATATAGAAAAAAACTAAAATGTACGTTTACTATTAAACCCTTTTTTGTATAGGGAATGATTTTAGTAGGGCAGCCGTATTTTCCAACCACTACTAAAACATGCTTCCATCTTAAACAACACAGGCATATAGATACACCATGTTGATACACTTGGTCTTTACAACACCCAATGTCGTTGGCAAACTTTGTTCAATTTGTTTATAATAATTTCTTAACTAAGGATATCATTTAACCCGCCTACCCTCGACTTTAGTAAGATGTTAATGCAAATAGTTTCACAATTTAGGGCCGCGAGTTGTAACTTTGAAGCTCCAATTTGGAACTTCATTAAAGTTATTGTGGTTGTTTGTCAAATGTAATAATAAGCTAAGGAAGTATTCATACTTAACGTGATGTCAGCGATTATGTAAACAAAGAGCCTATGATAGCTAGACCTTTAGTGCTAACATGCGAGCAAAGACATATTTCGTGAAGATAAATACACAAATTTTCAGCCAATGGCGGCGTAGTACTCCCAGTTCCATCTCTTTCGTCTCAAGCGGAAGCGCCGTATTTAGCTGACTTTTTTCTATTTACCATAGTGAAATCACGTAATTTTAAACGTATTCTGTTAAATCTAAAAGATAGTTTGTTAACCTAGAATAAGTAAGTACGACATGAAATCAAAAGAGGGCACCCTGGACGTAAGAAATACGTCCTATAACCCGAGGCGTATGCGTTAAGCCTCAGTGTTAGTAATCACATAATATTATAAAGGCGTAAGTTTGTGTGTAAGTGTCTATGTTTGTTCCTCCTTTGCGCTGCGGCTATTGAAGCTATATGGCTGAAATTTGGAATGAAAATAGTATTTTTTCTGTATTAACACGTAGACTTTTCATCGCGGTAAAATCCATGGTTCCCGCGGGATTTGTGAAAAACTGAATTCCAAGCGAAGTCGCGGGCGTTCGCTAGTTACTAATAACTGGCAACACACGCTTCAGAACAAAAATCAACGATCTTTCTTCCATCAAACCGCAAAGCTGCTAGATGAAATATAGTAACGTGGTTGTAGTAAATGCCTGGTTAGTACTTAGTCATAAAATATTCTACTAGTACCTACTAACATACTTTTTCAATAAGTATGCAAAGTAAGTAGGTATTCTGTATTGATGCATTTATAACTCGCCAGTGTTAGTTTCAAATTCATGTCTATCTCTCACAATCTAATACTTTACTGTAGATACTAAATAGAGATAAAGAAATAACTCGTCGTCATCGTCGTCATTGACCCATATTCGGCTCACTGCTGAGCTCGAGTCTCCTCTCAGAATGAGAGGGATAAGGCCAATAGTCCACCACGCTGGCCCAATGCGAATTGGCAGACTTCACACACGCAGAGAATTAAGATAATTCTCTGGTATGCAGGTTTCCTCACGATGTTTTCCTTCACCGATTGAGACACGTGATATTTAATTTCTTAAAATGCTCATAAATGTCGAGTTATTACATAATAACGCTACTGTTCGTAAGTGTAATGTCTCCTTAATAAACTGAGGATTTCTAAAGTTACTTATACAACTTTGATATTATTAATAACACAAAGTAATTAAGTAGTTCAAAGGACGCGAAGTCTCAACTTCCGATTATGTTGGATTAGAGGAAATTAAACTCTCTAAAGCGCTGTTGACTATTATATTATTATTAAGTGGGTTAAGTCAGCCATTGACGGTCAATTATTCTCACGGTTCTGCAGCGCAAACATCAGCGTTTCATAAGTCGAGTGGTCATGCACGCAATGACCAATACACGATCAGTTATAGTCGTGGGTGCTGCAGAAACGTGAGAATAATTGATCGTCAATGGCACGCTCGCGACTGGAGGTGCCTCTTTGATCCAGTGGGTAGGCTATGTGGTTTCGAAATACGGGGTCCTGAGTTCTCGAAATTGTCAGTAAAATGTATGTATGTTTGCAAGATGGTGATGTTACACACCCTTGCCTTCAGCCATCTGTCATTACATTAACGATTTTCACTCATGTTTATTGGTTGAAAAGTGTCTTATTATAGTTAAAAAATATATTGTAAGTAGGTTGCCTCAATAATATCTGGCCAAACTATCATTAATGATTTAAAACGGCGACCTACTGCCAATATCTTTTTTAACGTACGTACGTTGATACAAAACACTTTTCATCTTGTAAACAGATGGGTGAAGATCGTTTCTAATACTGATTGAATAGTATAATTGTTCCGCCATCCGTCATAGGAGCAGCGTGCAGGATCCAAGATCCACATTCTCCCAAGTAGACCATTATAATGATAAAGTATACGATACTATCATATCTATGTGATATGTAAAGACAATGTTTTTAACTCCAATAGATTTCAAATAATATACAAACGACAAAAACTCTGTTAGCTTTATTGCCATTGGTTGCTTTCGTACCTGTCAAAGCGAAGCTTAAGCCCGCAAGGTAGTTTATAGGTAAGTAGGTATGCCGTAATAGCGTAGTGGATATAAAATCAGTTGGTAATGATGATCATTACGATTGGATGATGCTTCTGTAATTCATTATTAACAAGTAACAAGTTCAGTTAATATCATAATTAAAATCTCTTTCCAAGAGATAATTTTCTTGAGCATACAACAGCGGTAATGATAAAATAGCAAATGAACGAAGTTTAATTTAAGTTAGTTTCTTAAAGTGTTCCCATAAGGAAACAGTCTGGGCGCAGGGAGCGTTTGAACCGGCTAAGCAAACATGGAACGTTCCTAAAGTAATGAACTTTTGCAGAGCACGCAAGAAGGATATAATACGACTAGGTAGGTACTGTAAGTAAATCTGGTGTTGAACTGCACTATACGATTATGTACTTGTTTTTAGTTAAGTTTGTAAAATAGTAGTACCTAAACAAAAAAAGTGTGTGATCGAGATCGACAGTCTAAATAGGTGTATGTTGTCCCGCAGCATACACTATGTAAGTCTCAATACTAACGCCTAAAAAGTGAAAGGTGCGCAACCGAGGAGCAGCAGGCCGCGGTGTGCGCGTCCGCCAACAGCGTGCACATGCGTGTGGGGTGCGCCCTAACATTAGCAGCAGCGCACGGTGAAAGATGCGCAGAATAGGTTGCGCACAAAAAACGTAACGCTGTCATTTCGTTTATCGAGTTTTACTGCCCATTTTCATACCGGACCGGAAAGTCGATTCTAAAAGAGTAAACTCCAAAAAATCTTGGCTGAGTTTGTTGTGGGTTCTTCTCGGACCAAGGCTTGTTTGGAACCCTCGTAACTTTAATTTTCAGTTTTCGACTTTGATTGCCACCAGAATGATGACATAACTTGACAAATAAATAAATATTGAATTTTGAAATCACTATTTTCACGTGGTAGAATATTAAGATATAGATATTAAGAGGGCTATTACAAATATCTTATTGAATAGACACAGGCGTTACTTTGCGGTAGTTCGTTATTATAAATGAGTAATTGTTTTTTTTCCATGAAATATACATTCCATAAATAAAAAGAAATACCAATTTGTAAATAAAATGAATACGATCATCAAAAATACATAGTCACATCAACTGTTTAGTACTTACTTATAATAACTGTTTCTTATTGTTTAAAGGTTATATTTAGTGCTGATTTTGAAAACTTACTTTCTCAATAAACTGTTAAAAAGAAAACGTATAGAAAACTGCGAAGAATAAAACATCCTTAATGCCCAATGTATGAAGGAAATGCGTTACCATATTTTCTATAATGGACTGCTAGTGGTTCTTTGTGAGGGCACCCTTTCAACGGCTATAGCCTATTGTTGGCAATAAATCGCGGATTTAAAAGCAACCGACCTTTTGTAATCGCTAAGTAGACTGATTGTTTTCATGCTTTTAATAGTTCTTACTCCGCTTCATTAACCGACTTCAAAAAAAGGAGGAGGTTGAGAACCTCCTCTTTTTTTTGGAGTCGGAATTCGACGATTATTTTTTTATTTTTTTTATTTATGTTTGTTACCGCATAACTACGTCATTTCTTAACCAATATTAAAAATTATTTTGTTTGAAAGAGTATACTTCCAGATTGGTCCCATGTAATTTTCATGAAAATCGGTGCAGTTAAGCGAAATTGCCCGAAATTCCTTATTTTAATTTTAACACAAAATAAACTAAACCGATTTCTATGAAAATTAAATGCAAGGACACTAAAAACAGAAAAATAAAATATTATTAACAAAAAAATTCAACGGACTTCAAAATCACAGAAATAAACTAAAAAGTGAAAAATAGCATCGTATGTGCTACTTTCTGATTACTTGGAAAGCGGTGCCAACACAGTCATGTTAGGTTTTAGGACTTTCCATACAAACTTACGAGCCATGTTTCACTCCTTCTGATTTCATTTTTGCGATTAAAATATGACTACGTTCTATGGTATCAAATCGTGCCAAGTTTCATTTAAATTCATTCTGTCTTAGCATGATGCCCGATCAACATTAGATACATACAGACAGACAAAAAATAAAATAAATATATTTTTGACCCTCAAACTAAAAATTTCAAAATATTTGTAAAGATCTTATTATTAATCACAGATTTTAATGAAAATGACCCACAGTTCGGTCAATAATAAAATACCATTATCAATATTGTTTTATACAAAATAATACGGGATTTATATTGTGCGTCTATTGTTGTCATGCACATTGTCACAGCACGTCGCCCATACAAGCTAAACAACTAAACAAGCATAAAATATAATTGTTCAATATTAATTTTGATTTACGTGTCTACCAATGTCAAGAGAGGATCAAAGGGCGAAGCCGCCGGCGAAGTATGAAACATCGTCCGTATATTAATGAAGGAGCTAATGCCTTGTTCAAAAATTCAACGTTCTATTAACTATGTATTATGGAAATTTTCCGCGTTTGGGCGGTTGGATCGTGTGCTGGAATTATGCATGATTAAACGTGTGATGCTAACGGGGAATATGAAGTTCATATGTTTTTTATGAGCATTTATCCGTCTGTTTATTTTGTATATGAGCGCTAATAAAAAGTATGGTCAGTTTATCAAGGAATTATAAAATGACAGGCTGCCACCAACAATGAAAAATGAGGCAAACACGGGAAAAAACATTCCTTTTGAGAGCATTCGTTGCACGCCCCGCGAACGGTTAAAGGAGATGTTCCAAAATTGTATGGAGCCCAGGATCAGTCATTGTACACTGGCGGAAATAAAAGAAAATATTTTATATTATTACTATTTTTGATTATACAAATCTACGTATCTACTTTAATTCTTTCGAAATAATATGCCAAGAAATGCAACACTAGTATGGGTAATAATGGCGGATTGATGACAGTAGTCTATTTGACGTTTGCTGTCAATTGTCATAACATAGTTGGGCGCCATCTTGATATAACTCACAAACTTGGGCTTTAAATATTTTATCTATTTCTTTTTATTTAGTTAGATTTATTCACTTATTTAGATTTTAATAAAATCCTTGTATTTTTAAATTTTAATGATACGGGGTACAAGAGTGGACCTGAAATAGATCATTTCCTTTTGTTTGGTTTGTCACACGTGTGTCGTAAATGTTCACCTTTTGAAACGAAGTCTCAGGCATCTGCTATTCTATACAAATATTATGAGTAAATTTTTATTATTTTTGGAGGTAATCTCTAGATCAACATTCTCCCGGGAACTCCGCGGGTGAAACCGCGGTGTGTCGGCTAGTATCTAATAAAATACTGAGCAGTAAAAACTAACTACAACAAAATTTGCTATAACCTAAAAACAGTAAATTCCACATACAGTAGACAATATAATAAGATTATCCCCGATTCCTTGGCGCACAGAGCTGGAAATTTCATTCACAAGCCGATACCAAAAGTTCAGTTGATCGGAAACATCTAATTGTTTGAGCGTTCAGAGCTGGGGCATGCAAGAAAACCTCAACTAGTACAATCGCGCTTATCGGGCGTCTCGTGGCCATAGACAAACTTTGTTCGCTCTGTAAACTGCATCGGTAATGAAATTGCACACAGCTGGATTGAGCATAGTTGAGATTCTTTCTTTGTATACTGCTTCTCTCTTTTTAGTCTGGAGGATTTGTAGTATTTTGTAGTGATATCTATTTTTAACCCTCGGCATAAAAAAGGAGAGCATATGTTCGCTTTATCTGTCTTGATATAGGTATGTGTTAGTTAGTTTGCTTCTGAATGAATAAACAGATTACAATGCGATTTTCATTGTTTGAAATCTGACGTGATGATCTATTACCTATTTGATTTTTTACTAAATAAATTTTTAACTAATAAAATAATTTGGCATTTACTCGCTCTATTCGATGCTCATTAAAAAATATTCTTCATTTAGATGTCAGACCGGAGGATCGGTAGGTTATCTGCTCGCTAGAATGCCCGCCAGAACGCTCGATAGAATGCTCGTTAAAATGTTCTCGTATTTTCCAGTGATGTAACATTCGCACGAATGCTCATTACAAGAGAATGCTCAAGTCTATCAGCACATCCTTACGACGAAAATCTGATAAACTAAAAAATGCCACTGGGTGAACAATTAGATGGTGTGTATTTCTTATAATTATTTCAACGAGACAAACCTCTCAAAATCGAATTGACTAAACTAATGATTAATTAATTGACTATTGTGATTTATGCACTTTTTTCCGTTTACAATACTAGGTACTAAGCATAAATCTTTTAAATTTACGATTTTTTGAGATTTTTCATAAAATTTGTCGGCCTCCGTGGCGCAGTGGTATGCACGGCGGATTTACAAGGTCCTGAGTTCCATCCCCGGTTAGGCCGATTTAGCTTTTCTTAATAGGTCCAGGTTTGGCTGGTGGGAGGCTTCGACCGTGGCTAGTTACCAGTACCACTCTACCGACAAAGACGTACCGCCAACCGATTTATCGTTCCGGCACGTCGGTAGGTCCGGTATGTCGTGTAGAAACCGAATGGAGAGTTTCATCCTCCTCCTAAATAACGAATTAGCCCGCTTCCATCTTAGATTGCATCACCACTTACCATCAGGTGAGATTGCAGTCAAGGGCTAACTTATAAAGAATAAAAAAAAAATGATACGTTTAGATCAAAAATTTTCGTCTTTTCTTCACTTCTTTCTAATACATTAGATTTTACCAGAAGCTAACAATTTGTAATTATTTGTAATAGATAAAAAATGAAAAGTTCTTCTCCCAAGTCTCTCTAATGTACTTTATAGCTACAATAAAATTTTCAGCTCCCAAAGGTTATAAGTTAGTGATACCCTTACATATTGTACAAGCGAAACTTTTAATGGCTTCCCATTATTTCCCCTTTAACTACTTACTGGCAAAGTTATGAAGTTTTTTAATTTTAAACTTTACCGCCCGAGAAATAAAGTTGCGTTCAAATTGCCAGGGTGTAACTTGAAGCTATTAAATGTGAAAGGAGAAAACAGTTTGTTAGTAATTAAATCTCTTTTATGACAATATTATGTTATACAGATTGAGTGAAGTAAAAGCTTTGTTATTAAATAGAAAATAATTGTAATTATAAAAAGACGACAAATCAGATTAATTATATAAATAACTGCGGAACCTATACTAGTAACTAGGCGTTCGAATTGGCAATTTTTATTTCATAACATCCCGTTTCGGACATGCTCGTATGTCCATTCGCAGATCGTTTTATGGTCCATTAAGCAAAAATATTATTCCAATATCTTTGGAGGAAAATGCTTTATGTCCCACAGCTGGGAAATCTGAATAAAATAGTGCATGTAGTATATAATAATTTAAAAGTGACTTAATAAACGAAACCAAAACTGTGAAGATTAAATCTTGTACTTAAAAAGTTTAAAACAAACACCTAACGCATTATTAACGCTGAGTTTGTTGTGGGCTTTTCTCGGACCAAGGCGCGTGTGGAACCCTCGTAACTTTAATTTTAAGTTGTCGACTATTATTACCACCATTAGATTCAATTAAATTATGACATAAACCTGACTTTTTAAAATTGCTTGTAAACTGAGCCTAATTGAAATAAATTAACTTTGAATTTTGGACATCGTAGGTATCGGATACGTATTGCATTGCCATCCACCCAGCGACGTCTCGCTTACTGGCAAATTCGTTTGTAACACTCCCAATGGTCCGCGCGGGCCGGGAGGGGGGTAACGATGCACCGCGCACTCGACTTCATACCCGCACAATCCTTTACTCAGCCATGCGCGCACCACTTCACATCCACGCAGTCTTTCCCCCCGTCGCCCGCATATCATGGGAGTGTCATCAACAAACTTGCCAAGCTATTGCCGGTCGCTCCTACGTCATTCATACGGTCCGAAGTAACGTAGGCGCTACGCTGGCTAGTGGTAGGCGAGATAACTGCACGCAGTAAGTGAAACGTTTCCGTTACGTGTCTAAAGCGCAATAATGAGTTTTGACTTGTTCGATCTCTGGCTGGGTCGAATGAGGTTTTCTTAATTGGACGACTGGTGAGAGGCTTCGGTACTTACCACCCAACCGACAAAGACGTACCGCCAAGCGATATAGCATTCCAATACGATGTCGTGTAGAAACCGAAAGGGGTGTGGATTTTCCTCCTCCTAACAAGTTAGCCCGCTTCCATCTTAGATTGCATCATTTCCCATCCCCATCCGGTGAAGAAAAAAAAAACCCTGTTGTAAAGAATAAAAAAAAAGACCCTTAAGCCATCCGATTGGATATTTTCGAATATTGACATAGGTACAAGATGTATCATCGATTATAATTATTTTGGAAATGATATTTATACCCCAATGAACATAATCATTATGAAGCTAAAGGATCACATCGTCTTTGCGCAGAGTTGTCTCTAGGTTTTTGTTTTTTTTTTATAAAAAGAATATTTGCCATATTTTTTTATAATATGACCAAAATTCCCATTCCCCTCCAACTAGTCGGGAAAGACTGTGCTAGGAGTGGGTACGACAATAGACCAACGGCGCGAGGATCGAACCACCACCCCTCGGTGATGAGTTCGACCGCTCTTGCCGTTAAGCTATTGAGGCTAATAATTATAGTTGGAGGAGCGTTGGAGAAATCGCCACAAAATCCTAATAACGTCTGTTTAAACAACGCCAGTGGAATAGCGTATAGCGTCCTTAGTGTGTTTGTATAAAACTTACACATTTGTTCAAAAAAAATTAAATTTTCGTCAGTATAATCACTATAAGCCTTGTGCAACATTAAAAAAAAACAAAGTCAGAACCATATTTCACAAAACCAAAGCGTCTACATCTACAAGAAACTTCCTTATAGGGAACTGAGTTTCTTGCGTTAGCTGGTATAAATTTAAAGTATATAAAATCTAGATGTTGCACTTTAGCTTAAAAATCGTAGCTTTGAGAGTAAGTCGGTCACTTTGATTCTTTGTCAAGTCAGCTCGTTTGAGTTTTATATCTCAAAGACTCAAAGAAATTCCAGCCAGAATATATTTTCCCATATCAGGCTGAGTAAGCGACCTTTGACTTCTAGAGACAAGCCCTCTTACTAGCAATGTTTAAAATTATAGTGAGTCACAAAACTATTGCTTTTTTAAGTAGTGCTACATATGACCAATGATCAGACCAATAAGAATGTAATGGATTCCTTGGGGAATACATTTTTAAAATCGGTCGAGTAAAAGTTAGAGTTAAATAGTTACAAACAAAAAATCTCACAACGTCTTTATTATACTTTAGATATTTTAACAGTATGTGCTATGTTGTAGCGCATCGGGGATGTTCGCGGATGCGCGTGTTGACTGCTTTTACGCCACAATGCGCAAACGTTGTGGATCCTTGGTGCGCAGGGTGCGGGGCGGCACCAACAGCATTCTTGCAATGATTGCGAGCAGGTTGGACTGTAAATATGTGAATCACTGCTGTTCCATGTCAAATGGATTGGAGCGGCAGTGACACACATATTACTAGTATGATTTATTTTAAAAAAAAAAAAATAAGTTATATTACTATAGTTTATAAGTTACTAACACATTCTATTTTTATTTTTACTAACATAACTATGAGCCTATTGAAGCTTGAAATAAATATTATTATTATTATTATTAACAAATCTTATTTTAATGATAAGTTCACATGGCAGTTGGCAGTTACTAGGTAGAGTACTGGGTATGTCTTGGACGGCTAGGAGTTTAAAAGATTTTAGAGCTGCAATATGGCACTCGGAAAATATCTTGAATTTATGATCAGCACTTTGAGACATTTAATTCAGCCGGAATTTTATGGCTGAATAAATTTTCGTTCTACCCTCCGGGATCTATAGTAGTCGTAAATTGAACAGATCCGTGTGGTATTAGCTCGGAGAAATTTTCAATAGGATGTTTTCGATTCTTAGGAGCGTATTTCATGGCGGACAACTATGTCTTTGACTTTCCGGACCGTTCAGAAGTAACATATTAAAAAAACTAGCTACAGTCTCCAGTTTTGTCTGCGCATTTACTTTTTTTCTGTCCCTCGGGAATAGAACGTTTTTCCTATATCCCCGACAATGTGTACCAACCTATGTAAAGGTTTTTGGATAGGTTGTTTTTTTTAAATAATAGGTTTTACGGCTCTGGGTTCTATTCTTTTGAGCTGAATCGGTTAAGTAGTTACTATGTGAAAGAGAAAACCTACCAATTACATTACATCACACATCTTCCATGTGTGATGTAATGTATAGGCTATATTTTATCCCCATAATTCTACAGGACCTTTGCGGGTGAACCACGGGAAATCTGTTAGTTTGATTGCATTGTAAAATAAAAATGAAGAAAACTGAAGAAAGAAGAATTAAAAAGTTGACATTTGAGTTATAAGTTGGAAGCTTTCATCTTACTTCCGAATTTTGTAATCTCACTCAATAAGTAAAGAAACAATCATAACAAGTTTTAGTGAAATATAACCATTGGTACGCCCCTGATATCAACCAGATATATATATAAACGCCCCGATAAACCCCCGAGATTTGGGGGGCGGCCCCAAAAATCCTCAAAAATCACCAAAATTTGACAGATGCCCATCTTGCCCACGTTACGACGACTTAAGTATCGCACGTATTTGAAAATAAAATACCACGTCGTCCAGGAGAGAATATAGAGACTAACTTTACCGTTGTATTTAAACCGCCAACAAATATCTACTTTTAATAAAAAATGTTAAACTTTGACTTTTTTTTTATAAACTTAAACAAGCTATTACTCATATATAAATTAGCAACAACACAGTATTCAGAACAACATGTACTTACATGGAATTGGCATTTGAATTAACTAGTTTAACAAAGTACCCCTCTTGACCTTTACCCAATTGGCGGTTTTACAATCTTCGTGGGATCCCAAAACTTAATTCCTTTTGACAATAATTTAACCTAAGACAAGATGTTTGTATTTTAAAAGTTTATAAATTAAAGCTAACCTGAGATTATAAGTTTAAGGTTAGTTTTCTATTATTGTAAATTTGAATTTTGATATATGTTACTCGATCGTCTGAAAACCATTATTAGTATTTTTTAACCTCCTACAGAACCAAGCTCCCTTCTTACAACTTTCTAATATAGAGCATAGACCCACCACGCTGCTCCAATGCGGTTTGGCGGGCGTAGATTGGCAATGTTTGTATCTATGTTTTATGAAGTACTTTATATTTTTTTTGTTAGAAAATTTGGTACTTCTTAAAACTACGATCTGCTCTAAAAATATGTAATTTGGCATTAGCCTAAATTTACAATATATTATAATTATTATTACCTATACTAAGATAAGGTCCGTTTACTTTATCTTAGTAAACGAGTATAAACGAAAACTTGTACTTGGAGAGCGTATAAGAATACACAATAAGACATTACACGAACAGAAAAATGGAAGACTTCAAAGCCAGTTTCACCACCTGATAAATAATTAATTAATCAATTGTCGGATATTCGAACCGTAAATTCTGTCGTTTTCTTACTTAATGTTAATGACAAAGACAAAACTTGTGAATAAACTATCAGACTTAATTATAAGATGGTGAAACCGGCTTTAAATAAAGTCATGTTCATCAATATTTTTGTCACATAATTTCGTATATTATATTCTACAAAGTAAACTTGTAAGGATACATTATTCGGTTAGATATATTAAATTCTGAAGTAGCTATAGAGTTAGGGTCCTAAACCAACAGAGCGGATCTTCCGGTATTGAGTTATTTAATAACGAAATATCTAAAGTACATAAGTTGGTAACCAAAAGTTGGTAACCAAAACACGGCTCAATATTTTATCAATCTCATCATCGTATTTTATGTAACAAATGGAGGTTTGCTGCGAAAGAAAAAGGCTTTCTGTTTTCAAAGGGTTTGTGGTTTAGTTGGTGTAAAGCATCCATTGTTAAAAAAAAAACATTTTTTCAAATCCTTTCTTTTATTTGCAAATTGTATCATTTTTACAACAAACATATACAATGCGCCAAATACTGGTTTGCAAACTTTGTTACTTACTTAGATTGTTAATGATTATTGTACGCCCGTGACTTCGTCCGCGTGGAAATCAGTGTAAACTTTGTAAACTTTAACCTCTATTTCACCACTTTAGGGGTTGAAATACCGCAAGTCACATTATATTTCGTACCTTTTATATGATTTATAAACAAATTTTTAAAACTTTAAAAATGAAAGACTTTCCATACAAATTTTCAATTCCTGTTTCACCCCCTTCTATTTTTATTTTAGGGTCAAAGAGTACCCTATGTGCTCCAAGATTCTATTTACCTTTATTTTGATAGGTTCAGCCGTTCAGACAGACAGACTTACTTTCGCATTTATAAATGTTTAGACTAACACAAAACGATTTAATTAAATGTTTATGTATGGTGGTGATGCTTCTGCGTTCACCGTAAACGCCCAGTGACGCCATTGAGATCCCATTAATGATTTGGCAATTACCAAATCAGAAAAAAAGTAAAAAATATATATAAAAATAGGTATATTGATTTGCTAGTTATCTAAATAGCAAGCAAAGTTTCGCAAAGCTAACATCCCCAACTACAACGTGGTTAACCAAAAATGTGCCAAGCTGACCTATTTTAGAAATGCAAATGTTTGCCTCTGTCTTCCTCTACTTAGCTATTGAGTTATGTGGTCCATATCAATACTTGGCTCGCGGCCAGGGTTTGCTCGCAAGACGATCTATCATCTTCTCGATAGAGCAAAAACCGGAAGACATTAGATGCTTCAGAGAGTTTGTAAAATAAAAGGCAATTTGCTACTCTAGTTAAGTTATAGTACTTGAGACTTTATTTCACAAGTTTAGAAGTTTGATCTGTAGCAGACATTATTTAACTTTGTTTTGCTTTAATATGCATTTAAAGCTGTAAATTATAATATTTTAAAAACAAAAACGATAAATATTTCCCAGTTTTCTCCAAATAAACTTGCGTTATGATTGGACAGCAATAGTACGAGAAATCGATCTCAAATCTTTAAGTTTTGAATCCAACTCCTTCGGAGCTATTTAGGCTATAAGCCTACAAACATGACGGATAATAAATAATCTTTGTTACCATACTTTTTACTAGGCATGTTTATGTACCTACCATAAATTCAATTCAAGAATAATTATTGTGCTTAAACTACAATACAAAAATGAAATAATACATGAAAAAATACTAATTATTATCTGATTTGTGTTAATTTAGCCAACTTGCGAGAACTAAAAAGCCTCATCCATTTTAGATACAAACACGTAAACTAGTGCCTCATAGATATTTTAGTTATAAAAACAATAACATCAATTTAAAAAATAAATACAAATATAACTTTATAAATAAGAAATTCAATATGGTGTCTAGATTCAAAACTACAGAACTACTAACTTACAGAATAGCTCAATTAGTGATAACAAACAAAGGAAAACATTCTATCTATTCCAAACGCGCTACGAGGCATTGAAAACAAACCAAAATGAAACGATGTTCAATCAACCTTACATTTTTCTTACTTTTGATCAAGTTATTTTCTTTTCATCAAACAGCCTTTTAACATCCAAACAAAACTAGCTTCTTATGAGAACAAAACTATCTTTTGTGTTTTTTATACAAAGAGTCAGATATTATTAACTACACAATAACATCATTTTTCCTAAAAATGGCAAAATTGTATTCCACGTGGACGTGAAGTCCACGTGAAATACAATTTTTTTAATAAAACATCTTTCTCTTACAGATCATTACATACTGTATAAACTATCTGTGAGAATCCTTATAGAAAAATCCGTTTAATATTTCTATTAACAACATGAGACAAGCAGACAGAAAAAATAACATGCTAAGCTTCAAAGACGCCTCTGAAGCAAAATAATTTTAGTATGTCAAATTAAGAAAAAAAATTATTACAATAGAAAAATGTCTATGTTAAATGTACCCGGTTTTTCTGGTTTTACCGATATAGTAACACTTTTTAAATAAAAAGGAACTGGGGGAGGCCTAACCCCTGTAAGAAGGATCCTTATGATTAAAACAATTAGATTATTATTAGATTAGAATTAAGAATTATTAAGTAAGTATTTTTTTAATAACAATTTAGATTTATAAAAAAGGTAGAACTTAATATTTACTAACATTAGGTTCTAAGAAATTATCTAAAAGTACTGTAATTTGTAACGCACTATTGTAACGCTAAGGATCAATAAAAGGCTTTATTATTATTATTATATTGAGATAAACATACCTAACTGGTTTACCTACCTTTACAATACATGTTATATGTTACCAGTAAACATTATAAATATTTGGTTACATAAATACGCATTTGTCTAGACTGACAAATGACTCACTTGAGATTTGAATAAATAAACCATTTCTCTGGAGTCGACACAAAATAAACAGTGAGTAAAAAATAAAATCAAGAGGGAAACAAATTGTTACACTGTTTTCTTCTTGGCGGTATGTATGGTATATAGTGAAGTACTTACTTACATTACGTTGATATTGATTAGTACAAGAATTCATTAGTACAGATCCTTTATTGGTTTTTATTTGGGTTATTATTTTAAGGAACCCTAAAAAGTGATTTCGAGTGAACGAAGTCGTGCGTTAGCTTGTATCAAATTATAATATAACGGATAACCGGAGGGTTATCTCATTACATACAACTAATATACTAAAATCTCACTGAATTTCAACCACTTATATTTGCTCAGGATACTGAACTCTGTATCAGATTTGAGAGTTTGTTGGTTTAGGATCTGTGGCCGAGTTACGAGATGGAATAATTACTCCTAGTTTCGTATTATTTTGATCACGATATGAAATAAAAATGTTTAGGCTAAGCTCTGAGATTGCTGGGAAAATCACCTTGCTTAAGTCTACACTAAAGCTACTGTTACACATGCTCATTATAAGCACGGAAGCATTCTACAGTTGCTACTTATTAGCGTGTGTATCGCAACATTGTTAATAAAGGGCATGTTTATTTCGAGCTTGTTCAAGAATCAACAGTCGTGCGATTTATGAGCATGATACTGGCTGCGCGGGTGGAAGGGGGCGTGTTTTTAGCGCGTCTGAACAGGTTTGCTTATTGAGTATGCTAGTCGATCAGCATTGATTTGATTGATTTTTAAATGTCTTTATTATATAATATATTGTAACAGTGTTGTTAGAACAATAGACTTATAAATATTTCTTATTGCTAACATGCTATGGTCATTTGTTTGTACAGGCTTACACACCTTTATAAACATTTAGAATAATGGCAGGAAAAACAATTAGGACATAATTTACAAAGTAATAAACTATTATTAACTTAAGACATGCAGGTACCAACCTACCACTGCTAAGCGCCCGTTTGTTGCAAGCACTTATGATAATACATGTAGGTACATTACTATTAATTATATTATTACACAAAAGTAATTTTACAGATGGTAACTTATTCTACTATGGTATTTATTGTATATTATTGAAATGAACTTGATTTTTTTTTTTTTTTTTGCGGGTAACGCACAAATATATTGAGCGAACGGATCGGTGACGAGCGCGCCACTGGTCGCTTGTTATTACTTATTGCTATGAATCACCGAGAAAATAGTGATGGGGCAGTCTATATTTATTGTATGTCGATGCGTACGATAAAGTTTTGAGTCTACTACGACCTATTGACGAAACCAAAATGTTAGGATGAATGGGGTTATTATGTACATAAAAATTACGAGACAATTTAAGGATGTAATCTTTTAGCAACGGATATTTTAACTGATAATGTAGTTTTTTTAAATTAGTTCTAAATGGCGTATTGTATGAAATTTTTAATGCCTTGTTTTGAATAACTTGTAATTTGCAGTATCTTGTTTCAGGGATGCTACACCAAACAGGGGCTGCATATGTTATACATGGTCTCACTAAAGTGGAATAAGCTTTTAATTTTGTTTTTGCACTCAGCTTAGAATTGCGACTTAAGATTGGGTGCAGTGCGTTGATAGCTTTAGTCCCTTTGGAAATTAGACTGTCAATATTTTTACACCAATTAACCTTATTGTCAATTAAAACACCAAGATACTTAATATGGCGCTTCCAGGGGATAACAAGGTTCCCTATTTTTATTGTCTTGGTGGGAAGAGTACGTTTTCTGGTAAACATTATACTCTCTGTTTTTTCAGAGTTTAGTTTTAATTTCCATTTGTTAAAATAACTGCTTAGCAACTCCAAGGAAAGCTGCAGGCGTCCTACTATGAGGTCACAGTCCTCAGAAGTCGTGTAGGAGGCTGTATCGTCTGCATAAATAGCTAGATGCGTATGTGGTTGTTTTGGTATGTCATTTAGGTAAAGGGAAAAGAGAAAGGGGCCCAATATAGAACCCTGGGGCACGCCGGCTGGTATAGATTTCAAGGACGATTTGTGATCGTCTATAATGACTGCGAAAGATCGGTTTGTCAAGTATGATTGAATTAGTTTGACGAGGCCGGTGGGAACGTCGTTTATTATTAGTTTATGTAGAAGACCCTCATGCCAAACCGAATCAAAGGCTTTTTCGATATCCAGCAGGATCATACCAGTGCATTTGCCCTGATTCAAGCCATGTACCACATGCTCAGCCACACGTGCTAGTTGGTGCGTAGTTGAGTGATAACGACGGAACCCAAATTGCTCGTTTATGATCAAATTATTTGTAACTTTCTGAAGACGCGTTAAAATGATAGATTCGAATAATTTTCCCAGACTGGGTAGCAAGCTAATGGGCCTGTAACTTGAGGCTAAAGATGCGTCCTTTCCTGGTTTTTTTATTGCTATCATTTTTGCAACCTTCCACTGGGATGGATAGTAGTTCAATAATAGGCATCCGTTGAAAATTTTAGTAAGGAGGACCAAACATTTCTGTGGCAAATTTTTGAGTAATATGTTACTTAAACCATCGATACCAGGAGCTTTACGTGACTTAAGTTTATTTAATAATTTTCGAATTTGAGATGGTCTAACGAGGCCTTCAAGAGTTAAGGAATTTACAACATTTAGCTTGGTAACTGCTTCAGCAACTACTGCCTCAGATTCGCTGAACCAACTACTTGTTATATTCATGTTAGCTAGGAAAGCCTCTGCTAAGACCTCACACTGCTCTTCTGTGGATGATGTGAGAGAATTTTCGGTAATTTGAAGAGGAGGAATAGTATTTAGTTTAGGATTTAATGATTTTATTAAACGTGGTAAGTCAGATGATGGATTATCAACTTTAGCAAGCTTGCGTGACCAAATATTATCGTTAAATTTTTTAATTTCATTGTTAATTTCGTATTGTAATCTGTTAAATTCAGAGAGAAGGTACCTTTTTAACTGACTTATCTTGTACTTTTAAGGAAGATCTACGGTACGAGTTTTTTATTTTTATAATTTTTCTAATGCGGCGAGGTAGTTTGATTGTATTTATAACTGTTATAACCGGAACACTGTGGTCTCTGGCACTAGTGATAATTTTAGTTAAATGTTCAATATTACTATCTATTTCAGTGGTAGATTTGAAAGGTGCAATTATGAGAGAAATGTTTTCATTTATATACTTTCTGTATTTAGCCCAATCAGCGTTTTTGAAATTATAAGTTTTAAATGATTTGCGAGAAAATTTACCTCCAACAGTAAAAAAGATTGGAAAATGGTTTGAAGATAGACAAGAAAAAGTTTCCATATCAGCAATAACATTAATACCTTTAGCTATGACCACATCCGGAGTGGTAGGAGTGTATGAACTGTTGTAATGAACTAAAGTGGGTGTACTTGGGGCAAAGATGTCATATTCTTTATTAATCATGTGATTAAATAATACTCTACCGCGTAAGTTCGCAGCAGGGCAGTTCCAGTATGGGTGCTTGGTATTTAAATCACCCATAAGAACAAACGAGGGATACCTATCAATGATAATATCAAGGTCGCTACATAGAAGCGGTAGATTGGGAGATTGATAAGCAGCTATGAAAGCAACATGTTTACCAGAAAGGGATACCTGTATTCCAGTACATTCTAAGTTGTGAGTACGAGGCATATTAATGGGAACATGAGGAATGTCTGACTTAATAAGAATAGCAACACCTTGTCCGCGACCCTCAGCTAGTTTATCCCGACGATAACAATGGAATCCCGGTGTGTTAAGGTGCACATTTGGAGATATTCTGGTCTCACATATACCTATAATATCAATGTCAAGTGACCTTACCAAATCCTGAAGTTCAATAATTTTTGTTCGAATGCCATCGGCATTCCAGGATAGTATACGTAACTTATTACAATCATACATATTGACCTAGATGAGTTAGGATAAGTATTACTTTATCCATCATGCTTTTGCATGCTATGAACTCTTCTTTAATATTTTGGATCGCCTTTAGTATAATTAATATATCACTAGTAGCTTGATTATTAATATCAAGAGAAACATGCGATGTAGGTTCTTGATTACCACCAGCCACGACATTGTTCCAGGGTCGGCCGTCTACTTTATTTTGTGGCGTAATTTTTTGTGATTTCAATGACGTTTGAATATTTATTTTCTTTTCTTGTAGAATACGGAGGTATTTTTGGCGCTCATTGCATTTTCTAAAATTTGCTGGGTGGTTTTCGCCACAGTTGCAGCACTGGGCCTGTTGAGATCGATCCTTTTTTGGACAGTCGATGGTGAGATGTGACTCCGTACATTTGACGCATCGAGGTGTAAGATTACAATTTTTTGACGAGTGACCGGCAGTCGATCAGCATTGCTATTCTGTATTCTCTTCACCTACATCTCTCCCTGTCTAACACGAAAGAAAATGGCAATAATATAGCCTTCCTAGATAAATGGGCTATCTTACACTAAAATAATTTTTCTAATCGGACCAGTAGTTTCTGAGATTAGCGCGTTCAAGCAAACTCTTTCCCTTTATAATATTAGTATAGATATTAAGAACCCGTTTAGTGAGAGACATAAAAAACAGTTAAAATTAAGAAACAATTAATAATTATTCAGCGGTAGAACTATAATAACCCGCTAAAACACAGCCTGAAGTTACGAGGTCTGGCAGACCGCCAGCCAGCGCTGTAGGTTGCGGGCACAATGAGTTCATTAGCTTTTATGTTATATTTGCTATAATTAGCCTGATAACAGCGTTGCTTATGGCGGCTTGAATTATTTAACACCTACTTAGTAACAAAATGATTATAAATATTAAATTATTAGCGACGCTCGCACGTAAATAAATGCCGTAAAGACTCATTATCTGGTGCAATAAAGACGATCTGTATATATTATTTCTCTTCAATATAATGTATTTATTAGTATATTTTGATATGTATTTTATTCATTATTGTACGTATTTGTGTAACATTGTTTATGTATTAGGATGTAAATTAATTGTATGTGTATTACTAATACTATGGTTATTTTTGTTTTACGCCACCTGCTGATGTCCTTAAGTTTTTCTAAACCGAAGGTTGCCTGGAAGAAATCGCTACTTAGCGATAAGGCCGCCTTTTGTATGCTGATCTCTTCCTAATTTGTTTTTTATTTCACTTGTTTTTGTCTTTGTGGTGTGCAAATAAAGTATATTTATCTTATCTTAATTATTTACCCCTGACTTTATACGTGATATCAGTTTAACGTGGGTATTTGTGTATACGGGGGGAGGCGAGATTCTCTGGTGAGTATTTTAAATAAAGTGATAATGATTAAACCTAGCAGACGCCCGTGTCTGCACTCGCGTCGGCGGATGACTGACTTCTTAAAATTCGATCTACCTAACTGAACCTTTATCCTAGGTACCTATTACATCTCAACTATAACTGAGCGAGAATTACACATCATTTTTGTCCTACCCATATTGATTTTAAAGCCCACATGTTGGGAGAATTACACGTTATAGTATTCACGTATAATACAACAATAGAAGAACTACACAACCCATTTATTAAAAATCTTAGCGTTCAGTGTACCCATATCTTATAGACGATAAATAGGTCCAATGCACCTAATGTTCAGCTTCTTCATAGCATTAGGAGACTTCTTCCTGGACTAGAATGATGCTTCTTACATACCTGAGATCTTTCAAATCAGAGTGTCTTTGCGAAGTTAATGTTAATTAATCTTTTCGAATAATATCTAAGAGTAAATAATTACTTATGTTATTTTTATGGTTATATTCGATAGAAAAAGTAGATGGCCTACCAGCTATTTTATGGCATATTTTCTATTTTAGTCTTTATTATCAACCTATTAAAATAAACAAGAAACCAATTGACAAAATAGTGAATAGGCCAGAACAGTTGATGATATGTAAAAAACATTGATTACTCTGTATTTGATAGCTTTCAGGACTCGAACCTAGAACCTCGTATTCTCAAGACACTAAAGCAAATTACTGGATAAACCAGGCAGTTTATTGTATTATTATATATTTTAAGTCCCTAGATGATTTAATTACTAAGATCATCATCTATTTTTCATTACATACCTCGTATATTGATGAAGGGTTCTATGAAGTTGGGCGCCGTTTCAATGTAAATGAAAGTCATGTGTAACCGCGGAGCAAGTGTTACATGCTGGGAGCTAAAAACCGAGAGGAGTACTTATCCTAAAAGCAACAATTAAGAGCGAGCGCTCGGCGGCGAGCAAAGGGTTCGGAGACAGGATTTAAGAGGTCGTTTGGTACGTTTAATGTAGAGGACTAGAGTGATTTTACATTCTATCTATACATTTTACATTCTATCTGTCTGTACATGGTATAAAATAAGATGTAGTGAATTAAATCTTAAAATAATATTAGGATTAGATGGTTTGGACACGTAGAGAAGATTTTTTAACATGTTAGTTCTTGACTGTGATAACACCTGTGGTGCTAACATGCGACCGAAGGCATATCTCGTGAAGAGAAATAGACAAAATTTCCCAATGGCGGTATAGTAGTGGCTGGCAGTACCATTATACAAGCTATCTCTTTCTTTGCGTTGAAATGAAAGAGATTATTCTACCTGCACCTCCGACGTTTTTTACGCGACATCGTACCGGAACGTTAAATCGTTTGGCGATACGTCTTTGCCGGTGGTAAACAGCCACGGTGAGTAAAAGGAGACTAATAAATAGAATTTATAGGGTGAGTGTCAATGAAAATGTTGGAAGGGGAAGACATTCCTGGAGCGAACAAATATATACTTAAACAATATACTTAAGCAATACACATCACTATCTAGCCCCAAAGTAAGCATACAGAGTAGCTTGTGTTATGGGTACTAAGATAGTTGATATTATAATATTCATATACTACATATAAATACTTATATCATGTATAAATACACACAGACACTGGAAAACACCCATCACACAAATATTTTCCAGTTATGGGAATCGAATCCACGACCGTGGATGCAGGAAGCTGGATCACTACCCACTGCGTCACGCGGCCGTCAAAATTATAGACTGGTTTGAAAAATCTTGCACCACTAGAAAGCTAAATTATCAGGGAGCGACATAAGCTATATTTTATTCCCATATTATCACGGGAATTGGAACCACAGTGGTGAAACCACGAATTTCTGCTGGTACGTATGTAAATTTCGTCCGATTATACCGATCACAGCAAAACATTTCAAAAAACTTCATTGATTTAATTTAACAAAGTGCCTAATTCAAACACCAATAAAATATAATCAATAGACAAGAATCCATCACAAAATGTACGAACTGAACATCTCTGAATAGCAAACCTCGCGACCACGAGATTTCGCCGCTTCCTTTCACCCCAATATATATTTTTTACTTTACTTTTATTCGTGAATTGAGAGAGGTTTTCCGAAGTTTTCCAAGAATTAGACGAGGATTTTCAGCAACAATGGCTATAGACTCCATTGTTATTTCGGCGGGGCTTGCTGTAATTTAATCCTTTTTTGTGTGACTTAACTCTTTTATTTTCTGTAATAAGCTACAATAAACAAAAGCTTAATAAATTGACATTTTGATTAACTAACTAGACGTTTTCTTTATACTTTAGATAGGTAATTTAAAAACTTATATTATATCACTATATATCGTGAGGTAATCGTTTTTAAATAATATAATCTCATTTAAAATATAAAATTTCATGGTTTAGATTATATAATAAGTACTATTCGATGATTTTAAACATTTTACTTATAATATTAGCCATTTTCTTCTATAAGAAAAAAACACCTCTAAAAATAGTCACGATAGTAGCACAACGGTTGGGAATCGAACACTACCTTTCAGTTTGAGTCCGTCACCTAAAACTGTAATGCTACTCGTATTGGGACATATTAAGGCATAAACTTTTACTAGTTAAAGTATATTAGGTCACAGATTTTTAACAGGATCGGAAAATGGTTGGCGTCCACAGATCAGCATCGTACGTATCGCATCAAACAGATTTTTAATTTTATGATAGACTAGCTGACGCTGCGCGGTTTCACCCGTGTGGTTGCCGTAGGAATACGGGGATAACATATAGCCTTTAGCCTTCCTCAATAAATGGGCTATCTAACACTGAAAGATTTTTCAAATCGGACCAGTAGTTCCTGCGCGCTCAATAAAACAAACAAACAAACAAACTCTTCAGCTTTATAATATTAGAATAAATAAAATCCGTCCGATGCGATCCGTACGATGGGGATCAGGGGACACACTTGTATGACTTTATATACAAAGAATACCAAAATCAGTTTGATGTGATCCATCCGATACGTACGATGTGGATCAGTGGACGCCTACGTTTAATGACGTCTATCAGCGCATGAAGTTGCGAGAGTCCACTAGTATGTTAAACAATAATGTGAGATGTTTGTGTACATTATTATGTAATATTTACAATTACGCAAATCATTGTGTTTAGGCTATTCATTCGTCCAGTATATTGCTATGATCGAGTTTATTAACGGGCCACCAAAATTCACGTCACGTTAAATATAATATTTCAATTAAATGATGATCAGTCGTATGTTCATTATAGAACGAGGAGCAACTATAGCCTGACCTACCTCATTGTATGAAGAGTGAATGTTTGTCAGTCTACCATAGGTAAGTACGGTAACTAATTATTGAGTAAGGACTGTGGTGGCTTTGGATAATAGCAGATTCTAATGGTCCTCAAATTGTCTAAGTATAAATTTAATTATATGATATTTTCTTCAAAATAATATGAGGAATCATGTCTGTAGTCACCAGTCTCTTAGTTTCGTGGCAATTCTTAAAAAGATTATATAAATTGCCATACCTTATGAATATGACTAATATTCCCACTACCCTCGAACTAGCCGGAAAAGACTGTGTTAGAAGTGGGTACGACAATAGTCCAGGCAGGGATCGAACCACGACCCCTCGGTAATAAATCCGGCCCCTTTATCATTATTGAGGTTTCAATTCTTTGCTAGAGACCCTTAAAATTATATTCATAAAAGTGGTTTATATTTTGATAGCTGAGTGTCTGGACAATGAGGGTTGTCTGGTGAAAAGGCAGAGCGTTTTCGCATCTATGAAGTACATGCCACTGGTAAGAGTATAGACTTTACGCCTTTATAGCTCAGTTACACTCGCGCCTCGTACATTGTCTCGTACCTCGACGCGTCGAGCGCGAACGCGCGCTGTTTACACATTGGCCTCGTCTTGCCACTCGCGCGAGAGTGTAAATGAGGTATATCTAACTATCACAGGTTCTCATTTCATTACAAATTCACGGGTATTTGGACAACAGCGGGTGCAAATATTTAATATTCTATTCGTGCATCAACACAAAACGTTCAGAGAGAACATTCCGACGCGAAAATTAATTCAAATTCCACTGTAATAATGGAATTAAAATACAATTGTAACGTATGTTACTATGAATAATTGTTAATTTTATGTTATTCGGGAATATATGAATTTAAAACATTTTGTGTCTCTTTCAGACCGTAGATTTATTTAAAAGTGACGTCATTGCAATATATTGAAAGAAGGATTTTAATAACTCCTTAATATTCTAATATATTATAATGGCATGTAATAATAGTATAATAATAGTAATTTTTTTTTTGGAATTTTTAGATATCTTTTTTTTGTTTTTATATTTAATTTTGTGACTTTGTTTTTTTTTGCATATTAATTTGGATTGTTTAATTTGACATTAATTAATTTCTGACAACTGTAGTATTGACATAACGAATGATGTGATAACCTATAATTAGCTGTGCATTAACTAGTAGTATATTTATTGTAATGTAAATTATTAACATGTAATATTGTAATAGCTGTTGGTTATCCTAATAAAAATAAATAAATATATAAATAAATCAGAATAAGCTTTCCGGCACTAGTGTCACTACTCACTGATACACTTTTCAAAAGTTCTTCTATAAAAGCCTTGAAAGAACAAAAGACAAGAAAGAAAAGACTTATAAAAAATATTTATTTAAATTTGAGTTTTTGAATGATCGTCTCAAATTTGTGAATTTACTTTTAAACAAACTCGTAATAAAGAAACTTGAAGGCATTCAAAAGCATCTATACATATAAATTTTAAAGGGGAGTTGAGCCGTTTATCTTAGTGTCGAGTTATATTAGTTATATAACTTTCCAAAATAAATCAAATTACCTGAAATCGCAATTTATTAACCATTTTAGTAACTTTGAAAACAATCTGTGAGACTCATCTAATATCTATCCCCGTAGCTAAAAGCTTCGTTATCTAGATTGAAACTTGTTGTTATCCTGATTTTCCCGGGAAAACTTCCGGGTATTAATTTGGAATCGAATCTTCTCACCATTGCTGTCATTGATTGATCGATGGCTCTACGAAACACTTTCCACCGGAAAACCGGAAAATCCTCAGGGAAACTCCCTCCGTTTAATACTGAACAATTGTGTATCAACGGTGTATTCGACTGAAAGCGTTATAAGTGTATTGAAACTATTAGATAATACTCTAGTATTACGTATTTTGTTCATTTTTATGTTGCTATTTTTCGAGAATAACCACTTGTAATTATAACTTACAAATTCTTTACTTAGTCGCTTATTCAGCTATTTGCTTACATTTATTTAATTTTAGCAATAACCATAAAATAGTGCTACCTAAATAAAAACTGCGGCATAAATAAATTTTGACCACCATTCCACGTAGGCATAATTTGTATAGCTATAAGAATAAGTTAGCTTAAGTTCCTTATTGTCTTTTTCAATAAAAAAATTAGTATATCGATATTGATGCGTATATATTTTATACTCAACAATATGTACTTAAACATTACACATCACTATCTTACCCCAAAGCAACCCTGTGTTGAGAGTACTAAATAAGCTGATTTTTATTAGAATTTATTTTTATATTACATGATATAAATACTTATAGGTATCTGTATAATGTATAAACAAACCCAGACACTGGATAACACCCATGCATGCACCCATGGTAAGCACTGGATTGTTGGAAACTAGGTTCTACCAGATGCTGTGCTAAATGTCCATTACGCTGACGCTCCTTTACTTTACACACATTTAAGCATTGATACTGTACTTAACACATACATTACTGTATTACTAAAGACAAGCAGACTTCCCAATGTTGATTAACTATACGTACCTACTACTACATTTATTTTTTGATATCGTCACCTCAACGCAACCCAATTCAGCACTCAACTCAAAGTATCGACCTCGGCTTTAGCATAAAATGAGTTATGGAACTTCACACCAGGAGCATTGTTAGTTAATCCTCACAAGTCAACGCCTCCACCGAGAGTTTCCTGATAGAAAATTCAATATCTTTTTAGGTCTGATCCGAAGTTTAACCTTATGATCCGTCGAATAAGCCGGTAAATAGATCAAGGCTTTTACTATTTTAACTTTTAGATACTTGATATTCCGCTGATCTCTTTGAAAAGTTGTTATTGAAGGTTTTTATATGCAAAGCGATTTAAAAATTTTATCATAAAATTCGAGGGATATAATCAACGTTATAAATAATAATTATCAGCCTTTATGTATAAGCGCTCTCCGAACTGAAGGCAGAGGCTATTAAGGCTATCTACTGGGCTATTACGGCTCAATATTGATCATAAGTATGGCAATTTAAAAAAAATGCATCTACATTTCAGAGAACCCAAAGCCAACTAAGGGCATCGGCTTAAGGGTTGAAAGCGTCAACCTAAAATAATTCTCTTGAGAGTGAGTTCTCTCTCAGACAGCGCTCTTTGATCTGAAAGGGTTCGGTAGTTCAAAGCGATAAAGTCGTATGGCTATGACACTTTTAGGGGAACGAAATTGAAATTTTTGGGTTAAAGAATTGCTTGGATGAAGCAATTCTTTGTGAATTAAAAAAATCATTAAATTGTGACAGATTAAATCAGTTAAAATATATTTATAATTTCAAGTTTCGGAGCCAACTCAACGGTAAAGTGATTGTACTCATCACCGAGGTGTGGTGGTAAGATCCCGTCCGGTTGGTCTATTGTCGTCCCCATCATCATCATTATCAACCCATATTCGGCTAACTGCTGAGCTCGAGTTTCCTCTCAGACTGAGAGGGGTTAGGCCAATAGTCCACCACGCTGGCCCAATGCGGATTGGCAGACTTCACACACGCAGAGAATTATGAAAATTCTCTGGCATGCAGGTTTCCTCACAATGTTTTTCCTTTATCGTTTCGAGACACATGATATTTAATTTCTTAAAATGCACACAACTGAAAAGTTGTATGTGCATGCCCCCAATCGAATTCGAACCCACATCCTCCAGAATCGGAGGCAGAGGTCATATCCACTGGGCTATCACAGCTTTGTGTACCCACTCCTAATACAGTCTTTCTCGACTAGTTGAAGGGGAATTGGTCATATTTATGAGATATGGCTATTATATTCTAAACCGGTCGCTTTACTTTGACGTTGTTATGTATCGATTCAAAAAATTCAAAAACCTACGGTACAGGCTAATGTAGATACACAGGGCAGCACTTTGTAGGGCGTATTTCTTGTATTGCTCTGATTGATTGACAATTGAACAATTGAATTGAACAAGATTGTTTTTCACTAAAGAGTGGGTAATCTTGGTGGACTTGATCTACCAATGAAATCTTTAATAAAGTAATAATATACTGACATGTGTAGCAATTAAATTATATTTTAAAAGTACGATTATGTTTTAAAATTTAAGTGAGTTTCTGAAGATAGCTCTTTAGTTGAATCACGTATTTGAAGATCTAATATCAATGATAGAAGGCGGTGCCGTTCTCTGGACGACAGCCAATGCGGCAACGGGGAACTTTGAAATAGTTGTAAGAGGTTTTGTCTACATCTGTTAGGCTGACTGTCCATCAATGTTTGTACATCACATAAATTAAATTAAAATAAGTGAAGACTAAGAATTATTTTTAAATAAATAAAATAATTATAATTAATACACACCATCTAATTGTTCACCTATAGGCAAGGTACCCCATACGCTAGCACTGTTACCCCTCAGGATGGCAAGACTTATCCTTTGGGCCAAATAAGCGCCAGCTCTTGGGTCACCTGACGCATGGATTATTTTGTCCTACATGGATCAAACTTAAATAATATTTTATTAGTACAGTATGTTCTAGACTTCAAATTCTGTTATTTATGAGAGTTATAGTAACATGTTTTTACGGCTAAGAATCACAAGGTCTAGTTGTGTTAACTCAATGTCTTTCAGAAATATACTAGATAGCGGGTTGAAGTGGGTTTGATATATACAGGCTGTTCCGTAAATAGCACGACATACTCTACAGACTGATAGCTTACATCAAGGCCTACTAAAATAACGCTATATATTAAGCTAGATGTACAACATTGCCTTATACATTTTTTTCTCAATCGTTTAATATAAAAAAAAAATCGTTTAATATAAAAAAGTAATTACCCCCGATTTTCGGAAAAAACTTTTTTTGCAGTAGAAAAATTTAAACTGTCATTACTTGAAACAACTATTCAAAAATAATTACTAAGTATAAAATAAACATTTGAGTAATTTTTCAGCGCACTACGACTAAAATGTACTGAAAGTAATGATTTTTGCATTTTGTAAAATAAAACAATATTACATACAACTTCTTCTTTTAGTAGGCTTTAATATAACTCTATAGAGTATGTCGTAATATTTACAGGACATCCTGTATAAGTTCTTGTTGCAACAACGACTAATATCGTTTCATAATCATTAACAGCCAATAGACGCCCATACGCAACGGTCTCGAGCGGCCAGCATCCAGCGGCTATATTTTCTACAGAAAAATAGTAATTTTACCTGCCAATGTCTATAACAGCGCTCACTGAAGCTTTATCGTCAGGGATCCGTAGAACATAGGTTAACATTGATATTTTCTTTCCATTATGAAGTTTAAACTCTACCAATTTTGTTTTCCAAGTACTTTATAGTAGGTTTTGTGAACGAAAACAATAAGCTGAAAGTACATCTAAAACGTGAAATCAACTTAGCAACAAATTACCAAAAACCTCTAGTAGAATGCCAGCTTTAAAATAGTTGTAAAGAGGTTTTGTCTAGATCTGTTAACGTTGGTAAGAAATGTAGAACAAGAGAAGAAAGTTTCGCAAATTCGGCAAGATTGTAAAACTTATAGTAAAGGAAAATACCATTAGGAAAAGTAAGAAACTTTTGCCGTTTCAAATGAGTTTCGAGGCGTTTTACTTTATGAAAGGAAACATTAATTGAGAATTTTAACCGAATCCCACTTCTGGATTTCTTATCCTATTAGTCACTGAATGTTGTTTCGTCAGCACACCAGCTGTTCTCTGCTTTACACCTGTTCACTGCTATTTATAGGCTAGTTTCTTCGTCCCGCTGACTGACGTTTCGTAAGCGCTATGATTACCCTCGCGAAACGCTCTGACCGTCAGTGTGGCTATTAAATGAAAGAAAGCTGTAGAAGTTCTCAAACCGCAATGTTTATCAACTAGGGTGATAGTCACGGGACTATGTTACCAGCTTAAAATCGGCACTGTACTCTTCAGACCGCAGAGATCCCAACAGTACAGTGATATCTTTACCTGTGAAGGAGGGACTTCTTAAATCACATACCAACTACAGACACGTATTAAGTCAGGACTGATTTTTAGGGTTCCGAAAGTACGTACGTACAAAAACGGAATCTTTTTATTGCAACCTCACTCTAAGCAGAGTTTTTGAGTATCATGTCTTTCAGAATTTATTTTTCTAGCCAGGCTCCACTTTTTTTTGACCTTATTGTTGCTTGTAGAATTGTAGAGCCTACATCAAATACTCAGTCCGAAAAAATGCTTGTCGATATAAATATTGTCCGGAAAGTAATAGCACTTTTCCGGATGATTTCTATTACAAAAGAAAACACTAAATGCTTGTAAAGTTCATCGGATAAAAAGCACAAATTGTTAATACCTATATTGTAAAACACCATAATATCGGCGCTTCTACGTAAACCAATTTTCACGTCTTTTTCAGTTCACTCCGACAAATCGTTGGATCCATACTATTTTGGCGGAAAAATATTGTAATGGCGTCTGGAACGGCCGCTTTAAAATTACAGGCAGCAAAACAGGCAGCTCTGGAAATGAAGTTCTTTTTTTGTGCAATTACTTACGAGAACTGGATGTTGCATTTTCTGAGCTTTCGTACTTCGGAAACGGTTATTATTATTCTCACACTTTCAGTTAACTAACTCAAGTATTCAAATTTACCTGCTTGGTTCCCGTTCTCGTAGGATACGGGGATAATATACATCTTATAGCCTTCCTCGATAAATGGGCTATCTAACACTGAAAGAATTTTTCTTGAGATTAGCGCGTTCAATCAAACAACAAACTCTTCAGCTTTATAATATTAGTATAGACAATACAGTGGTACAGTGGTTATTTGCTATTTGAAAAGATATTTAAATTACAAGTTTGCGACTTAATTTGATGGCTCCGTGGCGCAGTGGGTAAAGAGTCCGCTTTATGTATCTACGATCGTGGGTTCGATTCCCATAACTGCAAAATATTTATTGTGTGTTTCCAGTGTCTGGGTGTATTTATTTACATTGTATGTACATTATACAATTAATTATAAGTAGTGTTTGCGTGCAGTGGCACTAGATGGCGCCACTCACATTTTATATCACGCTAAGACTTAGTTCATAGTAAAATATATAAGGCAGACCATTGTGTTGCCTAACTGTTGGTGTTCTCCATTGTTGGTTCCTACATTGTATTGGTATAAATAAACCCGATCCAACGAGATCAAGCCGGTGTTTCATTTGTTGTGACCCGCGGCCCCAGTCCGATAGTGCAGGGTGGGTTTGGGTGCTCCAGCTGCATACAAGTAGTATATTTAGTAGCTTACTTTAGAACCAGAATCAGACAGTGATGACGTATGTATTGTTTAAGTATGTTTATCTATTCTCACTGAACAGACAAATTATACTTTCACTTTGACCTTAAAAGTAAAACTGTGAGTCTTAGACCTTACTATATTTTCTACAACTGCATTTTACTCTACGTATATGTAATGGTACATGCATTAGAATAATGCTTCCTTGGCAAGCACTGCGAGCTGTCGACGTTGAGATACTGAGCTCGTTAAGTCGTTTGGTGGCAAATATGGCCGACTTTCTCACACAACTTGAAATGTATTCTGTGCTTTATTATTATTTTTACATTTAATTTTAAAAGCATGCATGTAAGAGGCCCATATTCGGCTCACTGCTGAGCTCGAGTCTCCTCTCAGAATGAGAGGGGTTAGGCCAATAGTCCACCACGCTGGCCCAATGCGGATTGGCAGACTTCACACACGCAGAGAATGAAGATAATTCTCTGGTATGCAGGTTTCCTCACGATTTTTTCCTTCACCGATTGAGACACGTGATATTTAATTTGTTAAAATGCACACAACTGAAAAGTTGGAGGTGCATGCCCCGAACCGGATTCGAACTCACACCCTCCGGAATCGGAGGCAGAGGTCATATCCACTGGGCTATCAGTGCTCCGACGATGTAAGAGGCCTATGTCCATACAAGAGGCTTATGTCCAGAATTTTCTCGCGATATTTTTCCTTCACCGTTTATGATACGTGATATTTAATTTGTTAAAATGAAAATTTGCTTATTACAGGTATAATTATAATGCATTTCTCAATATTTTTTATATGCCGGAAATTATTTATATGCCGGAATATGTAACCATGTGTAAGAACATTAATTATATAAGAAAACAAAAAACGTTACTACAAAACACTTTATCTGAAGATACAGCATAATACCATACCATAGTATAATACCATTTCTTCTCTGAAATTGAAATTTAGGTGCTTTCATAAGAATGTGTCTATCCACCATATTATAAAGTTCATAACTTGTGACCTATTTAATCATTATCTAGTATTATCTAGCACTTAAATAAAAGTAGAAAAAAAAAGTAGTTCTATAAATACTGAAAGATTTCAACCTAATTATATTGATGTATTGCTTGTTTTTATATTTGGCATTAAAAAGATATAGAGTAAAGATAAAAGAGATGCCTGTGCATTTTGTAGTACTAGATTTAATCCTGATATAACATAAATTGATAAAGAATTAGGAACTTAGCTAACTTACATTGGACTTACATTGGGACGGCTCACAATGATGAATGATTACTATCATATTAGTGTGTGTGCTTGGAGGTCCAAGCCATGAGGCCTATGTAAAGCAGTGGACGTCAATCGGCTGACAATGGTGAATGATGATGTGGGTAATGTAAATGTAACTTTTGTCACTTTCTTACTGCATGTCAAGTTTGTTGTCAAAAACAAAGTTACTCACCACTTATTAGAAGCTGGTAAAACAAGCCCTAAATGTCGGTCTTACTATCATTTGATAAGTGTCGGTTAGCTTGAGAACTCGAACTCGTAAACAAAAGACAACCTCTGCACCTGGACTGACGAGGCCGTAATTCACTTAAAAAACTATAAATAATTTAAAAAACTAAAAAAAATCATGCTATTAGCACGCATTAAAAATTACAAATATTGGATTTAAGTCACACCCTTTCATTTGATATTCATATCATGGAGGTGGATTTCAGCCAGCCTGCCAGTCAACCAGTCCGATATCTTGGGGAGGCCGCCATATTGGATTTGTAATGACGTTTCTTAGCTAGTTATGTATTGTCATCTGAACTCAGAGCGTGTGCAAAATTTTATCCTAATCGAAGACCGGGAAATGGGTCAAATTAAGATTCCCAGATTTTCTTACCTAAGTAATTACAATTGAAGCTAATATAGAGCATGTAAAAATGTATATGTTCCTATTTACTACACGTTACTTTTTATGGGGAATTACAATGTTAGTTAATTGCTTAGGCAATAAATATCTACTAATTGACAAATGTATTTCATTATAATCAATTATTAAATTACAATTAAATCTTATAATCTAAATTGATTATGATTTAAATTCACGATAGCGTTTTAGAATTATGTTCAACAACTATTCCATTAAATACAAATCAACCTAAACTGTAATTAAAGGTTAGTTAAATTACAAAACCCAAATATTAATTTGTACAAAATGATTGTAAGGATTTATCATTATGCTTGTTACTTTTCGACGAATAAAATGGGGCAAATTTTGGAATACGTAGAGTCATCATCATCATCATCATCGTCATCATATCAGCCGATGGACGTCCACTGTAGGACATAGGCCTTTTGTAAGGACTTCCAAACATCACGATACTGAGCCACCTGCATCCAGCGAATCTCTGCGACTCGCTTGATGTCGTCAGTCCACCTGGTGGGGGGGTCGACCAACACTGCGCTTACTAGTGAGGGGTCACCATTCCAACACTTTGGGACCCCAACGTCCATCGGCCTTCGAACTATTTGCCCCGCCCATTGCCATTTCAGCTTCGCTACTCTTTGAGCTATGTCGGTGACTTTGGTTCTTCTGCGGATCTCCTCTTTCTGATTCGATCAGGCAAAGATACTCCTAGCAAAGCTCGTTCATTCGCCTGCTGTATGACTGAGCCTTCTTATGAGGCCTATAGTTAGCGACCAAGTCTCGTAACCATAGATCATCACTGGCGACACGCACTGTTCGAAGACTTGCCTAATTTTAATTAATTAACAGTGGGTGAGCTACTCTCACCCTGCAGTGGGCGAGGCCACTGTTAATTTAGGCTGATAATTATGAAACAATGATTTTTTTAAAGATTGTTGCTAAAAAAACTAAAACTTTAATCTAACCTAATAATCAAAGAGATAAAAAAAGCTCGTGAGGTTGAGATGACCCTCTAAATCTCTGATTCTGCTACAACGATTTAGATTTTTTTTACTAATGTTAAACTATATTTTTATCCCGTATTCCCATGGGGACTTTGGGGCGTCTGCTATTTGAGTGTAGAGTGGCCACATTAGAATCTCGAGAACGGCTTAACGATGGCCATACGTTCCCGTCGACAGAGATCGACAAGTTAAAGTGCTCTCGAAAGGCCATTATTCTAATGTACATACGCTACCAACTGCAAGCTCAGTATTTACTATTTTACCAATCTATTACTAAAAACCAATGGGTATGTTGTATTTGGTCTTGTACAAACATTTCTCAATATCGAACTTGAAGTTCAAGCAAATTAAGACTGTAATTGTGATGACTTTTATTAGGGTGGTATTCCGCGGCGTTCTACATAGACACCCTCGATTTATTGACTTTATTTTTGAAAGTGATGCGTAATAGCATTTTCCAGTGAACAAAGTAATACCGACCATTTGAGATCATTCTCAATAGTAGGTATCTATCACGAATTTTGACAAGTGACTTAACATTCCTTTTATCCTTATTGTGTTTTAAATAACAGTGCTAATTATATAAAAAAAAAACATACATACAGCCGAACGTAGAACCTCCTCCTTTTTGGAAGTCGGTTAAAAAAGCTGAAAATGTAATCCAGGAAGAAACAAAACACAACTTCGCCATAGAGGTCGTCTTTTGTTTCTAATTACAATGTTAATTATTTTAAACAATACTAGTATTACCGCCCACTACAGATCCGAAATCTGAGGCCTATTATCTTCCTTCAAAATAATATTTATTTTGTATTACAACCTTTTACCATTTAACAAACGGTTATCTGAAACGGGTAGTTAAAATATTGAGAACAAGCTTGTTAAAAATTAAATGAAATTTTTCTGAAGCAGCATAAGCTTAAGCATACAGCAATTTTAATATTGATAAATTCTTGACCACATTTTTGATTAAAATACCCTGAAGCATACCTAACTAAAAACGTGAAAAAGATGCTAAGTAAATATCAACGATGCTAAAAGACTTAAAAATTAAAATATAACGTGTTCTATGGGTAACTGTTAAGGTCAGCAAAGGACACAACGAGTCTTTTAATTCTGAATGAAGTTACAAAATATAAAAAATAGTCCTTGGCTTGAGAAAAATTCAATCCATATAGAATTTTCGTATCAAGCGCTTTATTTATCGGCTGTTCAAAAAAGCGTTACTGTTTGCTATTTTCGTTAAAACTCGAAAAGGTTTCTACCAATTTTATATTATTTTTAGTATGTTTTATTTGTATAAGGTTTATTAGCGGTGTCAAAGTGTAATTTTAACTAATAGATACAAACGTAGGGAACCCTAAAAACATTAGAGAGAGGACCGAAAATCTGAAACGGAACGGAGTTTGAAGAACACTTCGCCTCAAAGCAACAATTTGAGGCGCGCTACGGTTTGGGCAAAGGGAAATGTGACAGAATGTCACAGCTTTGAGCGGGCGTCACTATGTATGCCGGGAAATGAGCCATTTTCCTTGTCTGAGTATTAAGGCTGAATAATCCCCAAAGATTGCTAATGTGGAACCTTGTCAAATTGACAATCCACGTGGTGTCACTCGCAACTAAAAACTACAGCTCATAAAAAATTACAATTTAGTAATAAAATATGTTTCGTTACAAAATCTACACATATGTTTATTCAAAACTAGCAGACCCCCCGCGAGTTTACCCGCGTAATTTCCAGGGTAATACGACGCTAAAATTTAACCTATTCGTATATTATTGGCTGAAAGTACTTTTTAAATCGGTCAATTAGTTTGGGAGCCTATTTATCATCATCATCATCATATCAGCCGGTGGACGTCCATTGCAGGACATACGCCTTCTGTAGGGACTTCCAAACATCACGATACTGAGCCGCCTGCATCCAGCGAATCCCTGCGCCTCGCTTAATGTCGTCAGTCCACCTGGTGAGGGGTCCAACACTACGCTTACTAGTGCGGGGTCGCCAAACCAGCACTTTAGGACCCCAACGTCCATCGACTCTTCGAACTATATGCCCCGCCCATTGCCACTTTATTTATACCAAACAAAAAAGAGTGAAATGTTATCTGTTTATAATATACAAATATCTGTTTATAAAATCCTCATACTGGAATCTAGGACCTTATGGTCCAAAATCACATAAATTTTTATTTATGAAGCTTATTTTAAGTACTATGCTTACCTACATAAACATAATCATCATCTCCTTATCCTACTTATGTGGGGTCGGAAAAATATGTCAACCATTAATTTTCCCCTATTACTCGTACATTTCATCATCCATTCTGATACTATATACCTATGTAGGTATATAGTATCAGAATACAATTAAATTAAACATAATATTAAAATTAAAATCAGAGAGAGTAGAGTCATGATACCTAGTCGACGTGACCTATGCCTTTGATTCGGAGGGCGTAGGTTTGAATGTGTGTGTGTGTGTGTGCATCATAAGAAATTTAATATCACGTGTCTCACGTGCAGGAAAACATCGTGTGGAAAGCTACTACAATACGTGAGAATTCTCTAGGTGTGTAAAGTCTGCCAATCCGCATTGGGCGTGGTTGTCTATTAGCCTAACCCCTCTCATTCTGATAGGAGACTCGTGCTAAACAGTAAGCCGAACATGGGATGTTACTGATGATGGTGAAAATCAGAGTTGGGAATCGAATTCAAACTGGATCTAAAGTACTCCCTTGTCCTAGAGAGGTATAGAGCAGTACAGCAGTAATCATTACTTACAGTTCCAGTTATTTTGAGGTTTTGACTATCCTGTGATCGGTACGAGTAGGTAGGATGACGCAACCCACAAACGCATCAGTGTGAGTGAGGCTTAACGGCTCGACGCGGTTTACCGAAAAGCAATCGACGAAAAAATTGCCGGAAAATCCGATACAAAAAGCTTTCAATGGTCTACCCTCAAATGCCGTCCATTTCGATAAATGTTTTATTTTTAACTCTGCAATGTCAGATACAAACTTGTTTAAAATTTCGTACAATATTTTCTATTAATTAACAATAATGTCCTCCCGACTTCCGTTTGTTTGCTGCGTTTATAAATTGTTTTTAACAACTTCGCTGTACCATACAATGAATATAAACTAACTGAATAATAAAAACTGACTTTCGAATAGGTATTAACTAACAGTCAAACTTCATTTTGAAAATTCCGTGTAAATAAGCCTTCTTCACAAAATCTCACCAGGAAGCTTCATTCATTTCTGAACGAAGATTAATTCTTTAACTTCTAAACATTTCAATTTCATTTTTTGTCTGTTTGATTACTAAGGTTTATATTTATACGTCTCAAGGTTTTGTTCTTTAAATCCACTCCCAATGCCAACTGCATTTCTGCTCAATAACAGTTGTTTGCAATAATTGACGACCTCTGAAAATCTCCATTATTGCATTGTCCGAATTGCTTGCCTACCGCACTGATCTATGGAAGGAGCATAGACCGACTTTTGGCTTTTATAAATGCGCAACAATCTTGTTGATCAATCTCACAGGCTCTGACTCTATAAAAACCATTTTGAGTGTAGGAAATTTAATGTACCCTCACCAAATCTTGTTGTACCATATGAAACAAATCCTTTTAAATCAAACATCCGTTTCCCGTGAATGGATGTAATATTAGCTTAGCCATTACGTAATGTTTTCCAGATAGTTTCCTGGCTCAAGGCCAGAGTCCAGCCGACCCTTCTAAATTGGCACGATTTCCCCCCTCTCTTCGGGCGAAGGGCGTAATAAAGTCTTCATAAACAGCGTGGGAATTTCAGGCGGGTTATTCACAAAATGTGGCATTAGGTATGCGTGTTATTAGGACCTTTATTTTTTTATTACACTCAAAACGACTGCACCTGAAATAGTTAAGGAACAATGAACGAAATCATTAATAATAATAGTAGGTAGTCATGAAAATCCCAGAAAGAAATTTGATAACACGCATCCGTGCAACTTAAAGTTCATAAGTTCTTAAATAATAAAACAATACATTGTTTTTTAATGATAAAATAATGAATGATTAAGAGATGAAAAATTCGAAGATTTTTTTTTATATATCACATATATCACATAGAAACAAAGAATAGGAGAAACATAATAGGTGACTTTATCACTTCGTAGCAATTTATTCCAGGAAAAAAGCCACGAAAACCGGTGATTAAAATAAGGTAATATTCACAGATTAAGCAATAATAGGCAGATAGAGCGCACGCAACACGACGGTGTCGTAGCCGCTCCATATACAAAATTCAAAAATGAATAGATCCTCGAGTCAGTACGACACGAATCGTCGACTAATTTTCAATATTATTAAAAAAATGACGTTTTATGTTTTTAAGTATTTTAAACTGTTCACAAAAACTAAAGAAATAAGATGGAGTACTTTTTTGTTTATTAGTTTACGTAATTGGTGTTAGTGTTAAATTTTGAAATACGAATTATGAAATACTTTGTATATGCGGATGTCAAGGAGACGCGTGACGTTTGGTTTTTTATAGGTTTCACCGGCTTCACCACGTTGCTTTTAAAGACTCATTCTGGATCATCTTTATTCAGAGGTAATATTTAATATAATTGTAACAGATAGTAAAAGTAATAAATTTTTAATAATAATCTATAATATTATGGTTTACGCAAGGAACCCTAAAATTAAGACAAAATTCAAGACAGCAGCTGTCCATTTTTCAAGAAACTTCCTTATTGAGTTATTCTCAAATGGATAATTTTTTAAGATAGGATTATTCCGCTCCCATCTTTTTGATTATGAAATTTTCTTTTCCCTTTATTATTCTGTTTCTTAGGGATCCGAAATAAATATCTTTTTCATAACTCACCTTGTCTGTGTAGTCATTTATTATCTCTGATGACCTCGCCGGGTTTCCAAGTGTTTGAGTTTAGTTCATAAAATATCCAAAAACCTTTTATTTCTAGTAATTTGTAGAAATATACTAGCACAATTTCAAATAGTCTCTTATAGCTAGACACACATGAGCAATAATATGGTCAATATGTACAATATTATTGTCAATAAAATAAGGTCAGTTTGTAAACCGCTTAGTTTTAATTTTAATAATTAATTATTACCGCATTTACTCGTAAAGTATCGCTTATTTCACCAATTTCAAAATCGTAATGTATCTTATTACGCACATGTGCCGTAATGTAATATAAAACCTTAATCATCCACCTAAAAACGAACGGTACTTTGTTAAATCTTGGCAAAGAGTTTTTATGTTAGAAAAGTGCTCAACATTTTATGAATAAAATTAACTTTGGGAGGTAAAATATAATAGAAATCATTTAATTCTTTAATTTTAATAATTTTGACAATAAATGTCAACGATTTATCTGTATCAGAAACAGAGAAATATTAATTTACTTTATTAGTAATACTGGCTGTTTTTGGTGCATTTGTCTAAAAAAAAACACAAACACTGGTGTGCGCACTTAGCTATCAGTGCAGAAATGACAAGCGTATCAAAATGTCATCATAAGGAAAATAGGCAAAGATGCAAATTAATTGTTAGAAAGTGTGTTCAAAGTGTGTTTCCTCGCAAATATGTTATAAAACGTCGTATGACATACGTGCGCTTTGATAATTACAGCCTCTGCTTCGTTAGTATAGCTCTCGCCAAGACTCGAGCTTGCAATATCGCCTCGGCTGTAATTTTCAACTTACCGCACTTATATCATAATGTACTAAAGTAGTTTTGTAAATGGGCTTGAGCGATAAAAATAAAAGAAACTTAGTCTTTGTGTTTCTTTTTCAATTTTTGAAAATTTTGGTTAGATATTATTTTTTGATAATAATTTAAAGAGCCATACAATTAAATTACCGTGTTATCGACGAACTGGGACTTTGGTAATAAAACAAAAGCTCTTTTTTGTTCGTGCCGTGTTTTAATTAAAGCCGTTTCTGATATAACCACACAATTTTTGTAATTTGAACGGCTTAAATTAAAACATCACTTTCTTGGCACCGCCTTCAAACTGATCAAAAGGTAGCACATAGGTAAGATGTTATTTTTTGCTTTTTAGTTTAGGTTAATTTTTGAGTTGGAAGTCGGTTGAATTTTTTTTATTAAACGTCAGTTCTTGCAACTTACGAACCAAGTAAATGTATGGTGTTGCTAGTTTTTATTAAAGAAAGTTTAAAATTAGCACCGCAGGAAAACTTTCTTCATAAGTTTCATGAAAATGACCAGATGAATAAAACTTTCAAATGATATTAACCTCTATTTGTAATAGAATTAAAGTTCATAATAGTGTACATTTAGCTATGATTACCATGAAATCTGGGTACATTGACTGCGTTGCATACATTAAGTTTTACGTCGTATTTACTCAAACATAGGTTTTGCTGATACAAATATAAAGTTAATTTTCGCTTGAACATGATGTAAAATGGATTTTCTTGACAACAAGTTTATATAATCTACAAGCCACGTTGCGGTATGAGTAACATTTTTTTGCTAATTAGTGTAAGCAAAATACCAGTTCTATATTAATTACATTGAAATTCAAAATTGTATTTTTATCTTAAAATTATTTACAAAATTTTTGCAAACTTGTAACTTTTTTCAAGGCTCTGTTTGGACTGGCGAAGCTCCAAAGGATTTCGGAACTCTATCTCAATATAAGAAAGTATACAGACTTATAATGCACATTCATAACTACTATCTGCCGGAAGCAGGTTTCAATCTATTGATAATGTAACAACCAGAATCAGTTATATTGGTGACGAACACGAGTCCATGATCATTGATCATGACCACTGGATGTAATAATAATTATAAATAGTTTAAATAACACGCCTTTAACACGCACTAAAAATTACAAATATTGGATTTAAGTCACGCAACAATTTTTTTCGTATTGCTGACAGCAAACCCTTCATCATGAGGGTGGATTTCGAACACCCAGACTACCATCTTGTGGAGGCCGCCATATTGGATTTGTAATGACGTTTCTTAGCTTGTCATGTTTTGTCATCAGAACTCAGAGCGTGTGCAAAATTTCATCCTACAAGAAGACCGGGAAGTGGGTAAATTAAGATTCCAAGACTTGTATTTCCTACATAGTTAAAGTGATTGGGGAGGCCGCCATATTGGATTTGTAATGACATTACTTAACTAGTCATGTATTGTCATCAGAACTCAGAGCGTGTTCATTTCATCCTATTCGAAAACCGGGAAGTGGGTCAAATTAAGAGTCCAAGATTTTCTTATATACCTACATAGTTACAAGTTACAAGTGAAGGTAATATAAAGCGTGTAAAAATAGACTAATTTATTTTGACAGAAATACTAATACGAATGCTGCAAAGGAGTGGGAGCATCTGAGTAACTCTATTTTTGGTGTGTACAAGAAAACGGTCTACATATTCTATTTCTTTCGTTTTCTTGTACACAATACTCTTTGTATTGTGTACAAGAAAACGGAAATAGGCACGGACTGCAGTAATGCGAGTAACAATACTTTATTCAGTTCACCGGTTCTTTTAATTTTGAATGAGAATCCCGTCGGGTAAGTTTTGTGAGGCAAACTTTAAATCCTTGGCGGCATTAGCTGGGCATGAATATTGTAACAGGATAATAGATTTTTCTTGAGTTAAACTTTCTTAGGTATACAGATTAGGAAACTCGCTCGCCTCGTTCGTCTAGTCTCTAGTGCTTAGTTTGTGTGGCTACGGATCGTGAAGTTCAGGGATCGAGTCCTGGACAAATAGTTATTGAGTTATTTTACTTGTAAGAAATTCTTGGAAGAAGCCCTGAGTGATTCAGAAATGTATTTTTTCTTTAGGGGGATAATCCTGCCGTTCAGCCTATCACCAACATCCGTTAAGGTCATCATCAACGTCAATGCAGTCTTTTCTCCGTCTTTTTCCGAGTTCCTTTTCATCTTTCTCCATTATTTTCATTATGTTTTCCAGAAAAATCACTTCTCACTTGATTAGGTCCCATTTCTAACTTGATTCCAACATTATATTAATTAAGATTTCCACAGTTAGTCTCTTTCTTACTCCCTCTCTCTCAATTTTCAAACGTGGAAAGCAAAACATGGTGTACTCGGCATCGTCGTTGGGATCCATACAGTACCTATATTTGGCGCAGCTTTTTTTAATGCGTGATATGTACTGCATAAAACCCCATAAGAAGCACTGAGTCATCCGAAAAGTGACGCTGCCGTGTTTCGTGAAATGCATGTTAAGCCGATGTTCCAGTTCTTTATCATGACTATATTTTGGTATTGATCGTTATAGATAAAAACATTATCACAATAAGTCTGCGATGCAGTAGATTCCTTGTTGTAGGTCCCTGAAAAAAGCGCGTGATAAACACGGATGTGGTTTTATAGAAAAAGGGCTAGGATGAAAGTAGATTCGGTATTGATAATAGATGTTAGAAGATAACAGTTTATTATAATTTTGTCAAAAAAATTTCGACTAAGAATACCTACGTAATATTAGATCTTGGAGCTGCTGGAATATTCACTAATTTGTTCTTTATTAACAACCTGTTAAAATAAACATCAAATCAGCTGAAAAATATCATCTACCAGTGCATGATATCCACAATGAGTTGACAGTGCAGTAGGCACCATATGACATATAATCTCAATTTAATTTATGTCAACTAACATAACATGTGAAAGTTAGTGAATCAGCCTGCAATATGGAGTATAAAGAAATTACCAACTACGTACGTATCGTAACATTTACTTTAATAAAACAAATTAATTTTATTAACCGACTTCAAAAAGGAGGAGGTTCTCAATTCAGCCGGTATTTTTTTTTTATGTATGTACACCGATTACTCAAAGACGTCTGGACCGATTTCAAAAATTATTTTTTTGTTTGAAACGGTATAGTCCCCATTTGGTCCCATTGCCATCATGTCAAGATCTGATGATGGAATCCTGAAGAAATTGAGGAGAACTTTCAAAAATTATATGGGTATCTAGTGAGTTCGTATCATTTTCCATTTAGTACTTTTAAGCACTACAATTTCATGAAGGTTTGAAATCGATCTGATGATGGAGCCATAAAACAGACGAGGGAACTCCTCGGCGATTTACAGCAGTTACCTTGTGTTTGGGCTTGATTAATTTGTATTAATGAGAACTTTCCACATAGATAGGTTGTGACTGTCATTTAGGGGTTTGGTGATGAAGACCAAGGACAATTAAGGGAACTCCTTAACAGTTTACAGTAACTACCTTGTGTTTGGCCTTGATTAATTCGTATTGCTGAGAACTTTCTACCTAGATGAGTTGTGTCTCTTATTAGGGGTCTGATGATGAAGACCAAGAATTAAGGGAACCCCTTAATGGTTTACGGTAGCTACCTTGTGCTTGGGCTTGATTAATCTGTATTGCTGAGAATTTTGTACCAAGATGGGTTGTGACTGTCATTAGGGGTCTGATGTATTCGTTTGAGATAAAATTTTACACTAAAAAAGGAAAAACAATAAAAATTTTAATAAAAAAAATACAACCGACTTCAAAACCTAAAAACGTACCCACTAAACTAAAAAGTTAAAAATAACATCATAATATGTTCTACCTGCTGATCAGTATGAAGGCGGTGCTTAGCTGGTGTTGTCTTAATTTAAGCCATTTCTGACAGGACCACATGAAACAACACTGACTGCAAAATCTAAATCTATAAGATAGTCTCACATGGCTTGAATTAATACATCACCGGCTTAGCACCGCCTTCATACTGATCAGCAGGTAGAACATATTATGATGTTATTTTTAACTTTTTAGTTTAGTCGGTACGTTTTTAGGTTTTGAAGTCGGTTGTATTTTTTTTATTAAAATTTTTATTATAATAAATATATTTTCAATTTCATTATGTTTAAAAGCAAAAAGCAAAAACCATCAATCAAAGATTAGTTACACAGGGTTAGTAAAAACAGCCCAACGATAAAGCACTCGAGAAAAACTTTAAGCAAAAATACCTCTTGATGTGTAAAAACCTCAAAAATCAATCACCGCCTCCCGAATGTTCTATTTCTTCACTCCATTTGAAAGGCTTTCCGACAACTTTCACAGATTTAGTGTGTTGTTTGACGTTGGTACAGATAAAAACTATTGAAACAGTTTTGTGTGTTTTTTTTTATGTTTGCCTACTTCAGTTTATTACTGTTTTCATTTATTGACATTCAAAATCAACATTCATCTTCATTAATTTAGGCTTAGTTTTTAAGTCGACGACTTCTCTGGCGCTGTTGGTATTACTGTGGTTCTCAATAGACATGTCCTGGGTTAGATTCCCAGGACCTCTATACTGAGAGCCAGTTTCTTCTTTGTTTAAATTTAAAATTTTTAATGTTTTTGTATTTCTTTTTGTGTGCAATAAATTATTTCTTCTTTTTTATTCAGGCAGAACAAATAGGTAATAATTATTCGATTGAAAAATCGAAAAGATAAATTATATATCCCTCTGTAATACACTCAACATTTGCGAGTTGTCCTGTAGATTGAGTAGGTCTATAGGTTACGTTACGACCTTGAGCTAGCAAGGACTTGAAGAAAACATTACGTAATGTAAGAACTAATAATAGAATATATCGAGAAATCGTAATTATCGAGTCATATTATTATTAACTTAAGTAAGTTAATAATCTTAAAACTCGATAGGTAATTAAAAAGCTTTCGTAAAATAATTATAAAGTTAAAATCAATCAAAGTTGGCTATTAAAATAATGCTTCTAGAACGCCATTATACTTGCTTACTTAAAATATTGTGATGAAAATGCACTATTCCACTTATATAACTACAAGTATTTTGGTGTCTTTTTCACGGGAATTTAATCTAATTTACAGAAAAAAAAAAACACTATAATCTTCGGTGGCTTACTTTATTCACAATTTGAATTTTAGGAGATACGGGGAACAACGGAGTAAAAAAGCCGTTTTTTAAAAGTTTAATATTTTTTCTTCTATATTTAAATCAGTTTATGGCGTAAATTTTTGTCTGTGTTTATTTATTATTCCTTACTATAGACAATGATATTTTTTATTTTAAAATGGACTCTATACTTTTAAAGTGATAAAAGGTTTTAACACGGTCGGAAATGCCGCGTAACGCGAACGAGCCACCGCGAGCAGTCTACCGGCATAAACGGTATACCATTTTACCAAGAACACACAAACTAATAAAATTGGTAATACATAACAAATCAAGGCAAAGACTGAATAAGGACTTCGTACGCTTTTTAATTTACCTAATAAACCAAACTAATAGTAATTAAGTGCATTGCTATTCAAAAACATGATATTAACGTTACAAAAATATTATCGTTTAATCATGATATTAATGAATGAATTATTATTCATGATATTATCGTTACAAAAATATTCATTCAATATTAGTTACCTTAACCTCAATAGCTTAGCGGTACAGACTCATCACCAAGAAAGAGGTCGTGGTTCGATTCCCGTTCTGTTAATTCAACTGTGTTAATGTCGTGCCCACTCCTAACACAGTATTTTCAGACTCATCATTATCAACCCATATTCAGCTCACTGCTGAGCTAGAGTCTCCTCTTAGAATGAAAGGGTTCAAGCCGTGAATAAGACCAAACAAGTTTCTTAAAAAATAAAGTAATGTGTAAGTCGTATAAAAAATAACTTTTGACTCAATATTATTCTTACAGAATATTATTATGGAGAATATGGAAGTGCTCTTAAACTCGCATTTTATTCACGCTGATATGATCCTTATTGTCATAGACATAGAAGCTATATTTACATGAATGAATATAACGAGGCAAGTTCCTCGCAATGATAGTAAGGGGTAACTTGGGGTAACAATACTTTGCCCAGTTCACCGGTTCTTTTAATTTCCAACAAGATACGCTCGCAAGGAAAAGTTTCATTTCCCGGTAAGCAGGTTTTAATGGGGGATGAATCTTTGTCCCTTTATATCCTTGTAAAGTGGATGAGATGGAAAAAAGTAAAGTTGAGTAAATATTATGTTATAAGCAATAAGTTTACTACATTAAATATTTTTTACTGCATTAAATATTTTACTTTTAAATTATATTTGTATCCTCTTAGGATATGATCTCAGCCTCCGATTCCAGAGGGCGTGGGTTCGAATCCGGTCCGGGGCATGCACCTCCAACTATTCAGTTGTGTGCATTTTAAGAAATTAAATATCACGTGTCTCAAACGGTGAAGGAAAATATCGTGAGGAAACCTGCTTATCAGAGAATTTTCTTAATTCTCTGCGTGTGTGAAGTCTGCCAATCCACATTGGGCCAGCGTAGTGGACTATTGGCCTAACCCCTCTCATTCTGAGAGGAGACTCGAGATCAGCAGTGAGCCGAATATGGTTTGATAATGATCAGGTGGGCCGTCAGTACGTCAATTACACCAAAAATATATAAAAAAAACATTAACAAACGGCCCATCACCTAAATCTCAATACTTTGCGTTCTAAATAAACAAAGTCGAGGCTTTCTTTCAGTGTGTAAATGAGCAAACAATATTATATAACAAAGGCACTATTTTGCAGCCAAGAAAAACTATTATTACATACCTAGATACTTCTAAAGAAAGTTGGTAATATAAATATAACCCAAATCCTCGTATCATAATTCAAATGCTAGTGTTGTCATCCAAAGGGTATCATTCTGTCGCAACCTTTGTGCCCGGGAATCCCGCACGTCACTCTGATAAACTTGAGGCTTGAGGCTCGACATAAAGATACACAACGTTTTGTAGGGATGTACAGTATGTCGACATAATTACTATCGATATTTTTATGTGAAATCTCTGAGTTGAGCTGAAAGACTGCCAATTAATATTTAGTTAAGATTTTATTTACCGATTGCTGTTAGGTAATAAATGCTTTGTACTACTATATAATTGTTTTGACTTTTAATTAATTAAATTTAATCTATACGTCAATGCCAGACAGATCTAAGTATCCTGGACTTAATATTCGTTTTCTGATTTAAAAGATTTAAAAGCATTCCTTTTGGGGAACTAATTACTCGAAAATTTACATATCACAAGTGCACTAGCAGCAAGTGGCTACAATATTTAAAAACTTCCGTAAAAAATTGTCAACTTTGTCAATAATATGAGTTACCGATATAATTTAACCTACAAATAGAACAAATAAGAATTATAAAGAACAAACGTCAGAGAAATGGTAATTCGAATTTATTGCAAACCTACAAGCATATAGCCGTTAGTCGATTGTGAGAGAGACAGACAGACCCGAGTACCTAATAATAAAATGCTATACTAACATAAGCTGGGAGTCGAACCCAGAACATGTTAGTTTTCCCATTAACCATTACCATCACCAAAGGTGCTAGTACCGTTGGTCACTATTAAGTAACTAGCCGACACCCGCGACTCAATCCATCAGAAATAGGTTCAGTAGTTGCGACGTTAAAGAGTAACAAAAATCCAATCAAACATTCATACAAATTTTTGCGTTTATAATTTTCAGTAGGATTACTGAAATAATATTTATTAAAATGTTTGTTTATAGTTAACCATTCATTAGTTTTATATTTTATGAAAATATAACTATAATACCACAAAGACATTGAACTTAAAATAGGATATTTAAGTGAACTTACATAACACAACCCTATGTTTCCACACTCACTAAATACAGAACTATTACTTATTCCGCGACAGCCTCCTTTATTTTCATAATGCGTGTCACATTATCCCTACGGCCCGTTCCCGTATCATTCAAAATGCTAGTAATAACAAGAATACTGGCATCATAATGTCGCGACCTTTGTGCTGAGGAATCCCGCACGTAGCTATGATAAACTAAAGGCTTGCTATGGAGATATTATACATAATTCTGTAATGTTTAGTGTTGTCACAAACATATCATATCGATATCGATGTTTACATCATACATTCTGAAGTGTATCGCAATGGCAATGGGCGGTGTAATGTAGGTACCTACTCATCAACCATAGTATGTAAATGTAAATGAATTGAATGAATGTAAATGTAATTACATATTGATATTTATAGTAGGTGCCCAGTTCATATTCATATTTTCTCATCAGCAATTGGTATCCGGCAGACGTCGTAATAATTTTTGCACCTTTCTTATATTTGTTTTTATATTGTGTTATTATTTTATATAAAATACCACTATTTATTGAACATCACTTACTCATATAGTTCGAGCCGATGGACGTTGGGTACCCCCCACCGGAACATACATACCGTGTAGGGTATACCGGAAACAGCGGGCCGATGACATCAAGTAGGTTGTAGGGTTGCCAGCGGATCCAAGGCCGTAGTATTAGGAAGTCCTAACAAGATACTCGTACCTACGACACATTCCCATGGTTGTGGGAACTCCACGGGGAAAACCGCTAGCGTCTTTTTATATAAAATAAACAATGTACATCTTTGGTTTAATCAAAATATAAGCATTGATCGAAATAATTTTTAATTTGGAACTATTTTGTTATTTTGAAAATGTCTTATTTTCTTACATTAACCTTATATTGTAACGCACTATTCCAAAGGATAGAAGTGTTTAAAATTCAAATTGCGCCACAAAATGCGTAGTAAAATTTATATAATTCGTACGCTTATCAACTTATCATTCTATAATATCCTTTGTGCCAGCAAACATCGATAGAAAATAGGGAATATTTATCTAACGTTTAACCATTGTGCCTCCAAAACTATATTTTCCAAGCAAAAACGTTCTCCTTTATATGTAAATATACGGCTGCTACACTGTTTAGGTTATGGCAATAGTACAAGCTCACAACGCCATAAATAGTTTTATCGCAAACATAAAAGCTGACGTCAATCGCAGTTTACGACTTCTATCGGTATCGATAAACTTGTGCTTACCTCGATAGTTTAGTTTGACATCACTTTGCCATATTGTGTTGTTCTCGCTACCGAACAAAGGATATTTGCCAAGAGCCCACAACCATAGCCAGGCCTAAACTTTCGTTTATGTGTGTACAATTTACGTTGTAAGTTTAACCTCAACAGCTGTGTATTTGAAATACCAAAGGCTGAATTTCAGGAAACAGATCGATGTAAGTATCGTAGGATGTGATGCTGGTGACGATGGTAACTTTCTCGTAAAAGAAGTATTGATAAGTTTATACTTACTGGATTCTACGTAGTATCCTACTGGACTGCTAAATCTGGGTTTGTCATTAGGATTGTAACTAGTCACTGCCGGTAGCCCTACTACCAGCCCAGACCCGAGTCAATATAGAAATAATTTATAGAAAGCAGAGACTAAACCAGACTTCAGTCAATTCAGAAGATATAAATCTTAAAATATAAACACTGAGGATGGAGTCTAGCCCGGCTCATGGTTACAAACTAATACTTTATAACCACATTTTTAAACTACTCGGTTTGCCCTAACTTACTCCAATAGTTTACATTGTGTTATAGAACTCTTTTCTTCTTCTTTCTTTCATGGTAATTTTAAAATGTATATAAAAGTTTGCATTTTTCGGTCGTGGGCTCTTACACTGTCCAGTATTTGCAGCGTTGTTTATCGCTGCCCGCAAGCATTTCAAACAGTATGTCCTAAGCCTTGTCCCCGTGTGTCCTTGCGTTCAAGTATGATTTGTACAAAGTCAAGGGGCAAAGCACGTTCTTAGAGAGATTTCACATTCGCCAGACATTCTTGAACATAAAGTCAGTTATTCTCTACCGAATATGTAATATACTCGCCAAATGTACTTACGTAGGTTTTTAGCTCTTATGTTTTCTAAGGTTGTAGACATTTTTTTTATTCATTACAAGTTAGCCCTTGACTACAATATCACCTGATGGTAAATGATGATGCAGTCTAAGATGGAAGCGGGCTAATTTGTCAGGAGGGTTCGATCCCACCCGAAGGACATTATTGTCGTACCTACTCCTAAAACATATTTTTGACTTATTGGAAGAGAACGGAAATAGTGCTACATGGAAATATAAAGACATTATGGCAAACATTTCCTAAAAAAATATATTTTAATATAATCAAACCTTCAGCGTTCCTATTTGCGTGTACGAAGGAGACTTACGTAAAACATACTTCTAGTAATCAAACTTGTAAAACTTTATAAAACAGTCTTCTTTATCCGTAGCATGGTTTATGCTCAGAATAATACTTACATTAAATTGCAGCTCCTTATGTGCTCTGCTACATTGTCTGTCAATTAGCCTGAAGCTTTACATTTCGACCAAAATTACCTCAGTTCACTGTGAAATATCTACACTATCTCGTCTAGTAAATCTATTTTGACCAGAATTTCTATTAAATTAAATCAAATAATATCTGAGAAAATAGAAATGTATAATGGATGGAAAGTGTAATTTTTATATCATGCAATAAATAAATTAGTAAACAACCAAAGTCTATTGAAATCCACTCAGTGGTTTTTCGAGGGAGTTTGCGGGTAGTATAAAATATACATACAATTAATAGATATAGCAATTTTGTAATTTTATATGTTTTAATTTACACTTAATAATAAATTTCTAGTAATCTCTTCTTAGTTTTATGCATTTAAGCCCAGAAGTTTCATCTTTGGAGACAGGAGAAATTGGAGAATCAAATCTTTATTTATTATTATTTTTTTTTTTATATAAATATAACATATTTTAATAATTGTTTAAACATATATTAAAATGTGCGATCGCAAACCTGCGATCAAAAAAATGGCGGCCAGATAAAATATTTCGAAACGAGACGATACTTCCATGTACATAATAGGGTCGTAATTTGCCCCAATAGAGGCAACCCTCAGCTATTTTTAAGACGTGATATTCCGTTATGACCACTCGGACAAGGTAGTATATGGCCCGTTACTAAATAGCGGCCACATTTTATGACTATGGTGAGGAAAGTTCTTAACAATAATAGTTTGTGCCTAGTATTTGTTACTAACATATTTATGTTGTGATCTTTCGACTACTGGTGATTATAATCTATACTAATATTATAAAGCTGAAGAGTTTGTTTGATTGAACGCGCTAATCTCAGGAACTACTGGTCCAAATTGAAAAAAAATTCATTGTTACATAGCCCATTTATCGAGGAAGGCTATAGGCTATATATTATCCCCGTATTCCTACGGGAACGTTAACCACGCGGGTGAAATCACGCGGAGTCAGCTAGTTTTCAATAAAATGTATATTTTCTCATTAATTGCTCTATGTTCTTTAACACTGGATTCTAAGTATTATCAATTAAGTGGTGTGCATTTACCAAAACCCCGTCGGGATTAGCCCTTGCAATAACCATTTTTCTTATCCTTTGCGCAAATTAACCATTAGGGATTGCGTTATAAATATGAAGTTAATTGCAAAACCCGACCACGCTTTCATATCGCTTAGTATAGAAGCTCATCAATTATTACAATTTCCCGTTCCCCGGAGAATATATTTTTATTCTGATAAAGTAATGAATTATGTATATGTACTGTATGTATGTAACAACTATAAATTATTATAATTTTTGTTTTACATATTTTATTTCACATGTGTTCCATTCTAATGATTTTGTTAATTCAAAAAAAAAGTTTATGAGTGTTATAAATGAAAATGCAATTGAAATTACATTCGATAATTTATTTAAAAACAGTATTTACTGCGACTGAGAGAATCGATAACGTCCATCCCTAAAAAAAGACATTCCCATACACTTATTTACACTTCACGATATTTTACAAAAGTCCAATTTAGTTCAAACGTCACACTCTCATTTCATCGATCGCCGCTTGCGGAAGACTAGAAGGGTGGAGAGATTTACCTCTTCTGAGAGTTGCGTGGGGAGCTCTAGAAGCGTCGTCTCTGCCAGGTGAATTTGCCGACCCATTCGGTGGATACTTCTGCCTCAAGTCCTGCATCGGCGGCGAATTACTAAATTGGTTCAAATTCTTAGGCAACGTTGCGTAACCACCCACTTGGGGATAGCTAGCGTTTGGCAACCTGAAACTACTATTTCGACTGCCCAATTTACTTGGCAACATCATATTATCTATACTCAAAGTGGGGCTGGGCGATTTTGGACCGTCGAGCGGGCCCTTAAAGTTCAAATTGGAAATGCTCGCGTCCATCATTTTCTTTCTATTTTGCCGCTCGATGTCCACGACTAAGCTGGGGGCGATGTTCGGGTCGATATGATAATGGGAGTGTTTCCCCGATATTGTTTCGAAGTGTTTTTCGTTGAACCGTTGCTGTTTGCCGCGCGACCTCGACTTGTCCCTCTGGTAGTACACTCCCGCGAATATGAGAACGTTTAATATGAGCAGCGAACATCCGATAGCTATTGTTACACTCAGCGCTGTGGAATACGCCGCATAGCCCGCGGCCTCCAAATTGGCTAGAGTATTATCTGTCGTATTGATAGCCTGCAAGTCTCTATTTGGGATCATGGTAGCGCACGTCGCTAATATGGAATCGACTGTAGTTAAGGCTGTATCAGAATAGGCGGTGCCGTTTCGCCTTATCGGATCGTTATCGGCGTTCCTTGCCAATGGATCCGGTCTGACGATGCCTTCGTAAAGATCTTGCTCGTTGTGATTTCTGAACAGGTTGTGGCGCGCGGCGACGTCCTCCATGCCGGCGCGGTGCAGTTCCGGTACGAGGCGCAACCAGACGGACAGCTGATGTGCTCGGAAATGGTTCTTCATTCGAGGTTTCATACCTGTAAACAACAGAATATTAGTTGATTTACAACTAAGAAGGTGTATCCATACGTTTAATTATCACACTAATTATATAAAGGCGAAAGTTCGTGTGTATGTTTGTTCCTCCTTTGCGATGCGGCTAGTGAAGTGATTTGGCTGAAATTTTGATTGAAAATAGATACTCTGGATTAACGCATAGGCTACTTTTTATCACGAAAAGTCCATGGTTCCCGTGGGAAATTCCTCGTGGATAAAGTCGTGAGCTTCCGCTAGTTAAATCATATAGGGTATCCATTCTAATACATTAATTTGAATACGAACGAAACGCTATTTGTAGTTCCTCCAGGTAAAAATACCGGAAATCAAATTAGGGAGATTGAAAAGAAGAGCAGAACACAATAAACAAATTTTTTAATTCTTCTCTGTTTATCTGTCTGTGTGCTAAACTCGGAAACTATACGACTAATTGCATGTGGCTTTCATTGTTGGATTAAGGGAATTGACAAAAATATTATATTCTTTTCATCATCAAAATCGGATGTAAGGAAACAAAGTAATCCGACGAGCAGCGCCCGAAGTTTTTGACGAAAACGGAATTGCGGGCTTTACAACCAACGTGTTATTCTATATTCTGAGCCAACGACCTACATTGTACCTAAAACATTACGTGTTTGACGTATTTATGTACAAATTTAAATTATCAAAACATCATTTTGTAGAAATACCAACTAATAAATTGAGAAACTACTATACAAAACCGGATAGGAAGAGTTATTTTTTTTCTAATGAAACTCTTTTATTGCGTACGTTCCTCGGAATCTACATAAATACAAATAAGACAAATGGGTCGACCATTTTGTCTCATTTGTATTTATTTTCTTTGCAAGTTTTTGCTTGTGTTTTCCGCCATGTTGTAAAATATTTGTCACAGCGTCACGCCTACGAATTTCGGAAGTACTCGTAGGTAAGTTTAGTTTCCTTGTTTTATTTTTAACTCATTTCCAAAACGTTTTATTTGTAATAAATTAGTATTGTTGTGGCTTTTCTTATAATAAAATCCTTTTATTTCTTATTAACTTTTTATTAATATCACACTAATAATTAATATTACTTGGAACGCTGTGCACAGCGCAAACCGTCGGCCAAGAGTGGGCAATGCTTGTCCTTGTCAATCATAACAAGATGACAGTTGACAATGTCAGCTGTCATTGTGTTCCGATTTACTCTATTACAATATTAGCTCTCTTGAATATTCATGTGACTTTTACAAATCCAATAAGCTTTTTTATAGCAGGTAATACAGTAAATGGCATAGTAAATATTCCTAAAGCTATATCTAGAAAATAATAGCTCGTCTACTACAGCTTGGCAAGTTCGTTGATGACACTCCAATAATATGCGGGCTACGGGGGGAAAGACTGACGGATGTGAAATCGGTGTGCGGGGAAGTGAGGTGCATCAGTGGTAGGTTTTTCATTCATCGCTACACGCTCCCCATCCCGCGATCAGGAGTGTTACGAACGAACTTGCCAAACTAGAGATGGGGCACTAGCACATCAAAACTGAGGCGGTCAAATGTGGAAAATTGACTTCATTTCATTTAGTCGCTTTTTTAACAAATAATACCTAAACATCGTCTACAATGTCGAATTGTGTGTTCTTGATGTGTAAAAACTGTATATAAAGAAATGTAATGGAATTAAAGACAAAATTGTGCATGTGTGCGCTCAGTGGTGTAACTAAATTCGGATCACTTTTAGGGGTGATTTTGTAGGGACGTAACCTATCTATAGTACAAAATTATCATTGATAACATGTAATAAATATGTCATGACGTTTTGCTTTGACTCTGTGCTAATGTGAATGTGAAAAGGTGCGTATTTTTATTGGCAAGCATACCCAACTGTAACTATTGCAAGTCTGTAAAAGCTGACAGTGATTAACCTCGGCTACAATATAAAGTTTCGACATAATAATATAACTTCTGCCGGAGGGTGTGGGTTCGAATCCGGCCCGGGGGTGCACCTCCAACTTTTCAGTTGTGTGCATTTTAAGAAATGAAATATCACGTGTCTCAAACGGTGAAGGAAAACATCGTGAGGAAACCTGCATACCAGAGAATTTTCTTAATTCTCTGTGTATGTGAAGTCTGCCAATCCGCATTGGGCCAGCGTGGTGGACTAAGGCGTAACCCCCCTCTCATTCTGAGAGGAGACTCGAGCTTAGCAGTGAGTCGAATATGGGTTGATAATGAATATGTTGGGGTACAGTTAGAGCTCGATAATGAGTACGCGCCTTAAGGGTGCGTGTGTTTTTTTATAAAAATATAGTCAGCGTTTTGCCTCTGAAAATAAATTAGCATTTTAATGGCGTGGCCGCACTGAAACATAACTTTGCATACAAATTACAAACGAGCAAGTTCAGAACCGTCGAGATAGGTTAGGTACGCTAGGTAGTATTTAATTTTTGCACGTGAAATATCATTATTTTGATGGCCTCCGTGACGCAGTTGTATGCGTGGTGGATTTACAAGACGGAAGTCCTGTATTTTATTTTTATAGCATACTAGCAGACGTCCGCGACTTCGTCTTCGTGAAATTTAGTTTTTCACTAATCCCTCGGGAACCATGGACTTTTCCGAGATAAAAAGTAACTTATGTGTTAAACCCGAGTTATATCTATTTCTATTCCAAATTTCAACGAAATCGGTTTAGTAGTTTCGGCGTTTAAGAGTAACAAAGATCCATACAAACTTTCGCGTTTATAATATTAGTAGGATGAACAATTAAATGAGTAACTCTAAAAATGAAGGACTTTCCATACAAACTTTAAACCCCTATTTCACCCCCTTCTATTTTTATTCCAACGTCACATTTACGATCATACCAAAATTCATCTTGATCGGTTCAGCCGTTTAGCCGTGAAAAGGTAACAGACAGACAGACAGAGTTACTGTCGCATTTATAATATTAGTATAGATTGACGTAAACCGTAAATATTAAAAAAACATACACGTCGAATTGTGAGCCTCCTCCTTTTTTTGAAATCGGTTTAAAATGTACACAAGCGAAGCCGATGACTTAAACTAGTGTGACCATAAAACTGTGAGTCAGCGAATAGTGACTACTTTCCTTGGGTATGACATATTTTTGTATCCTTTCGAGTGAAGTGACCTATTTTTCCGACCCACTGACAAAGCGGACCGCTAAGCGATTTAGCGATATTGTAAAATGCCGTGTGCTATGAAATATATATTATATGGATACTGACTCTATTTTAAACCATACCAGCATGTGATCGCAATGCCGTTTATATTTGGATTTGAAACGAGCAAAATATGAAATAAGCCACAGTTTACATTATACTATGTTTTATACTAACTAACGCTTAACTTCATATTTGTGGAAACAAAGAAACAATACATCTAAATCTTCCTATTAAATCACTATAAATGAAAACTGCTTTAAAATCCTTTGCGTTATTTTAAACAAATATAGAATAATATCCGAATTTGGAAATTTTGTGATGCTTAACCCTGTACTACGCAGAGCGAGGCCGAAATCATTCCAATAACTATTTAGTGACTTTAAAGTGAATGGACCATAAAATGCTAAGCCACCTTGTTGTAGCATGGTAGACTGAAACTCTGTCCTTATTATAAGCAGAACAAGAAGAAGAAGGAACTCTTCTCTTGAAAACTGCCTCTTGTAAAAAGGAATCTTAATTTTACAAGAGGCAGTCCTTCCATTGTTACAGGACTAGATAATCCTCCAGAACTATCTAGTCCTGTAACATTATTGCGTTAAACCCGTTTATAGCTATATACTGTCAACAGCCCTTAACCCTTGTAATCTTTCCAACTAATAGGAATGTCATCGAAAAAGGAAACATTTCCAGGTTAATGCGATTCATCTCAGACCATTAGGAGAGAATCTGTTATCAATAAAATGCAGATCGGCCTCAGCCGCAGCGAACATTTGCGCGATAAGACACGATTCCCTTCCTACAGTATAACCACAGTATGCTTATCATGTAGTTGGGTATCGAATAAAATTTATTTGTAACCTTATTTCAGACCCTTGACATTCTACTTGCGATTTGAAAGGTCGCTACAAGATTTATAATTTTAATTTGAAATCTACAGTACCAAGGAAATACTCGATTGACTAAATATTATTGGACATCTATGATTTTGGTTTAGTAAAGTTCTATTTTATTAGGATATTTTATCCTTGCGTCTGATTTCAATGAATTGAATAATTTTGCTACATGTTAAATGTAACATACCAGTGGAAACCACATTAAGAATCTTTTAATTTATAAGTGATGCTAAGAATTTAAATAAATTTAATTACATATATACTAGTATATAAATATTGAAAGTTGAAGTCTGTAAACTAGTTAAGGCTTTAGAGCTTACCAGTGAGTGTGACATAAAACACAATAACCGTTTTTATCGCTGTCATGTTAATTTTATATGCCTTCTGAATAAACACTAAACTGTAACTCCACAGAATAGTATTTTTCTATGGCACGACATCTTTCCTACCCTTTCAAGTGCACTGACCTATTTCGAGATACTTCTGGTGCGTCGAGTCGTATTCCTCCCAGATGACGCCGCGCAGCTTGTTCCTTTCCCTCGACGCCGGGAGGAAAGCCTCTTGACGAGCGTTGTCGTTTGGATTGCTACGAACAAATGACGGTTGTTATTGCGAAATTATGCGTATTACCTTTCCCTTACTGTTTGATTGCTAAACAATGCAGCGCTTAAGCCGCGGAATAAAATCTCAAGATTGGAGATTATTTTTTAACACGATGGAGACGGGACTTACATACCACGGACTTATATTTTGCTAGATGCCGCTTTTCATTTTCATAGTATGAAATCAAACTTTCCTATTACTACCTACCTACGATTTCGTCGCAAAAGTTGTCAATCGTAACATCAACAGGGTCATTAAGTTTGACATAAATTTTTATTACTTTTATAATTTACGTACTACATAGGAGGGAGCCAGGAGTAGGTTGCGAGTTGGTTGGTCATCAACTCATCATCATCATCATCATATTAGCCAATGGACGTTCGGCTTCATCAGGGATCAGGGTTACTATGTAAATTGACGATCATTATCAGATATTAGTGATAATGCCCGGGACCAACGACTTCCCGACTCCAGGATGTGAGTTTTTAACTAAAAATATCTTAGAATAAAGAAAAACTCAGCCTCTTGAAGCGAAACCACGTAGGCTAACCACTGGACCATATATAACGCACGTAAAATATTAGTTTCGACAGAAGATTAGTTAGACGGCAAACGTAAAGATTTTCTCAATACGACCTTCAAATGACCCAGAACGTAATAATGATGTCATAAGGCCAAAGTTGGATCGATAAATACAAATATCCTGAATGAACCGTGTTTACTCACCCGGTCTTAGCGAAATTGGCCACAAAGAGCATTATAGACTCAGATAATGCCGTCTCGAACTTTGTGTAGTTTTCGGGAAAATGGCCGAAACCGCCCACAAGCGGTGCGCCGAATACGTATGGCAGTTCTTCGCCGTGGACTGCTCCCATCCTCTGTAAATAAATAGGAAAGTTAGTGATACATTTTGTTAAAGCCTACATATATACGATTTATCTGATGACCGGTGATTACTGTCGCCCATAAAAATTTACAGCATCAGGAAACCGTTAGCACTGTTATGAGTTAAAGCGGTGGAGAGATATTTTTTCCGCCTGTTAAATAAACCTATAACATATATAAAACTGATAACCTCATAATATTAATTTTGTTTTTCTATTCACATTTTAATAGAAATGAATATGAATGTAGGTGTTTATCGAGTCCATCTGTCTGAAGCTGTTTCATTATTGAACAACTAAATTAATGTTTTAAATTAAATTTAAACATTACTTCATCATAGGTAACTAAGTACTTTTCGCGAAAGTCATGCCTACTGAGCAAAGATCATAATTACAGTTTCGAAGTTAGTGAGGACATCATTTCTTATTTATTTTTAAAAACTTTATAAGTTGCCAAGATATTTCCATCAAAATCTATAATTAAATAAAATAGTTATAGTGATACAATTTATTATTCCCAAAATTGCTTTGCAATTTAAAATTGTGCATAATTTTGGAAAACATACTAACTAGGTTTGCTTCTAATTACTGTATACTTCAAGGTAGGTAGAAACTAGTTATAAGCATACGCATCGTTTATTACGAATTTTAATGAAATCCGAAAGAGCGTGTAAAACTTTTGCACAGATGTAAAAATTTCGATTCAAAACTTCATTAAAAATTGTGGCAACTTGTTACAACGTGACACCGTGTGAGTTGGAAACCTAATTAGTCTCAAAACGGACGCGTGCGGCAAATATATTTTCATATGGAAAAGTCATTTTCTTGTTTTAGACTTGCAGTTATTTACACTTTCTTGATATTTTTTGCAGGCGCGTTTGTAAATCTCCTGACTTACGCCCCGTTTTTTACACCATCCCGACTTCAGAAAATGGGTCCTGGGTCAAGAACTTACGCCGTTCAATAAGAGTACTAGATCACTGTTTCGGACCACAGTAAATAAAGTAAAATTAGCCTTAATAATTGATTGAGACAGCACTAACATAAAAAAAAAGATTTCTGTAAAATAGAATTATAATATGTTTTGACGAAACGTAATCCTGTAATACGAGTTTATATAAACATTGTCGTCATTTACCTGAACCCAGTATATTGTTAAATTGCGTCAAACAAAAACCTAATATTACGTTACACCTGCCTTATTATAAGACATTAAAAGTTAACAGTCAATTACAGAATTTAACAGCACCTCAGCGCTCCGCTGCGCGACACTAAACGCCGGTTTGAGATCATAATTATCCCATAACTTGAAAACAACTCCCTATTTGCATGTTCCTCGCCTTATTATTAAGAAAATAAACTTTTATTAACGCTTCAAATTGAAACTTGTTTTTTGAGTGGGATTAGGACGAAATATTGTAAACTAGCGGACACCCGCGACTTTGTTCGCGTGGAATTCAGTTTTTCGCAAATCTCGTGGGAACCAATTATTTTTTCAGGATAAAAAGTAGCCTATGTGGTAATCCGGGGTATTATTTATTTTCATTTCAAATTTCAGCTCAATAGTTGTTTCGCGTTTATAATATTATTAAGATTATTATAAAAACAATACCCGACTGCTTATGCGTAATTAACTGAAAAGAGAAAAACAAGTATCACAATACCTTTAAAAAATTCTTACTAAAAATGTTGCCACATGAGGAGACAAACATAGTTTGCTAGATCATTCTTTGCCCGAAAGTTTCGCAAAAAATCGCAGTTAATAGGGTTGACGGCCTCCGTGGCGCAGTGGTATGCGCGGTGGATTTACAAAACGGAAGTCCTGGGTTCAATTCCCGGCTGGACCGATTGAGATTTTCTTAATTGCTCCAGGTCTGGCTGGTTGGAGGCTTCCGCCGTGGCTAGTTACCACCCTACCGACAAAGACGTACCGCCAAGTGATTTAGCGTTTCGGTATGATGTCGTGTAGAAACCGAAAGGGGCGTGGATTTTCATCCTCCTCCTACCAAGTTAGCCCGCTTCCATCTTAGACTGCATCATCCTTACCATCAAGTGATTGTAGTCAAGGGCTAACTTGTAAAGAATAAAAAAAAATGTACCTGAGGATAGAACCCGTCTCTAGTCTGATAATCAAAGACGTAAAAAAACGTCTTAGTAGGTCTGCCAGGGCCGTCTTCATCAGTGCTGGTCGCCTTGGGCCCGCCGCTCAGCAAGTCGCCGCTCTGCATGAGTGGCGCCACATACTGAGCGTCCGACAGCGCTGACACGGTCGCGTCACGCGTGTTTATTGGGTTCTGTAATGTTCATCAAAAAAAAATCAAAAATTCAAAATTCATTTATTTCAATTAGGCTCAGTTTACAAGCACTTTTGAAAGTTCAGGTTTATGTCATAATTAAATTTAATCTAATGGTGGTAATAATAGTCGAAAACTTAAAATTAAAGTTACGAGGGTTCCAAACGCGCCTTGGTGCGACCACTGCTGTACCATGAACATTTTTGTTCCTATGCATTTCACTATTTCAATCTGAAATATTTTCTTGTTTCGTTCTTTTTAGACCCCTTTTTACGTAGTCGGGTTATAGTTTTTAAACTTTATTTTTATTTAGTACTTTTCCATTACCCGATTGAGCCTAGCCTTGCAATATCTACTAGTACCTACGAGTACCTACATCGTTACATTCTAGGCATAACGCATTGTTAAAATAAAAGATACTGCACGCGATGCATCTTAGCCCATACATAACCCAACGATTATTATCAAATGAAAAATTAAATTATAATGAAGATATGGTAAACTTAAGCTACAACACTAAACTGGCATCATTATTATGAGACAAATTTATCAGCCCAATACAGAGCAAGGGCCCCCTTCTTTTAAGAGAGGGGATATGAACTTAAACCCGCCATACTACTCCAATGCGGCTTGGCAGGGTAATTGTACCCCACTTTTGTTCAGTGACATAATATAACGTCAAAGTTTTCTCATATCAAGACAGGTGTAATCCATTTTGTATAATAAAAAAACCAATATCACATTCCCAATTACTCTTTCAACGCCGCACCGTATCTACTAAACCCATCTGAGCAGGAGCTCGAGTTACTCCACGTCTAAATAGCAACGCAGATAAATGTTGATAGCCGTTATAAATAACGGCAATC